>NC_053451.1:14747753-15047753 GCF_015227805.2 Hirundo rustica | reverse complement strand
GCTGTCTCATTTCCATGCTATTTGTCTTTCATTCCCACTAGAAGCAAAAACATGAGATTCAAACTGAGCAAAAGAGCAAAGGGAAATTTATATCAATTTTCTAGAGACACCTATGAGAGGAAAGAAGACATCAGAATAAGTGACTATGTAGCGGTACCTTGTTGAAAAGGGCATATTTTCTTCAAAATATTTCTTGTGATTCATGTTCTGCCCAGCCTCAAAAATCAGCCAAACAGCCCTGATTAAGAAGAAATTTCAATAATCACCCTTCTACCAACAATCAACTGTTGACAATAGCTTCAAATTTAAGCAAGCTGGTAAACTTATCCCTAAAATTAGACAAAACTTTAAGAACACACATAAACATGGGCTGTATAAACATTGGCTTCTCCATGTAGACCAAATGAATGTCTTTCCAGAGGCATTATTATTATCTAATTATTAATAATTAATTAATAATAAATAATTATTAATCTAATAATTAATTATTATCTAATACAGCAGCCAATAACATCTAATGTTTCAGCAACCCTTGTGCACCAAACACAGCCCAAACATTCATACTCGTTTGAGAGTATCGATGTCAAAAGAGTAGAGAAACAGATGTGGAGAGGAGAACATAAATTCATCTAATCCAATCAGCTGACATAGATATAGAGACTGTTTACCGATTTCTGATGCTTCTCTGATAACCTCAACGGAGGAAAAACCAAAAAAAAACCCCAAAACCCCCTCCATCTGTATTCTTGAGACTGCTTTAATAAAAAGCTGATTTGTAGAAAACATTGCTAAAAATACAATTCCAGGTTTAGAAGAAACAGCATGTGACCTCGTAACCGCAGCACAGCAAACACATTCCAGCGAGAAGGAAAAAATTAAGACCACAAAAGAAAAAAATAAAAAAGTAAAAAACACCTTTCAGTGGTGCAATGTAAGATTTTTTGAGGATGAAGTTTAAAGTCATGGCTTAGAAACGGTTTGGCTGATGGCCAAACCATGCCAATTTGCCTTAAAAGTGCTTTAATTAGTCCTTTTGAGAGAAAAGTTTTGTTCTGCTATGGCATGGCACTTCAGATCATCTTCAGAAAAACTCCAAAGTGCAACTTGTACAAAAGAAAGAATTAATTCTTAGTTATTACGTTTCCTCATTGTCTTATTGCAAACTGGATTTAATGTTTCCTAAAAAACATCAATTTCTCCAAGGTACAAGTCAAGGGTGAAAACGGAGAGAACATTACACAATAAATGGAAAGCCCCCTCCAAAAAATCTCTTTAAAAAAAAAAAACAAAAAACAAAAAACCAAAACCAACAACAGTATTTTGGGAAAAAAAAAAAAAAACAAAACAGAAGCAAAGGGAAAAATTCTTAAGAGTCACACAGGGTAATTCTTAGAGTCACACAGGGTATAGCTTTCTAATAGCCACTTTACAAAAACTTTGTACAAACATAGAATTGCTCTCTATCAAACACTTATTAAATGATTTCTGCAGAAAATAAATATGTCAAATTAAGAAACCCTTGTCAGGTGTTTAGTTTTTTAGTTCTAATTTCATCATTTAACATGTCTAGTTCTTGGGAACCCTTCCAGATATTTTATTGCTCATTTTCACCCTTTAAAACATATCCAAAGTCCAGCTGAACATCTTGGTTTGTTTCTTTGTCCTTTTTGTTTCCAGTTTTTATCCTTGCCTCCCACTTTTTACATAATGTTTTCAGAAAGACCTTAGAAAACAAAATCCATTTGCTATTCTAATCAAACTCCTAACATAACATTAGATTGAATGATTTAGCTAAGTTAACTTTACCTCAACCAGAATGAGTTATTCCCTTCTTGCACTAAGTAGCAAATCATTCCCTCCTCAAAGTTTACAGACTCAACAAACTCTTATATACCAAAATAACATAAATTTTAAAAGGCTCATAAACAGCCTATACCATCCACATACTTACCTGCACATGCTCTCAGCTACAGCACCCCCTCAACAAGCACTCTCCAAGCCTACCCCTTCCCTCCCATGGGTGTCTCTTAAGGTTTCCCAAATAAAAAGGAAACACCTGCACACATCATCAGTGACTTAATCAGTGTTTTCCCATCAGTGATTCATCTCAGGAAGTTGGTTAAGAACAGGAAGACCCTTTACTATCTTCTAGCTCTGGATTTATTCTTCCTATATGTCATATGGCACAGCTAAAAATAAATCTCAGGTTTTGGAAAAAAAGATAGTGTCAACTAAAGGTAACTATGACAACCTCCATCCAGACTTGTCTTCCTATTGACTAGGATAATTTCCTCCTACTTGCTAAAGTTCTTAAAAAAAATCTAAAATCTTTCTCCTCTTTGATGTACAGACCCTGGAAATTTACTTTCCGTTGCAAACACTTTTTTTTTCTGTACGTAAGGAATGTACAAGCCACGATGGAGCATGACTGGGTGACCAAGAATAAAACGATGCAGAAGCATTGCAGCTGCACTAGGGAGTTACAAAAGTAGTGCTTCCGAATTTAAGGATCCAGCTAACTTTTTTGGCTTTTCTAGTTTGTGTTTTTGATGGGAAATTAGTGTTTCCCTAAAAATTATCTACCTTTTTGTTAGTTAAATACTCAATTTCCTCCCCAAAATATTGCCTTAACAAAACATTTTATTGCCCAACATTTAAACACATGCATTATTGAATTGAAAGGACTGCGATAGTTTTAATGAAAATCTTCCCATTCTTTCTCTACTTCTGAGCAACAAGGATCTGAAACAAGATAGGACTTTATTTTATACACAGCACTAAGCTTGCTGACATAATTACTTTGTGTTCCAGCCCCGTGATACATCCACACGCAAAAAACACAAAGCACTTCACCAACTTTTTGAACTGTTGTATTGAGCTCCTGACAAAAATCTCTGCTGCCATACACACTTAGAGGCCTTTCAAACAGGATCAAGTGTGGCTGGGGTGAGTCAGGTTTTACAAACCATTGATTCACAGGATGTAGGAGTGCAAACAGCACAACCTGCTTACCCTCTGCAAGCAAAAAAGCAAGTATAAAAATGACAGAGAGAGAATATCGAGAGTTGCCACCCTTTTCAAATCTCTTGCTGCTTCAGAAAGATCCCAGGTTTTGTTGAAGGACCCCATTCGTTTGTTAGCAGTGGCAGCAGGAGATTTGTGCAGTCCTGTGGATCAAGGAGTGATTAGAATCCAGGAATCCACTGCTCCATGTCCAGCAGCCTCACACACTCCTCAGGGGACACTAATCTTGAGTTTCCAATGTTTGCAATAGCTCAAAATTGTATATACCCCTGAAGTTTTGTGCTATTATAGTGGATATTGTATATGCTTTCTATACTGATGTTTCAGTTTATATTGAAACCAACATTATCTACATCACAGAAAAAGGAATTGCACTGTTTGAGTTTTCTGTTTCAGCTTTCTTTGGTATCTTTTAAATCGGAGAAAAAATTGTCAAGGTTTCCTCTAGTGTTGGAAGGAAGAATTGATGACCGAGGAAGCATTTTTCCAAGTTCGTGTTTCAAACTGAAACGCAAGTTTTCATATTGCTGAAGCTGTCATGGTCTATGGATGTGAATGAGACAAACTGCCAGATGCATCAGTGAGTTTAGTTATTGCATCTTTCTATGTTTACTCTCTTAAAATGAAATGTGATATAATCTAGAACTGATATCTTCCAAAGATCTAATTTTTTTTAGGCATGTTTTTTAAATTTTTGGCAGAAGCTCCATCAAAACTATTTTCAGAATGACCTTTTGGATTCCTTCATCAGCAGGGAAAAGAATATAGAAAATGAAAGACAACAGTGTCTGAATCAATTTTCTTCAGTCTTTATTTTCCTCTTCATTTGGCAATAGCAACAATTAGTTTCTCCCTGACACTTCACTTTCCTCTGATAAACACTTTTGAAGGTTTTTTTTTCCCTCTCCTACAGCTTTTAGAATTCACTAACTCATTTAACTTTTTCCTGACACTATCTTTTCCCTGCAGCCCTCACTAAGCATATATATGTAGCTTTCCTATTTTTCACATTTACTTCAAGCTCACTTTAACCTTCAGACTTTATGCACCACTGCAGCTCATGGCTTTGTCTTTGTTTTATATATATATATATAGGTTGGTTGGTTGGTTGGTTGGTTTTGTTTTTGTTTTTAAGTTCTGACAAAAATACTAAGCTTGTAGCAAATAGAGTCACCTTTCTCTGGTCAGGTATCCAATTTCACAATGTATCTCAATAGATAATAATACAGAACTACAGCAGAAAACATCCAAAGTGTTAATTTATTATTCACACACACACACACACACACACATATATATATATAAACAGAAAGCCCACACTCCCCCAAAATTTAGGAAGCACATGGAGTTGTGATCTGCAACCATTCCTCGTTATTGATAACAGATGTCAGCAAGACTGAAAGTGTTTTGGGCTTTGGAATAAAAGGATTGTATGGGGGGCTACATATGGGACTCTGTAAGGGGCTGAGGTGCTAAATGTATGTTCCTCTTGAATTATATCCTTCATGCACTGCAACAAAGGAAACTGCCAACCTGAGTTCATGAAATCAGTTCTTAGTCCTACTGCTCGTTCCTACACCTCTGCTGTAGGAAAGCTTGTTATTATTATTATTGTCTACTCTTAGCTGTAGACCACTGTTTCTGTTCAATACAGTACAATTTTTGTATGTATGTAGGTTTGTACATGTAGTGAAACGACAAGGGAGAATAGTTTTAAGCAAAGAGTAGACTTTGATTTGCTATTAGGGAAAAATTCTTCCCTGTGAGGGTGGTGAGGCACTGGCACATGTTGTCCAGAGAAGATGAGGATGCCTCATCCCTGGAAGTGCTTGAGGCCAGATTGGATAGCTTTTTAAGCAACCTGGGACAGCGGAGGTTGTCCCTGACCATAGCAGAGGGTTGGAAAGAGATAATTTTTTATTACCCCTTCCAACCCAAACCATTCTCTAATCCTCTGATTCTCTGATGCTATTCAATTCCTTTTTGAAATCTCATTTTAGTCATTCTAAATTTTCTTTTCCCCATTCTCTTTCCTTCCTTCCTACATTTTCATCACTAGGTGTACTTGATGCTGGGTAATACAGGGTTCTTAAAGAAGGTACAGCCCAGAATTCCAGGAGAACTTCAAATCCCAGTTTCATGCTCAAATGTTGTTCTTCAGAGACCATTCTACTGTTTTTCTTGCAATTTTTCCCTACATTGAGTTTCTGCCTTCATCAGTAGATTCCTTTTGATAGTCAGGAGGCCTTTATGAGTGGGAAAGCTGAAAGGAAGGAGTCCCCATTTCTCAAACTGTTTTAACCAGAAGTTATGAGATGGCTGGAATCTCTTGGACTTTTATACAAATAAACTACTGAACACAGACGAGAATAAAAATTAACTGCTAGAGCAGAAGTGAAAGAATTTAATGTGGGTGTCACTTATACTGGGGACAAAAACAGAGCACAAGGGATCTGGTGAAGTCTCTTATGGTTTTAGGGAGAGCACAAATTCTGCTCTTTTATTAATACACTCCACCAATACCTATATATTATCAATATGCCTTTTATGTTTTCTGATTATTCTTGCCCTGGAAAAGGTAAACAAGTTTGCCAAATATGTGTAACCTTTTTGCATAAGGAGAAGCATTAAAATGTTAAAAAGAAACCCCGGATATATCTCTCTACAACTGTATCTAGGAACTACTTGCCGTTTTCTTGCAGTTTTATACCTGAGAAGCATCTTCTCATGTATTACTTAACTTCTGACACAATCTGTGTTGCTATTAGTCAGTAGATATACACTCTTTTTTTCCCCCCTATGCTAAAGAATCATTACAAAATGTTTGTTCTCTATGTATTTAAACTATATTATATGAATGCTTCTAGGGAGAAAACAGGTATTGTATTTAAAGAGGACTTTGGGTCAAGGGGACAAATCTGGTCATTGCCATTGGCTTTGGATCAGGTTTGGATTGCAGGGTGCTCATTTAGTATGAGCTATTTGCCTTTATACCCTGGGTTTTATTTCATGCAAACATACGTGTTACCACTTACCTCCCTGTAGAGGAATGCACGCTTTGCTGATTACCGGATATAAAAACGTAATGCTGATATACGACAGCCACACTTTGCTTTACTGCCTCCCCACGTCCACATAAACTCCAGGCATTTTCCAAGGGCAAGCTGGGAACCAACACGTGCCATCACATGTGCTGACCTTGGAAACTGTTCCAAAGGGAAATTCTCCTTTGGCTGGTCCATACGTAAAACAAGAAGATTCTTAGGGATCTAGAAAATACTGAAATGTAGCAGTTATCTAAATGCGTGTCGGATATATTTACCCACTGCACACATTATCATGATTGTGTATCATTGATGTTTGCTCTTAAACTACAAGGGAATACCTAAATACACATTATATACAGCCTTGCTTATGTCATGCAATGCACTACACATGTATTAGGCATAAATGAATGCAAACAAGGAGCGTGTATGTGTACAGGTATTATCATAATGTTTCAAAGGACTTTGGTTAGCATAATGTTTTATTTATTTGCTTGTCTTCCATGAAGCTATTAGTTGGTGTGATAATTGATCAAGCAATTGCATTTTAATTGTGGTAATAGAGCAGGTTTGTGATTTATTCCTCTTTGTTTTGTTTCACTACAAAGTAATCATCTTCGCTCAGATGTTTAACCACCCACCCAATTTATCTATTAAAACAGTTTCACAGCCATATTCCATTAATCTCTGTGGACTCTACAATGGGCATAGTAATTTCTCTCCTTCACAGGGCAATTTCTTAATTGTGAAACTGTTGGTTATCGCCTCCTTCATCTGCACTTATACTAATGCATTCTTTTTTTTTTTTTTTTTCCCAAATTTGCCTATGATTTTACATTGCTTCGTTAAATACAATAGCCCAGAGCCCGTTATCTTTTAAACAGATGTTAATCATAAGTCTCCTTAAGGTGATGATGACAAGTGTATCAGAAGTAATAAACTATGAGAGGCTATCCTGAACTCTCAGGTAGACACAATTTGTCCCAAGTAGAGCTAAAGAGAAACCGAAGCAAAACAGTGAAACAGTATTTGGTCAAAACTGCAAGCAACCGCAACATCTTCCTTCACAACTCAAATCTACTGGTGCAATAGGCAGCTGCTTTCAAAGTAACTGAACAGAAACTTAAATTTCCTCTATTTAACAAGAAAAAAAAAAAAAAAAAGTGTAGCTACAGTGATAACTGAAGATGTGTATTCACAGAAGTTGTTTATTAATTGTTCTAGTATACCTTCTCTGACAGCAGAAATGCTACTTGTTCGTAGCATTCATCCGAAAGATTAAGTAGCCAAACCGAAACAGCAACAGAATTCAAATAACTGAGAGTTAGAGGCTTCTTGCAACAAGATGCAAGTACTTAAAGATGCAAGGTGTGAGGTAGTTCTGAAGTGCAGCCCTGAAGAACTGATTTTGATCCCATACTCCTCAGCGTTTCTCTCATCAGAGCCTACCGATGCACAAAATGCTGATTTCCTCCTGCACTTTCTGTTGCTCTGCTCCAAGGTGTACAGCGTACTCCATTCAAAGAGTGATCCTTAGAGTCCAAGAGTAGTTTAAACATTTGGTTTTCCTCCGTGTTGTTCTTGTCTCTTTCTATGCGTATACCTGGTGAAATGATGGAGTAGTGGCAAATAACCTTTTGCTCTATGTATGACTTGTCAATAATATTTGTAATATCTATATTAACTAGACTGTAAGGACCTTGCCATATAAACAACACCTTACACACTGGACCCTTTGTCCCCTTGTCTCTGATTTCCATTCTTCTGTGTAGGACAAGTGGCATATTTAGACTTTCAACTGCATTGTGCTTTGCAATATATTGCAGGCTTTACTCCCAGATAATCTTCTTACACTATTTAAAAGACTCCATTACATACATAGTTTTAAGCCTATTAATGTATATTATCCAAATGTATGCTTATAACATAAAGTTCATTATCTATGGGCAGTAATAGAAGTTTAGCTACATGTGATACTCTTGCATATGTAAGTGCTTATGTTGCTTTCATTTCTCATTATGTTGACCTATGTTGTCATTATCTCACATTTACCCTCCATATAGCAGTTGATATGTAAATGCTGCATCTGGTTTTTTTTGGTCTTTTCACTGCCTGGATTTTCAAATGGGGTATTTTCTCTAGTCCAATGATTCCTTGCCTCCAAAAATGGACCATAATTTAAATATCATTAACCGTCTTTGTATTCTATAATGAGAAAACTTACCCTGATAGCTTTTTTTTTTTTTTTAAAATATTTTTATTCTCTTTTAATTAGGAATAAGTTGCTTAATTTTAAAGAATGTTTGCTTACTCTGCACAGAGGAGCAAATGTGCCCTTGGAAAGCCTTAACTTGAGAAAGAAAAAGCATAGGTAAGTGGAATTCAATGAATAATTGATTACTGAAGTAACTACATAATTATTAGGGAACGTGACAGATAATTGTGACAGCGCAGGAAAAAAAAAAAAAAAAAAAAAAAAAAAAAAGGCTGTAGACAAATAAAGCCCTGTTTTTAAAAAAAATCAGACACATTTCTGGTACCACCCTGCACAATAGCCCTGCAAGAGCGGTTAGGGAAGGGGAGATGGCATGACATCCTTTCGGAACGTGCCTTCCTCCCGCTCCAGCACCGCCACACGCACTACAATGGGCGAGGTAACGAATCAATTAAGCGGGACTCGCCCCCGCCGCCGTCCCCCAGCCCGTGCCCGCCCCGGAGCCG
The DNA here is from genome assembly GCF_015227805.2 of Hirundo rustica. NCBI lineage: Eukaryota > Metazoa > Chordata > Aves > Passeriformes > Hirundinidae > Hirundo > Hirundo rustica. Next base: position 15,038,964 of record NC_053451.1, on the reverse strand, counting down.
CCGCCGCTCGGCTTTGTGGCTGCCCTCAGCCGGGGCTGTAGGACCCGGGGGGCTCCGCCGCCGCCAATCGCGGCCGCTGCCGGGCTCTATTTGTATGCGATGCTTCCCGCACCGCGCCCCGAGAGTAACGCGGCGAACGGAGCCGAAAGAATCCCTTTCCGGAGAAGGATTTGATTTTTCCAGGGACCTGATACTGGGAAGAATCCGGTTTCATCCCCCTTTTTATTTAAAAGTCTGCTGAGCAGCTTGTCGACTTGAGCGCGCTTCCTCTCTCTCGTTCTCTCTCTCTCCCTCTCTCTCTCTCTCTCCCCTCGCTCTCCCTCTCCACATAAATACACGGAGCTCCGTCCTCGCCCTATGCAAGGAAAGTTGGGAAGGGCTGCCTGGGTGATGGAACCGCTACTTTTCTGAGAGCCGCCTGATCCCGCAGGGTGAGTCCCCCAACTCCCCAAGCAGCGGCCGGTGCCGGGGTCGGGGCGGCAGCCGCAGGGCCGGGGTGGCCGCTCCCCGCTGCCGGGCACGGGCACCGAGCGAGGGAGGCGACACTTTCCCGGAGGCGCCGGGAGAGGTCACCGCGGGAGAGGGGATGCGGCGGCGCCGAGCGCGCAGGGATGGCGGTCCAACAAGTTTCTGCGCGGATACCGGCGGCGTGCGCCGTGTCGGGAAAAGTTGCCGGGGGCTCCGCGGATCGCATCACCCGGCTCCTTTCGCCGCCGGCGGGCTCGGGCGTGATTAACAAAGAAGTTTGAGCTCCGCGCGGCCGGCGTCCCTCGCCGTGCCCGCCGCCCCCGGGCGACCTCGGGGCGCCTCTCCGGCCGTCCCGCCGGCGCGGAGAAGGGCGGAGCGGGGCGGAGGATCCGCGCCGCAACTTCTGGCGGGTCGCTCCGCGCAGCCGGGGCGAGCGGCGCCGGCTTTGTTTTCGCCGCGCTCGCAGTAACCTTTTCGCTTCTGATGGGGACGCGGCCGCCGAGGAGCAGCGCTCCTCTACCCCCGACCATTCCCAGCGGGACGGAGAGCGGAATTCCGCCGGAGCGGGGAGATGCGTATATGTTTGTTCTTGTGTCTATACATATGTGTAGGTGCGTGGGTTTCTTTAGAAATGGAAAGCGCTGCACCGGAGGGGGATGTGACAGCGCGCCCGCCAGCCGTGGGCGGGGGGACAGGCTCTCTCCCTGCGCAGGGCGCTGCGGCGCTCGGAGGGGATGCGCATCCCGCGGGTGTGCGGCCGCATCCCCGCACAATGGAGGGCCCCCGGCGAGGCGCGGCGGGGCGGGGGGAGGAGGAGAAGGAGAAGAAGGAGGAGGAGGAGGAGAAGGAGGGGAGGTCGTCTCCGGCTCCGCTGCAGCAGCTGCTCCTGCCGCTGCAGTGGCGCAGACCCGCGTCGCCCCCGCCCCGCGGGGCATCGCCCTGGCGGAGGATGCTCGGCGCGGTGCCCGGCCCGGCCAGCGGAGGGTACCGCGCCCTCGCCGCCGCTGGAGAGAACCGGACCCCGGGCCGGGGGCCCGGGGGGGCTCTCGGCCGGCTCCCCTCGATCCCTGCGCTGTTCTGCCACGCGGGGGATGGAGCAAGAGCCGCTCCTTCGGTGCAGGGCTGGCAGCAGGAGGGTTGCCGCACCTGAGTGTGAAAGAATTAAAAAAAAAAAAAAAAAAAAAAAAAAAAAAAAAAAAAAAAAAAAAAAAAAAAATGAGAGAGAGAGAGAGAAATGCAAAACACAAAAACACACTCGAAATTCAGGATGCAATTAACTCTACCTAAAACAAGATCAGAATCCACTTTTGTTTGGTTGTTGTTTCTTTCCTTCATGTTCATAGGGATCTGTTGGGGTTAATCAACGATTGATGGCTCAAACATGGATTTAAATTGAGTTAAGATGTTTTTCATTTCGATTTCACATTTCAGTTATAAAAATAAATATTTTTAACTTTCTGGTTGTGCTGAGTACATTGAAGATCTTTAGAGGCTTCTTTTTTTTTTTTTTTTTTTTTTTTTTTAATAAGGAAAAACGTTTTGTGTCATAACTGTGTTTCACAGACCTGTGGGTAGAAGGGACAGTTCTCTGATAGTAGAACATTGTGTGTGGATACATGTTGAGGTTCAACTGATAGGCAAGAAGTGGCATTTGGAAGGTTTCTTATTGAGCTGAAGTTCACCCTCTTCACTCAAGGAAAAAGCAGCCTTTGTTGTATGCAGTTTGCAGACAAAACTGGTTAAGAATGTCCTGTTGTATTACGGAGTAGTAAGGCTAATCTCCAAAAATCACAGCTGACTTTTACTACGTGATGTTTTTCTTAATTCATTTTTCATTTGTCTTCATGTGTGCCTTCTACTTACATCTTGCATGGCTGTACATTCCAGGGCCATAACACTGGCATGAAGAGGCTAGAGGAGTGAGGAAAGAGACCCAGCTTTTGGTGATTAGGGGCAAGGAGGGAAGGCAGAAAGCTAGTAAAATGATTCTAATGCTTTTCAGAGTAATTTGTTGATTTCAGTTTTCCACACAACCAAACTTCTGCAAATTGAATAACAATTTTGTCCCAACCCTCTACAATAATAGATTTCTGCAAGCATTTTTGGTACCATGGCTGACACTTGCCTGGAAGCTGCACTGATTTCCATAAGAACCCTCATAAGAAGGAAAGATGCCATTGTGGAAGCATGGAACAGCTTAGCTTGGTGATTGTTGATTGACTTTTTAGTCTGTGAAAAGAAATTTAAATCCTTTCCTCTTATTTTCCTTGGTAATATTGAATCCTCAATATTGAGTATTGACCAGTTGAATAATGGAGAAATGGGGAGGACTAAACCAGTTTTACAATGAGGCATCTGCAAGACGACAAAGACATCCAAATAGGTTTTTAAAAAGAGGGAAGGTTATTTGTGTTCTGTTTCTTTTCTTTATTTCTTTTGTTTGGGACTTTTTTGCTGTTCCCCCACTTTGTGGACTTTTCATATTGTCTCTGATACAATTGGGTTTGGAACACAATAAGCAACCTAATCCACATGGATCTTACACATAAAAAGTATTTCCTTCCAGAAACTTTTCAAGGCATAAGTGCACAACCAAACTTCAATCTAAGCAATAGAGGGAAATATGTTACTCATAGAAGGCTCAGATTTTTATAGTTTTTTCTAGGAAACCATAGGAAATTTCAATGTATACAGATAAGCAGGTGCAATATGCTTTACCCATGTGTAAAGTATTAAGTAGAACTACTGACATTTAACATGTCTGTCTTCTGTCCGGGATTCCCTGACTTGTTTGCTGTGGCATAATTTAGCAAACTTATATGAGTCAACAGGTAAGTGTGTAAACAAAGGAGAAAGAAAGAAAAAGGAATGATGGGAGAAAGGGATTTACATTTTCTAGACCTTTTATTTGAGAGCAATTCCATGGGCTGCAATGCTTCTGTGGTGGAATTATCTGTCAAGCAAATGAGTCTTTAGGTAAAAACATGACAATTATTCGGACATTGTGATTTTTGTTTGCCCATATTTTGCACCTGTCCTTTTGAGTGCCCTTTCTTCTGTGTCCTCAGAAACATGTAGCAATCTCATGTTGCTTTGCTTTAGAGCCAGACCTGGACTCTCTGGTGGCAAGTGACAGAAGTTTTTATGTGTAATGTGTGAATCCGTCTGAGGCTGCAAACCTGTGCTTGAGAAAGAAAGAGATGGAGATTTAGATAGTGGGTTTGAACTTTACTTTTTCCATCTGTAAGTCTTTGCCAGATACCCTTTTCTGTGTCATAAAATACAAATTATATATTTTTAAACATATATAGTTACTAATGTATTTCTGTACAACCTTGTCACTTCCTTAACAATATCTTTGTTAACATACAAGATCAGGAACTTTGTGTATTTTCATTTCTTCTGTTGAGGTAAATAATGGAATAGTTGCATATCACTGCTTAAATTTCTGGGTTATACTTTTTGTCAATGTTTTATTTTAAGATGTATTACTCAAGCCCTGTGAAAATAGTTCAGCCCTTGATTCCAGGTTCAAGAGGATTTTATGGCCTAATGTTTCTTCCACCTCATTCCATGATTCATAACATGATAACTCAAGAAATCTGAGTGGATTTGCACACATATTCACCTGTATTATAGGGAAAGGAGTCTCTTCAAGGAAAGTTTAGACATCTTCAAATTTCTACATTCATCAAAATGATCCATCACATAATGGAAATACAAAGACAATCATTGTGTGTGCTCCCCAGCAATTACATTATAGACTTAAAAAAAAAAAAAAAAGGAAAAGAGAGGGGAAATGAATAACCCTAAAGCTCTTGAAAGAATGGTAAAACAAGGATCTATACATGAGCATGTAGGTTAAACAGCACATTAGATTTCACGAGACTCAAGTAATCTTCACCTGGCATGCAGGGAGTTACAATGAAATGTTTCTTCCAATCTACGGGAGATTTAACAGCTATCTTCCATTTCACCTGTAATACTCTATCTGTCTAAACTGCTCAGTCCATAAATCTTTCATTCCCTATCCTTCTTCTAATCATCAGCCCCATCAGTCCTCTCTCACCATTGCCAATTTATAGTTTGAACCCATCAATTGTTTGCTTCAATTAACTCCGTCCCCCAAACTTCATTCATTAATATGTCCTTGCCCATAGAGAGAACCAAGTGTGGACCATCCTCCTGCCTTCCCTGGCCATCTCTGTGTGACTTCCATAAGGGCATTTTTTTTTCTTTCCCATGCTGTATCATCCATCTTTTCTTGGCCATTGTCAGATCTGTTCTTCACGTCTGCCAAGTCATGTTCTTGTAAAGTAGATTTGATTTCTCGGGTTTCCTCCAGGTTTTCCTTTGTCAGTAGTCAACACATCAAGTGTATTTTTCCTCTTTGCATACTCAGCTTGTCTCTTGCTCCTCAGTAAGAGGAATAAGTTGGTTTGATCCTTTTATGGACAATATGAATGTGGCAGGAGAAAATGAGTTTGCAGGCAACAGCAATGTGAATTGGTAACCTACTGGCTGTCCCCAGCTGAGGGGAAATACTGCTAGTTTTGATCTGACTTTGTAATACAATTGGTTTCAGACAAATATTCTGTGGTTATAATGTTTAAAATTAATCTAAGGAGAGTAGGAGCCAGAGCCCAGAAAGACTTGTCTTCAGACAAGTGCTTGAGTTTCTGAGCCACAGACTTTTCTTATGTGCTATTTGGGCCCCAACTGTGATCTTTTTCTTCTTGCAGCCTGGGACAATAGAGATGGAAGATGTTCCTTGTCCATCTTCCTTTAATCTCCCTTGAACTATAACACTGAATAGTTTGTTAGGGCTGAGGAGGTGTCAGAGACCTAAAACAGAGTCATGAGCAAGAGCTGGAATTGAGGTACCTTACTTCCACATGGAGCAATTCCTTCCCAATATATAATTCCTTCTCTTTCTCCTCAGTCTTTTGAAGGAAAGTAGCTGCCATGGTTTGTATTGTAGCTCCTGCTGCCTGGATCTTCACCTGGCTCAGAGCACAGGGATTCCTTCAGCCAAGGTGTGGCATTGAAGTCAAAAGTCCTTTCATCCTGATTCTGTATCGTTGTGAGGTTGATCTAAGTTCCCTATCTTAGGAAGTTCTGCATCATCCCCATCCCTCTGGGGACATTTTCAGGTTGAGGAAAGAAACATATTAAGTAACAATTAGAAAGTGGCTTTTTGTATATCTCTTTCCTCAGTTTAGGGGAAATCATTCTGCATGAATGCTGGATTTCCCTCTCAGAGCCTCTGAGTGAGACAAGAAATGGGGAGGCATGAAAAATAAACTTCAGTGTGCATCTTTGTCATTCCCCATAACAATTAAATCTGTTCTTCTCCTTAGAGAGGGATAAGAAAGAATTTGACTTATCTGTTAAAATAGGATTCACTTGCCAGCAATGATGACTTTTCACACTAAGTTGGCTGTAAAGGTGACTACATATTCAACAAGAACCATATCTGTCTATGTCATCTAATACAACACTCCTTGATGCTTCTATTTTATTTGACCTCAGACACGATTATCAATTAAGCACTTGGTTTGCTTTATTTAATTTTTGTTATTGTTGTTGTTGTTCTTCTAGCTCTTTTCTTTCTAAAAGTAACTATAGAATGGTAAGGGAAGAAATTTTGTCATTGTAAGACACTTGCTGTGAGCAAATATGTTATGTTGCTTAAATCACACTTTTTAGTGTCCCAAAGTACATTCTAAAAAAACAACAAAAAAACAAGGCTTAAGGAACTTTTTTCAAGTCTTCATTAACATTTCAATACTCAAAATAAACTAGTGGTAGAAAGCATAAAAAAAAAAACAAACCCAAAAACCCAAAAGCAACCCTAAAGATGAAAGGTAAAGTGATCCTCCAAACCAATATAGGTAAAAGAACAAATGACCTAACTATGGGAGGAGATTCACTGCGTATGGTGCTGCCTGGAGCAAATATGGAAATCTAAACGAATTGCAACAGTCTTTGTAACTTGCTTTTGTTCCAAGAATGCAAATACTTTGGGATTTTGCTAAGAACAGCTGGACAAAGGAGTTGTAAACTCATTTTGATTCCTTATAAAACTCTCCAACTTGCTAAACTTCTTCTAACTGCAATTCCTGCCACACCTAACATAATATGTGAAAGTCAAGTGCTTTTCTTTCACTCTCCTTTATCACCAGTGGTAGCTGTGACTCAGATAAATTACTCTGCAAGTTTATGTCTCAAATCCACCCTAGCTGTGTAAAGAATTTTATTAGTGATAAATGAATTTAAGGATATGGCTTGACTCTTTGAACCCATGTTTGAGTTTTTATAGCTGACAACTGAAACAAAAAAGTCCTTTCTGTGTTAAAAAATCGAACAGGAAAATTAAACAAATTGTCTGCAGGCAGACAGGACTGCAGACAATTCTAACTGAAATATTTGATTATAATAAAGCCAACTTCAGTCCCCAGATAAGCCAGTCCCTGATGAGGCTAAGTATCTTTGGCTAATAACCCTTCCGAATGTTTTTCAAAAGAAGAAAAAAGCTGTTCTTGAGAACATTGCATCCATAAGGTCTCAGGAAATTCAAGCAGTATCACTGTTTCCCATATCAGGGTATGGCTATCAAGTTTAACTGCCCATGGCTTAAAAATGAAGCACTGAAGAAAATGTTTCAAATAACTTTCAGATTGGGTGTGCTGTACATGGATGAAAGCAAGGCACTCTTTTGAACTATCTCCATTCTGTTATGCAAAGATAGGAACACTTCCTCTGGGTGAAATACGAGAGGAATGAGAGAATGGAAAGTATGGCAGAAAGAATTATGAGGTCCAAATATTCTACATCTTGCATGGAGATTTGACACTGCGAGTTAAATTTATCTCTGTTTGCCGAAGGGTGTTTTGGAGTAAACCAGAGCCTGTGTGTATTAGTGAGCCTCATATCAGAAAACAGCCACAGTAAGGAGAGGACCACCAAATAAATATCTACATAGTGATAATGACTAGATGGCAAGAAAAACCAAGAAGTAGTTTTCTTCTGTTCTAAGAGGAAAAGAGTACATTTTCCATAATTTTACAGCAATGGTGGAATGAAGATTATGACATAATTTGTGTTCAACACATTACCCAAACAGGAATTTTAATTTTCTAGTTCCTCAACAATGAGCAGGATAAGGGGTCTTTCTCTACCTTGAAACGTTATCTCAGTTGAAAGAGATCAAACCCAAACTTTAATCAAATGCACTGAGCTCAACTTGAGAAGTACAAAGCTTTCAATCTTGAAATGCATATGTAAAATATAAGGTACAAAGTTTAGCTCTTGGACATGTTTTGAGACAGTGAGGTTTTTTCATCTTAAAAGTTCTGGTAACAAATATTAAAATGTAGCAAGCATAAATGGCTAAGAGAAGGATGGGCATTTTCATGTCTTGCCATGCTCAAACTTGATTGCAGAGGGGTGTTGTGTTTCTATCAGTAACTAGTAATGCAATTAAAGTGTTTTGCTTGTATTTGCATGTAAATTACAATTGCTTTTTTTTTTTTTAATTTCTCACATTATAGCCATAATATGAACAACCATCCTGACTGTGATTTTTTTTGTTTGTTTGTTTTGTTTTTCTTTTTTTTCAAATAAGAATTAAGTCTCAAAATCTCTGCTAGGAGAAATTTGAAGTAGGTGATCTGAATGATTGCTTTATCCTCTCGCAACATAATTCCTTTAATGTCATGTATGACAGAGCCGGTGTGCAAATATGTGATAGCCCATTCACACTGGCAATGTAGCTCACAACTGTATTTCTATAAAAACGTGCATTTTGAATATTGTTTATTTAAATATTGCAGCCTGATTTTTTGGGAGAGGTTATCTTAGATTTCTACTGTCATTAGGGTAAACCTCTGGTTTATTATCTGAGGTCACAGATATTTATATGGAAGGAAAAAATGCTGTCTTGGTTTGAAAAGACAGGTGTCTGCTAAGGAGAGGCAGGCCTCTCTAGGAATGAGGAATTCAAATCCTTCCCTCCGTGTTATTATGATTTGGAAGATTAAAAAAACTTTTTCAGTCAGAGCTATGGGGAAAAGGAATAACAGTCCTTTACTAGTAAATATAACAGGACAGACAAACAACAACAGCAATTATAATAATAGTAAAACAGAACTAAGAACCCCGGGGCAAACGGTGGAAGCTCCGGCGCTGATGGCTGGAAGCGGTGGATTGTCCTCGGCAGGCAGGGGGCTGTCCTGGCAGATGAAGTGGGCAGTGCCGGAGAACCCGCAGCGGCTGGACCCGGGCTGACCCAAAATCCAGCAGGGCAGCGAAGAAACTCCGAATTCCTGGGCGCTCCAACAGATGATAGAATTCCCAGGACCAGACTCCTCCGTTAACCGTGGACTCCAGGCAGCTACCAGTCGCCCGACGGTTCTCCCCGGCAAACTGAGAGCAGTGAGTCCACCACCCTCAGCTCACGGGAGCTTTTTCCCTCCCCCAAAACTAAGTGATCAACTTCCTTTGTCCGGGTTGAGCACCCTTTAACTATCAGTATTTAGTCTCCTAGCAACTTATGGGGGGGGAAAATTCTACAGGAAACTTAACCCTCAACAAATGCCTATAGGCTCAAAGTGGCTCCCTGATTTTTTTGCTGATGGTTACCCTCCTTGCTTATTTTCGGGCATTTCTTAATGGGTATGTGTTTGCTTCACTTGATAAATAACTTTAAGTGCAAGTACAATACCTATTCCCCTTGTTTCATGCCAATGAAACAATTTCACTTTATGCAACTCCCAGCAATAGGCAGCACTTTAAAAGATGAAATCAGGTGAAACCCATCTTGATCTGTGCCAAGGCATGCAGAATACTGTGAAGCCAAATGCATCCATTTTCCTGTGACAATTTTTGCAAGGCTGCATAGCTGATAATCTGCTGTTGCTGAAATGCCCCGTGTGCCCAGCATCACCCGACTCTGACTAATGAGACACAAGTTCTGTGCTAATCAGCAGGGATCAAAAGAGGCAGTGGCCGTAACCTCGCATTGATCCGGGGAGAGCCCAACCGGAGGTGGAAGATGTTATGCAGAATGTTTCTTTCTGACAACAGGAACTAAGTGTGAATCCTACAGCTTTTCTGCTCATCTGCTTATCATCATGGATCGAGACAGTCAGAAGGGAAATCTGGATACTTTGGGAATAGAAAAATAACGTTAATTTCTCCTCACTGACCTCTATATGACTCTGCAATGCATTTCTAATCTCAGACTACACACGTCTTCTTATCCTGCTGTCAGAAATAACCTGTAATAAGACAACCACTAGAGGTTTCTTGCAGTTTAGTACAAGACAGTTCTGCCCTTTTCTGTTGAGATGATCATGGGTGATTCTAAAGATCTTTCTGGTTTTATTCTGACTGTAATATAATGTTGCTTGGGAGAATGGTTCAAACCCTCACACATCTCTGGGAAGGCAGGAAAATTTCAGCTGACCTCAGTTACTCAGATTTTCATTGATTCTTGGCTGAGCTACAGCAATGAGAAGCATGAGAGACTAAATATTTAGAAAACACTAGGCAATATAAAATCATGCAGCACATTTCCTGCTGGGGCTGCCAGAAGCATGTTGACCCTACTTGTTGCATCCCATCAAGTTACAGGCTCCTGTCTTAATATCCAGGGAGTTTAATGTTTTTGGTCCAGGGTAAACAGAATTTTTTAAGCTCTGTAGATTACGTCTCTTCTGGCCTGCTGGAACGTAAAACACAGTAAAACCTCTGCAAGGGACAAGATCTTCTAGGGGTGTGTGCTAAAGCACTATGAAACCTGTTCCCTGGGGACTTAAGGAACACATTTAACTGCACCCTCCTCTCGGAAAACAGCACTCCTCTAGGTTGGAGTGGCATCTAAATTGATTGCACAACACAGAGGGGGTTTGTGTGTTTGTTTGTTTGTTTGTTTTTTTGTTTGTTTAAGACTGTCTCTCAGTCATCAGTGAGAGTCAAATGTGACAGCTTCTGGTCAAACCCACCCAGAAGACAGAAAGCTGCTTAGTATGGTGTATACTGTATGGGTGGCATCACAAAGTGCCTCGGAGGAGAAATTGTACATCACTCTGAGCGCTGTTTCAGAGGGGAAGGAGGAGGAGAGGAATGTGTGGCAGGTTCCAGCTCCTCCCTGAATGTCCTCCTGTTCTGCTAGAGCTATTCTCTGGCAGGTAAGATGGATTGGTTGGACTACAGCCATGTCTCCCTGTAGCCTTGGTTGTCTGCATAAGATACAGCTGTACCTTTGTCTCCTTGTGCTGCACTAAAGAGTCACGGGACTTGTCCCAACCAAAGTCGCTAAAAATAGTTTCTGTAGTGAGTGACTTTAATCTTTTCAGGACAGTGATTTGCCGTATAGTTATATGCAGGTGAACAGAGAGAAGCTCTGACATGGAGGCTTTGCATTTCTTGAGCTTTCTTGGGGGAAAAATGGAACTTTTGAAATCTCTAGGCCTGTTTTATGTCAACTACATTTCAGAGGAAGTTAGAATTAGAAATATTGATATCTTCATGCTTAAAAGGTAAGGATAATCTACAAAATTCTTAAATATACCAGTTTTCAGATGAAGATAATACCTTGCTACCAAATCTTAGCAACAAGAATGCAATACAACAGCATACATGAAAATAAACATCTACATGAAACCCTTTACAGGAAAGGAGAGAAGCTACAAATTGCTGCTCTGCTCCAGATCATAGCTTTATCTTTATGTCAAAGAAAAACATGGTCTAGAAACCTATATATATTATGAAATAAATTATTTTTTACTAAAACCACATCCCCTTTTCAGGATAAACAGGAACAAAACAAGAAATCCAAATGTGAATATCAAGTGAGATTCTTCCTTTTGCTTTTTTCTTTTATTTTTGTTAACAAAAGTTGCTATTCCGCTTGTGCCCTTTCAACACTTTCTGACAACAGACCATTCTTCGTGTAGGAGTAAATCTGTTAGTGTAGGTGGCACTGGAATATTAGTTGGAAATTCAGTTCCTGAGCCTGCTCCTCCCTCTAGTGGAACACACACTCTTCTCATCAGTAATTCTGGAGAAAAGGAATGGAAATACATAACCTCGACAGCATATTATTCTTCTTCTCTATGACTTCTTAAGCTGGCTCAGAAAACTGAATGGATTAGAACTGCTCCCACAGGCAGCTAAGACAACTTAAATGCTGCTCCACCTGGACCAGCTGCTGGTTAGAGCCATTGCTGGAGTGCAGGAGGAAGGTGCCTCTTTTGCTCTGCTTTGTTGTTTTTCCTTGTTGCTCCGGAATACCCGGTGGATGTGACAGCCAATTATGTGTCTGTCACAGAGATGTGACACCCCTCTCCAAGTATCTGCTTAAACTGCAGTAGTTTTTTTAATTGGCTGGTACTAATCACCTAAAGTAGAATGACTGTAGTTCAGAAGTAAAAGGCCCATAACAATACTTTTCAAATTAAAAAACAAAATGAAACAAAAAACACAAAAAAACCCCAAAGAAACAAACTAAAAAACCCCAAACCCCAAAACAAAGCTACAACCTGTGTGATTGCTTGTATAATGTTATGTCATTTTAAAAAAATAAAGGGACAGTAAATGCAATATCAAATGTTACACAACCCATCTTTCTATCCATGTTATTTTTGCTCAAACATAGCATTTCTGTTTCTGTAACAATAAGCTACTGGTGAAGAATGGAGGGGATTTGCTATGAGAATGGAGACTACACACCTGATTTGGGTTCATGTAGGGAATGTAACATTGGGAGAATGTGGAAACAAAACAAAGCTGGATGTTCAGCTGCAGTATTACCTGCCAGCAATTTTCAATGGTTTCCATGAAAAGGGTTTGAATAATAGAGGAACTATTTGAAGAGGAGGATCTGAGGACCGATTACTTGCCTGGTTCAGCAGTGGCTGGCAAAAACTCATTTGTGACTTTGAAGCCACTTCCCAACCCCTTCATGACTCAAATCCACCCACTACTTTCCTTAGACTTTTAGGAGACTAAAGGTTATCATAGAATTAAATACTTGAAAATGTCTATGTATGTTAATTATTCAATGATACACTGTATTTAATTAATGCCATATGGCTTTGAAATATCTTGGTGGCTTTTTCGGCAGATTAAATTTCCAGTTATAATTTCTCGTTACCTTATGTAGTAGCAACATAGTAAATAAACACCAGCATCACGGTTTCAACCTGTAACTAAAGAACCTAATTCTATTTTCCCTGGGTCAGTAGGAGCATATTGACTACAAATAGGTCACCAAGGAACACCAAGGCTCTAGATTCTCTAGATCAGCAAAAAAATATTACAAATGAGAACAAAATGTTTGAGTTTTCCTGAACTTTGCCCATGTCTTTAAAGTCTGCTGAGAGCTTTTGAAATACAGAATGTTAAGGAATGAATGCACTAAGAACACAAGGATAATAAATAGGAAAGGTACTGCACATTACATTGTGACTGTTTCCTTAAGTATATTTTTCTTAAAATGGTATATGATTTATGGAGGCTGCCTGTGTGAATTGTACCTCCCACCAGTAGCTTCTCCACACAGAGAAAGAACAGCTTATTGCAGCTGTCAGCTAATGAAATGACTCCTGCAGTTCAAGTAGTTGCAGCTTTGCGCTGAAAACAGTTTCTGACATTTTTGGCAATGTATACCGATGTCCTGTGGCAGAGGGTTTTTGTTTTGCCACGATGTACAACTACTGCAGTGAGAAAATACCATGAAGGCTGGAGTATCAGAAATCATTTTGTCATTAATCTGCTGTTATGTTTTTTTGTTGAGCAGCAGAAAGTCTACCAGATTTTGTGCAGTGCATAATCTTTGAAGTCAATGTCGTTTCAGTGTGTACAATTACTTTCTTAAGATGTAAAGCTTAAAAAAAAGAATAAAAATAATAAGGGCCTGAGATTACCTTCACAGAGGGTAATTGCATATCTATGTTGGAGCTTTGGCTGTCTGAGCACAGGAGGAAATATCTTCCATGGGATATTAGTACTTTGTTTGTAAGCCCCTTAGGTCAAGAGATGCATCATCTCAAAGGCATGCTGTACCTAGAATTTTTTTTTTTTTTTTTTTTTTTTTAATTAGCAATTCCAAATCTCATGTAAATGAATGGATGAAGCAGCTGGAAATAGTCTGATTCAATGCTGTACAGTTTATGGCTGTGCATGTGACTCAGAAAGATGTGACGGCAATTCCAGCATTTATACCTTATTTCTCTGAGTGTAAATGCACCCACAGACCTCTTATTACAGTCTAACTGGAGGGCTGGTGAATAATCTCAGCATGGTTGAGCAGCAAATGTTGGAGGATAATTGGATCTGCAGGCTAAGATAGTATGAACGTGGAAGGTCTGGTAGGGAAGATTGATAGGCAGTTATTTTATATCATGTTTGAAATCTGCTTTTTGTTTGTAATTTTATGTGCGAGATAAGTTGCCTTTAAAAGTTTAAAATTGTAAGTTTTGATTCAAATGAGAGATTGAGGTTAATGTTCCCTAAATAATGTCTCTGTAGTCATAAGCTGGTGAGCAGAGCATGCTGAAGAGTTCATTCAATAAAGCTTATAAGCCTTTAATTAAATTGTGAAGCCATTTATACAATGCTTTAAAAGCGGGTCTTTGAATGTAAATTTGAGACACTGCGTTGAGGACACGCAAGCATTATCTGTCCTTACAGTGTATTATACTTGCTTATAGGATGCTTTTCCACCCCAAGTGAGACTTCAGTGAATTATTGTACACGAAAAGACAAAGAAAAAAGTCAACTGAAGCACACTGGATAAATCCTGGCCTTTGTCATCTATTTACAAAGATGCTAGTAGCTTGTTGGGATTTTTTAGCAAGCCTAACTTAGACAAGTGCTGCTGCAACAAGCCTTTAAATACTATTATTATTATTATTATTATCCCTTTGTCCCTTGTTTGTCCATTTTGTCTCCTTTTGATAAGAAATTTGTTCTTTCACTGTTGTTTATCTTAGGACACTTAAAAGCTCAGGGTAGGATACATTCTGCTCACTTCTTTGCAAACTTATTCTATTTAAAACATGCTTGATAAAGCCATAGACTTTAAGATAAAACTGGTCTGAAAGGTGGGGACTCAGTCACACTGGTTGTCAGGCTGGCTTTCACAGTGGTGTTGGCCAACAGCTGAGATCTAGAACCTGAAATTGGGATGATTCTACATTGTCCTCTTCTCACAGGCTTCAAACAGGTAAAGACAAAACACGTGAACAATTGCAATGACAGCCACTCTGAGTTCATAGCTAATCTTGGAATCTGCTATCCGACCCTGCAGTTAAATTTGCTTGAGAGGCTGAGGTCCCAAAGATATCTAAGTTCCTGCAAACACCAGAGGAGAAGAGAGAGACCCCAATTAAGGTCCGCATGACCACAGCATTTATCTGTTCTGTGAGTCTCACTGGGTGACTGAGCAGTGTGTTATTCTTGGCTGGCTGAAGAGAAGCAGGCTGCTCCAGACCAGTCCCAGATTTTTTCCTGTTTTGTCCCTCTGCATGACTTAGGCATGTGTTGGTGGGAATTGGGAAATGTGGAGTTGACCTGCTGATGTTCACAATATTCCTGTAAGGAAGGCAAATGAATTCTAACTAGCACTCTTGCAATAGAGCTGGAGAAGGGATTGAGGACCTGAATCTTTAGGGAGGGACCCTTCACAGCTCAGGAAGTTCATTGCAGGCATCCACAGGGACAACCTATGGCATTTTTTCAGAAGAAGCTGAATGACACAACTTGCAAAGGAGAAGGAAGAAAAACCAGAGAGAAAATAGGGTGTAGTTGCCATCAGTAGTAGCTCCTGAAAAGGTGAGAACATCCCCTAGATTCACTGTCAGGAAACAAATCCATAAATTGGCTGTTGCTCTGTCCCTCACAGTTGCAGTTATTAAATCTCTCCCTTCAAATAGCAGAAAAATATATGACATAATTATAGGTCTGGATTTGACCAGCTATATGGAACTGTGGAAAATACAATGTACTTAGTCTTTACCACCACAGGAAACGAGAATTAGTATGTCTTTAGCTTTTATCCATACATTGTTAATATCTTAAATGAGTAGTGTAAATTACATAAAGGTTTTTTTTTTTTTCTTTAATAGACCTATTTAATAGTTGTCTCTAAATCCTACACTGTAGCTACAAGCAAAAACTTTAAGCAGTCTAATGTAGAACACTCTTTTTCTTTTCCTGCTACAAAACTATTTTCTTTTACCAGTGTTAAAAAAAAAATAAAGTTTGAGATGGAAGTATCTTCTTTAACTTCTAAAATTATGGTCTGTATATTTAAATGCTGACTTCTTATGACAGGAGATTTCAGTATTTACTTTCAAGCTTCAAAATGAAAAGCTCAAATTGCTTCAAACTGTAGAAATTCTTAATCTTGAATAAGATTTAGAGAATATGAGATGGAAAATGAGCTTCAGCCTAACTTTGAATTCCTGAAGCACGAACCTGGGATTCAGTACTTGGTTTCAGTCTCACACATTACACACTAATTGGCAGACAGGACTTTCTCCTTTCTGGGAATTGAATTAACCTTTGGCTGGAGAACTGTTGAAAAATGTATAATCCATAGCTCCACACTGTTGTACAGCACTGTCGTGGAAAATGGCCCGAGTTTGATTCTGTTCCTCAGTGTTTCACAAATCTTTGCCATATTAGTAGTTGAGACGTGATTTCAAAGGCCTGCAGTAAACTTAACTGAGTTCACAGAAAAGTGTTTTTCCAGTTGGATGTTAATTGCTATTTTGCTTTCAGGCTTGTCTAGCAGGAACACCACCCTCACTGTCTACACTTCTAGTACTCACCAATATTTCAATTCTCAGGTAAAAACAGCATCTGCAGGGTTATGGTACCTTCAGTCTAATAAAAAGGTAGTAGTTGTGGGTGGTGTTTTGTTCTTTTTTTTTTTTTTTTTTTTTTAATTCCTCCAAGAATAAGGAGTAATTTGACTACACTAGAAAATAATCCTGTGGAAGTGATGTTTTTGAACCAAATTAAGCAAGAGTTTGGAGACAAATACATGTACATGTAACTTGCAGCTGGATGGTTCAGTTCACTTGAAGCTGAACGTGTCAGTGTGGGAAAAACCTGCCAGGTGTAGGCAACCCCTTAATAAACATCCTGCCCACCAGTCAGCATGGGTTAATTTGTGGGTGTTTGTGGTTTTGTTGTTGTTGTTTTTTGTTTGGTTTTTTTGTTTGTTTGTTTTTCCTTTGTTTTTTGGGTTTTTGTTTGTTCATTTTTTCTTTCTGAAAAGCATGTTTCATGTCTTGCCTGCACCCCTCCAAAACCATGGCAAACAATGTTTACTGAATCAGTTTGCCATCATCAAACCTGATCCAAATCTGCGCATCCGTGGCTTCAGTGAAGACAAGGACAACAGTTGCAAATCCATTCTTTGTCTGGAGGCTGAATTGAGCTCTGTTATGTGGAGTTAGCACCTTTCAGCATGATCAGGAGGAAAGTAATGCTGTTACAGATTTGGAGGAGGCTAAATTTTTAGGTTTTGTTCATTTATGGACAAATTTTGAGAAAACTCAGTGCCACCAAAGGCATAATGAAAGTGTCTGGCACCACTTTTACCACAAAATAAATTCCCATTCCTTGTGCAAAACAGTTATGAATAACAGTGTGCTGATTTACATTGATCTTTCTGCAAACAGATGAATAGTAAGGATGAGCAGTTTCTGTGAAAAGAGGCTGAGAAATGCAACAGAGGAAGCAATGGTCCTATTTATTTTGTTTTTTAGGCAGCATGGCCTTGAGAACTGACTGCTGGAGCTCACAGAAATACTGTAGAAAATAAAACTAGAGCGAAAAAAAAGGAAAAAATAAGCCACAGCAACCTACATTAACACTGGACATATAGAATGAATGTATTAGAGGAAATTGAACACCTCTCCCCCCCAAAAAAAAATCAGAAGCACAGCTCTTTCTGTTCTTCTTACACAATTTGAATATATTTATCTTTGGGAATGAAAAAAATTAAAAGGTAGTATGCCATAAATGGAAAAATCAAATTGAATTCAAGTTTATGACTATTAAAATATATAATTGCTTTCATTGTGACAAAATTATTAGCAGTATTTATAATAGCAAAAACATGTAATTCCTAACTTTTCAGCTGGAAGAAGTCACTCCCATTATATGCAAGTTAACAGCTGCTAATCAGAATAGTGGGGTTTGCACAAGGGCTGCTGAAAGACATCACGGTCATTATAATTAGTACTGAAAGAATAGAAAATAAATAAGTAATGTCATTATCTGTATCGACAGAAATGAAAAATCTTAGACCAAATTATTCCTGTTTTCCAAGTTTAAAATGAGTAAGTGCGGCAATCGATTACCTTTTTTGCATTGCCTCTGTTGTACCACCAGCCTTATTGATTGGTTTCAATTAATGTATGCCAACAAGTAAATTAACGTAGCACCTGAGGCATAATTCTCTGGTGGCTCATGTACGCTGACTTCTTAGCATTCTTGCTGTTTTAATTCCTACTGAGCATATTGCTGGGAGCTACAATATTTTTCAGTCTGGACACGGACGTTACCCATGGCTCTAATGACAGGTCATTTACAGCAAACCCATGTTTCACTGCAGAGATGTCTCTTTAAGTGACATCTTATCAATGGCAATTCAATTAGTCAGCCCTAAGACTTTGAGATGCATCTCACACTGTGTCACACAACACTGGCTGTTTTGCATTTTAAATGTTAGCTTTTGTCATTGCTCTGCTTCTGTGGTGTACATTAAAAATGCATTTTCAGTACAGTTCTTCATTCAGAACTTCATGGAAAACATTTTTCATGTTAAATGCAACTGCCTTCATTCCCAACATTGCTGTCAGCTGAAGACACTTGTGGACTTGTACTGTGGACAGGAGCTTTTCAAAGCTGGTTCTCACCCTATCGCCATATCACACATGTCATTGACCGCTGTAAAGATCAAATGATTCTGAGCATCTGAGATATCAGAGCATCCAGGTGTCTAAAAATATTCAGCTACTGCAATATAAATGCATACATGAATACTATTGTGGAGTGCACGCCCTGTACAAACAGGCAGAAGCACAAGCTATTTTAAAATAGCAGAGAATTTATGGCCAGGTCCTGATTTTTCTGGGATACGTACTCGATGAAGACATCCTAACAAGACATGGTTCTACTCTGCATCAGCCAGCTGAGGTCCTTAGGGACAAAGAGAATTGCTTCCCACAGGAAGTGGTAATGTGCTGAAGAAGGTGCTTTCTGGAGTGCCTGCTGTGGAATTATATTGTTCTTTTTCCCAGTGTTCGGTCGTGCATGTACTGAGCATACACGGATCAGTGTGCACAGGTATAAAGCAAAGGAGATATATTCCCAAGCTGTGCAATGGAAAACTCTGAGCAACATGGCACGCTTAAAAAGAACATTTTTCCATTAGTAAGTGCTCTATATGCTTATTAAAAACTGTTGGGAAATGAGCAATGGACCCAATTAAAAACAAAAAAAATCCAAATATTTGCTGGTTGTAACTAAACAAATGGTTTTCTAAACCAACATAGAAGTCTCGAACACCAGGCACTTTATATCCCTAAATTCTGTCTTCCAGCTCTGTTGTAGTGTGAGTATGAGTGACTAAATACACAAGCCCTTCTTACCCTAGTCTTATAAACAAGAATTTATGTTTATCAGTCTTTTCAGTAGTACTTGAATGTTTTGTGCATCTGTACCTTCTTATTTCGAGCTGAGTATTTTCACACGTACATCTTTGAGTTTGTTGTTGTAGAATCAAACTCCAAGCTATTTTTCCCATTGTCGCCTAGAAATAAAAAAAAAACCCTCTTGTTATTTTCAAATAGAATGTTTATGCCAAGGCAACTCAACTGGTGTACTTGGCAAGACCGTAAACTAAATGTGATATATTTCCCTGATAAGATGTGTGGTATTACAGAACACCAACTTGTTTAGCATGCAACATTTGTTTTACGAGTATGTGCAACATCAGATTCAGTATTAAAAGTTCCATGTTAATGAACAATTTTAACTAGATTCAAATTACTGGATCGTTATTCTGGGATCAAATTTTAATGGAGGAAAAAAGTTGTATGATAAGGGTCATTAAAATATTTAAATTTTAATTAGGTGGAAGTTAAAAAAAAAAAAAAAATACTGGGCAAATTAATCCTGATAGAGCTATGCTGTTTTGTAGTAAAGAAAATGAACTCATAAGGAAAACAGATGAATGATGTCCACTTATTTATGCTAGAAATGTTTTCATTTTGTTTTGTTTTTAAGCAAAACATATATTTCTATGCATATGCATGTGGGCTGAGATATGCATATGTATTTTCAGGGCACATCTTTGTTAGTGTGTTAGTTTGAATCAAGAACACACTTTTGAAGTGCATATTTTTCTTTCTTTCTTATTGAGCTTTGGTTCATGTCATGGGGAGCTTTTGCAGTGCCTCAACTTGATTCCTTTCAGATGAAGCTAGGATTCAGATTTGGAAGATTTAGCACACTCCAGGAGTGTAACTAATGCACTCCAGCTGCAAATGGGCATTCAGTCCAGAGAGCCAGACTAGAGTTAATCTGAAATAAAAAGCCTTGAAAGGTGTACATTATGGACACGTGTTGTCAGCATCAACTGTTTCTCTCAACAGGGTTGCCGCTGTCCATCTATAAACCATCTGCTAACCTAGAAACGGCCTTTGAATTTTTTTTTTTTTTTTTTTTTTTTGTGTGTGTGTGTGTGTGTGTGCGTGCGTGTTTGTGATTCTATGTGATGGATTAGGCATTGTTCCTACACAACCATAGCAGGCACTGCTACAGTGCAGCACAAAATTAGTATTTACATGTACTCAGTGAGATGACCAGTCATAACAGCTTCATTACTGTACAATATTAGACTGTTGCAAAACCTGCATGTTCTGTATCCTTCAGCAGAAGCTCACTTCTGTGGTTGGAGCCATCTCTTGCTGCTGCCGCTGTCTTTGAAAACCTTACCCCAACACTAAATCAGGTTATTATTCAAGCTGCTGTACAATTCTACAAAGCTAGCTGGATGTTGTTGCAGTATGTATGAAATAGCAGCCCTAAAATTCACCCATATGGAGCTCAGTCCCTTGCTCCACAGATTAAATTCCAATATGAATTATATTTTCTATTATTACGGCAACAAACATTGGAGATTTATAAAGTTACCTATAAATATGTGTTGCTCTCTGTAGTAACTGCTTTGCAGAGCCTTTCTGAGGTGGGGAAGTGTTCTCACATTTGCGCATGTACAGGTTTTAAAACCCAACTCTACTTCTTTCATATCTCTCTAAGGCACTCGGTTTTGTTACTGCGCTGTTCAACAACGCTTCACTTTTATGCATTTGATTAAAACGGAATCATTGGGGAATATTAGCCCACATGACAAAATCATCATGTAATTTGGCAGAAGCATGGAACAGTTGACAGACTTTGCCTAGGGAGAGCCCCGGGACAGAGCTACCAGAGGGAATAAATTCACCTTTGACCAGAAGCAAAAGCAATGCCTTTTGGATGGAGAATTAAAGTCTTGCTGTAAAACATTCCATCTGCTCCCACACCAAACCTTCAAATGCCTGCCACAGGAGCACTGAAATTTGAACTTTTAATAAATTATACTGTAGCTTATATCCTTAAAATGAAATTATTCAGCCTCTCTCATATTCTGAAAAAACCTGATTGCGTACTTAACTTGATCTGTGTAAAGGGTAACTTAGCTGAACCCTGCAGTAGGAAAAATTATTTCTCATTACCTTTTCTGTTTCTCTAATTAAAGTTGCAGGACTACATATTCCTCTAGTCTTAGATGTCCAGTTCAGGATAAAGTAACCATTTAAAATGGAAATTACACTATATTTTCCAAAAAAAGATTTCTAAAAGACTCTACTATTAAACAATTTTATTTTCTCAAGGTTCATAAATATATTCAACTATGGTGACTTATATGCCATTCTGTCTCATTTTGTAATAGTTATTATGGGGTAGTAGAATAGTAAAATGTTATGACTTTCTATGTGGAATTTGTTTTGGTTTATTTTCTGAGCCAAGGCATAGATATACTGGTTTAGGGCATGGTTTTCCCTTGGGTTTTTCTTCCTGTTCCTGTTAATATGGTAAATGAAAACCAGACCAGAAGGATGAAATACTCTTAAAAAGGAATATGGAGTAAACCTGCAATGTATTGGCAAGAAGAACCAGCAGCCAGAAGCAGCCTAATGGGAATAAACTACTCTGATTGAATAGGAGGAGGATTTTTCAATAGGAGGATTTTTTTTAATCTCCCATTCTCTTATCCAAATCATAGATCTTTGGATGGCATGAAAGCAGTTTCCTTCGTTACAGCTTTCTAGGATGTATTCTGCTTACAAACTTCAGTCTGTGACTTTGAATAGTTTAAATGGAGCCATGAAAACTTCTGTCTCTGTCTTCTATTAAACCACTTAGAAAGGAAAACTTTGGCAAGCCAGAATCATACAGCTGAATATCTGGGGGTTTCTTCTGAATGAATTAACCTCAGAATAATCCCCACTTAATCTCTATCTAGTCATGACCTAAGTGGATACATCTCAGGAGAAAAGGTGGTTTATGGAACTAAGACTCAGAACTAGAGTGATGTAGATGAGGGACATGTGTGTTGTATTTCATGTTTAATTTAATCAAGATGTTCAGTGGTGGTAACACGAGATAAAAATGCACTAGGTTTTGTCAGAGAAGTTTCTGGAAGTGATAGTGGATATATGCCATTGTGTGTTCCAATAATGTATTGCTAAGATTGTTGTTCAGAACTTATTGAGAGAAATAAGTTTTCCTTAAAAAATGGTAAATTATTTGTGGTTTCTGAAAATCTTTTATAGCCATCTATCCATCCATCCATCCATCCATCCATCCATCCATCCATCCATCCATCCATCCATCCACCAGCCTCAGAGGCTTAGTTTGCTGGAACTACAAAACTACTGCTAGATTAAGAAAACCCAACCACAAAAAAAAAAACCAAACCAACCCAGTTAAGGTAGAAAAGTTAATGTGACTAATTTTTTTTTTCTTTTTTTTCTTTTTTTTTTTTTTTTTTTTTTTAAGTCCACTTGTGGCCACATGTATTACAGGAACTTTTCCATAGTAGGTTTTCCTTTCTAAATGTGCAGCATTCCTGTCTTGCATCAGAAACTCAAGGATGTTTGTTTGTCTTTGTGATGTTCACAAGGATTACAGAACTTTTCTACGAAGTAATCTAAACAAATAAGTTGCTGAATAGCTGTAATAAATATTTACTGCAGTTAACCCTATACATCTTCTCATATCAATTTGTGAAACAAACCAGAAAGTATTTTCATTTTAGACAGTAACTTATATCAGAAAAACAGTTCAGTGCTGGAAAAGAAAAAACAAAATCACAAACTATATCAAAAAGTACTTAGAAATGGCTTATTTGTACTAGAACACAAATACCTGTGTTTTTTTTTACTGAAAAAGAGAATTTTCATCTAGAAAGGAAAACTTCCTAGCAAGTATGCAACTAAGATGAAATTGGGGGAAAATTCCTTAAAAAATATCCTTCAACTTTGATTTTTCAGATTTTTAACTATATATATATATATATATTTACCTTACCTATAGGATCCAACCTTCTTTGTTTTGTTTTGAAAAATAATAATACATCAAAAGATGTTTTTCTCCTCTATTTTCCTTATTTTTCATATTAATCTAAACTGATAATTTGCTTAATAGAGGAGACCATTTGGGACCATGTAACATTCAGATTCTTCTGCTAACTTACGTGTTTCATACAGCATTCTTTTTGTTTAAGATGTTATTCTCTGAACCCCAGCGTCTAGACAAAAGCTTGCTTAGTGGAATATTCCCCAGGTAGGGAGTTTAACATATTGAAAGGTAGAAGAGACTAAATAATTATTCTTCTAAATTGAATTCTGGTTAAAATTTAAAACATAATGATTAAAAAAAGTATCAACAGAGCCTGAGTTTCTTGCAATTTCAGGTTTGGGAAGGAGGATGATTCACAGTCTTTTCCCACAGCACTGTGTCATGGGCTGAATAACCCACACCTCTATGACATCAGATAGTGCAGATCCTGTTTCTGACTGGCATAAACCAGACGTTATTCAAGAACAAATCAATCCTCTCTTAATTTGGGCTCCAGGTGACTGCAAAAACATAAACATTGTCAAAGACAATTTGATAGAAACACATTGACAGTTTTACATGTGTCTTAAAGAGGGAAGCAGGGGGAGAGAGGTAACAATAAGGGAATAGAAATTTTTTTTTTTTAATTAGTATTTTTTATATGTAGAACGTGTGTATCTGTATAACAGTTGCACAAAATAATCTTGTTTCTCAGGAAGAATGATTTTGATCTTTAGTGGCCATAATACATAGAAAAATAATGATTTTTTTTTTTTGTAATTTTAAAACTTTTTAAAGATGATTTAAGTGCTTGCAAAGAGTCATCCGTGTAAACAGATGTAGGAAGAAAAAAGAAGTCTTAATTTTGAGTCTAAACAAATATCAATTAGTGTTGACTGAGACAACAAGTGTTAGAAAATTTTCAAGGTAGATACAAAATTTGCCTAAGAAATTAACTTTTTTTACATTCAGAATGTATTTGACCTGGACAATAAGTAGCAAGGCTGTGATGCTGCTCTTTAAGGTCATGAATGAGCTATGAATAAAGTAAAATACAGAATTTTATAGCTAAATTAGTTGTTCTATAAATTTGCAAACACAAGAGAGCATCTGATAATGGTCTCTACTCCTGACCTATATGTTTGGTAGAGAAATAATTTTTCTGTATCATGCTTGTGTAGTTGAAAACTGTTGCTGGTTAAATGAGAACAAAAGAGGGTCCTAGAACCATAGATTTCAGCTCTTTTTCATTGTAGAGTCAGTGTCCAGTTCCTTACAGAGAAAAATCTCTGTGAGAAAAATTTTCAAGAATTAAAAAAAGACTTTAATATTCAGAAATTCAAGCCATTTTGCATTAGCAATATGAAGTTTCACCCACCCAGTATAATGGAGGTTACAACTCCTCACAGGGTTTATAAGCAGTGTGCTTGCTGATGTCATCTTTTACTGCTCGTATTAGAACATATTTCCTATCCAAGAACTAAAATCACGTGATTTCAATGACAAAGCGTAAGTTTTACATGTATCGTGGGAATCATCTTCTCTACATAAACTCAAATTATATGAAAAAGAATTCTACATCAAGAGTCCCATCCTGTGTCCCACAAACTTTTTGCTATTTATGGAAAAACTTTATCTCTACAATATTTGAATTATCGTTTGAACTTATGGTCAGAAAACACGCATGTAATTACTGGATTTCAACTTCTGTGTGCAGATTGGGCTGATCTTGCCTTTATTCAGGGGCTGTCAGGTCAGATTCTTCTTTTAAAGAAATCTTGGGGTGTTTTAAACTTGAAAGGTTCTGCAAAAAACTTCAGCATGATATTTCATTTATCATTCTCCATACCGAGAAGCAAAAAACCTATACAACTCCAATACCCCCCACCAAAATCTGATATTAATATGGATAATCCCTTAAATCAATTGTCCCCATCTCTAAATCCTTATTGAAGTCAGTTGAAAGGCTTTTGTTGTCTTAGTGGAGCATTTGTGGTCTGGTGACCCCTCTCCCAAGATTAAAGGTTACCATCATTATGGGGCTCCGATTAAGAAATAAACGTGCTGTGTCTTAGTTCAGCTGGTCAAAAATCCATTACTGAATATTTATGTGGAGACATTATTTTATGTCCTTACTGTCATTCATAAAAAATGAAGTAATGTGGAAAAGAGAGCAGCAGAGATGTCCTTTTTGGCTGTGAAACTCTGAAATGGTTTTCTGTGAAGTGCCCTGACATTTTCTCTCCAGTACAGAATATTTACAGTGCTAATATAAATGTCTGAGGCGCGAATAGTTCCTCCTGGGTGTGTAGAATCTAAACCAGCAGAACTCTTGGAGGCAAGCCAAAGATCTGAACTGCCTATAGAAGCATTTTCTGTGAGCCAAACGGCATTTGGATCTGGAGAGTATAAAGATAAAGTGAAACCAGTCTGAATGGCGATTTACCACATATTCAGCTATGGTTGTAGATAGCTAGCGCTGAAATTTATTTCTCTAAGAGTTTATTTATGTCAAGTAGAGAGTGTTACTGTAATTTTGGAGCAGGCTCTATCAAAGGCATGAAGCTCTTGTGTGCTTCTCCAATGTTGCCAGCAGGTTGGGCTCTTGGTTTCCCATTCTGATGGGATGGCCCCGCTTCCAGGCATTGCTTAATTAGCAGTTGAGTGATGAAGGTAAAAAATGCAGGTCTGTTTCTATTTCTAACCAAGCTTTGCTGCTGGAAGTTGTCGACATATAAATTCAAAGTTAATTTATTGGCTGAGTTCTGCTCTGAGGGAATGGCAATTGTTCACAACCGAATCCAAGACCTTCACTTTCTGATTTTGCTATGGCTTTATTGGATAACATAGGAACTGGCATAACTGCTCCCAAAAGTTTGTGACACAGTCTGTCTCCTGATAATATTAATGAAACATCCCTACTGTGAGGTTGATGTGGACTTAATTTTTTTTCTATCACTTATTTTAGGATGGAGTACTCAAAGAATGTAGTGTATTAAATTCTGCATGTTTGACACACTGTATATTTCATAGCTTCCTAGTGATCTGCTGCTTTTTAAACAAGTTCAGTTAAATATTTTGTTTTTCATTCCATCCAAACATTTGAACTGTGGAATGCAGTAAACTCCTACAGCTGCACAGCCACAAATTTCAGTGAAGCATGAGTGTCAGGATTGGAGAGAAAATGAGGAAGGTGTGTTTTTCTATCTGCAAAGTGACTGTCCATAATTTCAGTTCTCTTAGTTTTATCAGGCACTCCCTACGACAAAAAGGCTATCTCCATAAGATCCACTGCAGCAACAGATGCGGTGTCAATACAAGATGTTTGTGGATGAAATGATATTTCAAATGAGAGTGTCTTTTCTGTTTTGTTCATGAGTTTCTTTTATCCCTTACCGCCAGTGATCTGAATGCTGAAGCGTTGTCATTATGACTGTTCCACTTGTCTCCATGATAAATGAAGGTTCCTGGCTTATATTAGCTGAAAAACCCCCCACTTTGAATTTTAAAAAAATCCCCAATTTTGTTAGGCTCATTGCATTTGTAGATTTAGGCTTTGACTCAAAAGTATTTAACAAGTAAAAAATCTAAAGCACATAGTGTGTCCATGAGGTCATCAAGGCTACAAGTATGTTGACTTTTGGCCTTAACATGAAAATGGGCAGTTTCATCAACATGAGCCTTCTGCTGTTTATTTTAGTGAGATCACTCCTTAATTTCAGTGAAATAAAATGGTAATTTTATGAGTCAGACTCAGTCTTGATAGAGTGATTTAGAAATTCATGTCTACCCACCTCTCTACTTCAGACGTCGTGGGTTTGAAGTATGATACTTCTTTTCCTTGATTTCATAAATAATTTAGATTAACAAAATCCAGATGGTTTAGAGCTCCCAGTAGCTACAAGTTCAAGAAATATACTTTTTCAGTTCTTTCAGCATTTTATTCAGGGCTTAATAGTTCAGGGGTTTTATTGTTTAGTTTCCTTCTTAAGAAGTCTATTTTCTTAAAAACATCTGTTAGAGGCATATTTTGAAGTAATGAGGATGTGCTTAATGAGTGTCTGATAGAATACACAGAATGAATGTGCAGTTTACAATCCTTCAAGGAAATCTTCCTTTGCAAGATTTCCTGGAGAAACCTAATCTTCTGGATATCAATTCCAGTATTTTAAAGTATTTTAAGGATATATATTATCCTTCTGAAATGCAAAGAACATGTATGAAAGGTGGGATTATTATTTATTGATTTCTGTAAGACACAAAGCAAATACTCTAGTTTTGTTGGGGGATTCATAAAAAATTAAGAACTGCTAGATACATTTTTATCAAAATCTATGTCAATACTTTTCCACAAGCTGTATTGTTTTTCTTGATGTTTTTAGTTTAAAAAAAAAAAAAAAAAAAAAGTGACTTTACCATGGATAAATATTATGCTTTGTTCAATTTTTTATTAAGTTTATTTTAGGAGTCATTGCTACTGTTTTTATATTTTGATTAGAATAATATCATTTGCCTGAAGCTCAAAAAATTTGACAGCTCATCTGTGTTAAGTTATCATAAGTTTGCTGGAAGTGCCAGGAGTCTAAAGCAGAATTGATTAGCAAAAGCTGATTGCAACATCTGGGTTTTAAATCAGAGCTGAAAACTGGAGGTTTTCGACATGGTTTTTAACTATTCAGACTTTTCCGCTAGTTCTATTTAATGTGTAAAACATTAAATGTTTCTCTAATGTAATTTTAAGGCTCCATATGTGATGCTATTAAAATATTATTTCCATAAATAGCAAGAGCTCCATGGCAGAAAATCAGTTATGAGTGTAGGTGTGGACATCTCTGGAATGCTGTGAGCTCAATTCCCTCTCTGTGGCTTTATTTCTTGGGCCTCTCTTTGCAGGATGGAGCAGCACTGCTTGCCACAGTGACTGATGAATGATTGCATAGCTCTAATGGGACAAATAGAAAGAAGAAATGAAAGGGTAGAGAGACATCCCCTCATGCCTAGTTAGAGCAGTACCCTGTACACTAATGTGATATTTTATGGTTATTTATCCCCTGGCACTATTTAACACCACCAATTTTGAAGATAAATGTAGTAAAAGCATTTTTATCCCGCTGCTATGAAAATGTGCTTTTAATAGATTTAGGTTTTCTTAGGTCATAAGAAAGAAATAGAAAGATTTTGCAGCTTTCTAAAAGACTGTATTATATGTGGAGTTTAAAATGTCATAAAGCAGCTTGAAACACTGTAGGGAGTCTGTGCAGTAATTGGAAAAATGTTTCATACTAATGTTTGGATTGCATTAGTGTGAGCTGTTGGTATACATTTTGTGACAATAAACACGTCTTTGCTTAATTGTAATTATAGCTTACAAAAAGGTTTAAAGAAAGAAAGTCTGAAAGGTACTTTGGTGAGTATGGATAATGACATTTTAATGCACTTAAGGCACAATGCAGCACTCCTAAAGACCAGCTCTGGCTTGCATGCACTGTAGATAGACCAGCTTTACGTATTTATTTAATAACATTTGGAAAGTTGGGGAGTTTGTTAGACTTCTCTATTCTACCACTTTTCTTTACAAATTAACAACTGACAGGGTTGCCTGTCTGTATCTCTTCCTCTGATTAAATTTCTTTTAACAACACATGAGTAGATTCAAATCGCTAATCAATATTATACAGGGAATACCAAATTTCACTGCAGATCACCCCTCCCACAGCAAGTTTAGTCAGCATAGCAAAAGATGGAAGGGCCAGAATCATCCACCTTTGAAAAGTCACTTGAGGAAAAAAATAATCTAAGTATAGGATCTGTATCAGCATTTCATACCTCCACTGCAGCCCATTGTGAATGCAAAGCTGGGCTTTTGTGTGCAGGTTTGGACCTTGTGGAAATGCCCCAGACAGCTCCATATATTTGTAGTTTTTTGATTAGAACCACTGAGAACTCTAAATTATGGATCATAAACAACCAGGAAATATAAAATTTATTTTCCTGTCTTCACGACAAGGTGAGTCTGCACGACTGGTAAAGATAATTTAAACAGAAAAATAACAAAGTGAAAAATGTTCACATGTAATAGGGGGCCTTCAAGCAGCATGGTTTTTTGCTTGGTTTGGCTTTCTAAAGAAGATTTAAGCTGTAACTTCTGTTTCTGCCGCTCTCTGTAATGTCTTTAATGACATTACAAACTATGTCGAGCAGAATAAATGCTTGTGATTATAGCATTTATTTTGTGTGCCAGCATCCACAGATAATGTGGATCATGGCAACAATGTGATTGACTGGGCTTCAACTTGAGCTGCTTACTCAGAGCCCTCCTGAGTTTATCCTTGATCCCTAGTGAGCCAAACAGCCACACATTCCTATGGGCGCTTCTGTCATGAATGCTTCAAGACACACCAAGCTGGATGGATAAGTAGCATGTGTTTACCCTATATTTTGATTGCCACATTTTAAATTTTGCACTGGGCTTGCAGTTCCCCATCCTACCCCTTCCTTTTCCTTTCTTATTTATAGAAAAGTTGGTGCACAAATTCTGTGTTCAAAGTTTCTGCACAAACAGCAGTCTCTCACTAGACATGGTCTGCTTGAACACATTCCCCATAGTGGAACCCACATTATACAAAGAGTTGTCAACATGGAATCATTAGGACATGAAAAGTACTGGTTTCATCCTATGTATATAACTTTTATATCTACTGCTTATATATCTGAATGCAGTATCAGACATAGCAGCTTTCAGGAGTGTAAATAACAGCTGACATTCTTGATAATAGAATAAAATTTTCTAGATAAGAATCTAGAAATGTGAAAATATATTTTTCATCCGAGTTATACCACAAATGTCGTAGCACAAGTAATGGCAAGTGATTTAGTGGGCAACATTAAATGATTACCAAGCAGAATGTTGTCATCAAGTGCCTTATCAGTGTGAGTAACAGGTAACTCAATCAAGCAGAGAGCAAAGGCAGTTCACCACAAATATGGTATATCTCTACATGGAATATGGTGCAGAGGTTTACAGATAAGCCAAACTACCTCTCTCAAGCAGCTTTAGAAGAGTGCATTTTCTCTGAAGCATTAAAATTGTTAGAATAAGACATGAAACTCTAGTGAAGGCTTTTTTGCACTGTTTTCTCTCAAGCATTTCTGAGTAAATGGTTTTCATAAATTATTTCTTTTTCAAAGCTTAAACTATGACTGTAGGAATTTAACCAGTTAATCACATGCTATGATAGATGAGGAAATTGACCACACTCCAATAGGTGAAAAACTAAAAGCTTCTGCATTCCTGGTAACAATTTATGGTGGTTATGTTAAGCGCTTTAAAATGTTCTGGTTTTAATTAATTTTTTTTATATTCATGTCATAAATACAGGGGTTGTTTTAAGGATCAGGCCCTCAGTGAAATGTAATCGGTCTGACTGGGTGTTTATGGATCTTTGATTTACCTGTCCTCTGTCAGAGCTCGGAAGTGGTAATGGAGAAGAGTCTTTGCCAATGATTTTTCAGGGCAGAGCAGCAAAACTGGAGAAAGGAATTGTGTGCCCCTCCATGAACAGTCTTCCAGCTTTTTCTTTGGTGGTCATGACACTGCACTTTCTTTTATTATAGCATGCTAAGGGTTTTGTTTAAAGAGGCACATTTTCATAGTACAAAGTGCTTCTAGTCCCCGACTCAAGTGGAATGCCACACACCATGTCAAATAATTTTGACATCTGTGTTCTCCAGAAAATACCCCATGGCAGGCCAGGGAGGTGCAGGGGATGGTTGAGTACAACATGAGTCCTCATCTGAGGCAGGAAGAGTCCTGCAGAACCGGTCAATGAAAGATATTGGCTCCAGATGGGAAGTACGTCTAGCAGAGGGCTGCTGTGGATACCAGGAGCCAATCTCCCTTGTCAGGACAAGCTAGGAGACAGGAATTCTGCTAAGCTGAGAAGCTCTGGCATAGCTTCTTCTTGTTCCACTTGCTGTAACAAAAAGCTTTTCTGATGTAGCCCCAAGGTGGTATTGGTATCCCTGCACTAGCAGGAATCTCTTACTCTCCTTCCAGCAGCTCTTCCACACTGCGCTGTCTGACCCCATCTGAAAGAAACAGCACCCTGCAGGTGTGGTGCACCTGTGCATACCTGAAACTCAGCTTTAGTAACTTTAGAGAATTCAAGACATGGGGAAGTAAAGGTGAGAGCAGGTATGGTAAAGTGTAGCGCTGTAAACTCCATAACAAACCGTTACAACCTGTTTAGTGCTACAGCCCTGCATGGATTTTATGCCTGTCTTGAGGCACATTTTGACCGAAAGAAGTGTTTTGGAATAACAATTTAATCCACCTGTGTGGATTTTACAATATAGAAGGTGTCACCAATGCTGCCTTCAGAGCTCTTGAGAGAGTTGTTTATGGAAGGAATAATTTACTATCCAGTTAATCTTAATTGTTTTTCCACACTGAATGTTAGTGATGCTCAAGGTATGTGTGTTTTAGTCTTTGTGTCTAATACTGTATGGTTTATATTTGACTGAATTTTCTGGTAATAAGTTAAAGTCAGATAATTCTACTTTGTGGCTATTCTCCCTCCAACTTCTTACACGAAGCTGCTGTCAGAGGTTGAACTGTATTTATTTATCCTTTGTAGGCCAAAGCATGTTGGCTCTGCAGCAAGTAATCACTGTCTGACTGACTTTATTGAGCATCCATGTCAATTCATAACACAAAATATGCTTTTCATGTATTACAAAGCCTTTTTCAGGTGTCTGAGACTGGAGTATGGTCTCAGTACAACAGCAGTACTTGAGATAAACTCTTAAGAGATCATCCTCCAACATGAGCAAATAAACCGCTTGATACGTTCTGTCTGAAAGTCTCTTGAATCATTGGAAAGGAGTTCCCAGAAGGGAGGAGAGAATCAAGTAGTAAGATCCTGCTAAAATAGCAAAAAATGCTTCCGTCTCAATAAAATTCTTTGGAACATTTACTTGAAAATTTATCACTTTATTTACCAACATAATAACCCCAAAATCCCCAACTTCAGTGAAATAAAGGGAGATGTTTTACAACTTCCAAGCCTAGTTTGATTATCTAGCTCCAGAAATCATACCGTTTCTGAATTAATTACCTCCAGGATTCATAGCTTTCATGCTTTTTAAAATATTCATTAGAAACGAGACTGCATTGGGGTGTACAGATAGTGCTTGAATGCAAAGAACAGTTGCTCTCCTTCCATAACCCAGGACATCAGTTTGGTGTCATCTGTTCATGTACCCTACTTCTGTCAGGAAACAAAATGAGTAAATGACTCTATTACCTCTATTAAAGGATGAATGAAAGTCTTCCATAGAAATATGGAGTAAGAACACTGCACTGTCCTTTTCCAGTGCCTCCGGTATACAGACTGGATGGGTTTTAGCTACGTACATTTTCCTTACCCCTGCTTATGTGAGGGTGAATGGATTGCACTTGAATATTTAGACCTCGCCTTTCCTGAAAACTTCATTCATAGTGATTATATGTTCTGCTTCACTGACAGGTTGTGGTAGGGCAATTCATTAAGACTAATTGAATTCTGAGGGGAGGGGAAAATAACCTTTGGGTGTGAGTGTGAATTTTTGAGAGATACTGTAATGTACTGCTTATAGCTTTCAGAGTCTATAACGAAGAACATACTGATTTACAAAACAACAAAGGTAATTTCACATTTGAAATACTAGAGTTAAAAATCAGTGTGGAAATAAAAATAGTGCCTTTTGCTTCCTCATTAGCAATCATGATTGTTTAATCAATAGCAGTCAGGAGAAGTGACACAAAAACCTGCATCGCTGGTGGAGCAGACAGGATATTGACATTTAAACAAATGCCTTAAACGTACTGTGCTTACACTTCTGGTGTTAATATTAAAAGCTAGTGGGGGAGGTTGTCTTGTCTGATCATTCATATAAATCTTGCATGCACAGCAAATTTCACTTGTTGTTGTTGTGGCTTTTTTTCCACAAGAAAGAGAATCACAAACCTGTAGAATCATCCTTTTCTTTCAAGAGTCTGATTGAAACCTCTGTAAGGTTTGGAACTTTGGAAATATTTCCATTGATCTCATCTGCTCTGAGCATGGATAATAGCCAGAATAAAACAAACAAACAATCTCTTAGCATTTCTAATAATCCATGTCTGAAGTTTTTCAGCATCACTGTTGGTGAACCATGTGTCTGAACGGATTTTTTGGGGTACTAGATTGTTAAACTCAGTAGGGTTAATGAGATCTGAGAATTATATAATGTATAGTTATTAAGTATTTTCTGGATAGTCAACTTACAATGTAATTTGGAAATTACCAGTGTTGTAATTTGTGATTCTCTGTGGACTATTGAAATATGGAGGATGCATTTTTGTGCTGAAGTTAACATGTTAGTTCTTTGTCCTTTCTTATTTCATAAGAATTTTGATTCTGTTACTAGTTGTTATGCTTTATCATGATTCTGGAATGTTCAAATGGCTTTTGTGAAGGACTTACTGACATGAAATTATGTTCTAACTATTTAATCTCCCCTAAAGGCATTTAGAAGAGGTATCACACATTCATGGGTTTGATGCTCTGGAACCATGTGAGTCATGGAGCATTTTGTTTGTTTTTTGAAATGTTGGGGTATTTTGGTCTTTGCTTTTAACATCAATTGCACTAAACCTGATTTTGACCGACCTGACAGGACTGTTCAGAACTGAAAGTGCACTTCTTGTTAATTTACGTGAGTAAACAGAATGGAAATATTTTTGAATCCATATTTGTAAAATTGAAACAGACTCCAGGTTTTAGTTGAGCACTAAAAACAAACAAACAAATAAACAAACAAACAAACAAAAACAAAAAAACCAAACCAAAACAAACCAAAAAACCCCACCAACACCTAAACAGAAGGAAAACAAAATCAAATACTTCTAGAATTAGTTTTGTCTATCCTGCTTAGCCTTTTAAATGTTGCAGTGTTACCATACAGTTTTTAGTTCTCCCGTGAGTGCGAATTCCATCGTCCTTTCCTGGGAGATGAGCTGAGAGAGGAGCTCTGGCGTGTTCTGAGTCAATGTTCCCACTTAATCTGTTGCAAAGCTTGCAGAGAGGTGTCAGACCTCGGATCATAATTCATTCATCCTTTTTAGGATACAGGCTATGAATAGGGCCAACAATAATGAGATGAAGTCTAGAAAAGAGGAGTCTTTTGTGACAACGCTCCCTCCTTTGATACTTAACATTACTAGCTA
Source organism: Hirundo rustica (assembly GCF_015227805.2). Lineage (NCBI taxonomy): Eukaryota > Metazoa > Chordata > Aves > Passeriformes > Hirundinidae > Hirundo > Hirundo rustica. The sequence goes on along the minus strand of NC_053451.1, from coordinate 15,004,553 downwards.
CAAAAGTATCTAACTTATTGGGGAGGGAAAATGGTCTTAGCCACAGGAGAATTTACTTAATTTCTTGCCAATTAACAAAGGTTCTAAAGACCAATTTGGGTATTGGGGAGGAAAAACAAAGATAAATAACCAAGCTCCGGAGCAAACCTAGGCAATCAAGTCCCTTCTCTGGGAAAGCCAAAGCTGGAACAAGACCTCTTCATTCCCCAACCCTTCCTGTCCTGTCGGGGCTCAAGCCCACATTCCCTCCCTGCCTGACACTTCATCCAAGCAAGCAATGACAAAGAGCAGCCTTGGAACTTTCTAGAAACTCTGCTGTCAGGGACTCAAGCCAAAGTCAAGTCCCCCATCCAAATTCAAAGTGGTCAAGTCTATCAATGCGTACAGGGCAAAGCAGTCACCATGCACAGCTAATCACAGGAATCTCTGCGGCTGACACCTAATAAATATTCATAGGCAAGTGCTTCTGCCATCATTACATATTTTAAAATAAAGATCTCTGTGTGAAATTGAAACCTAATGTTTCATCTAACTTGTTTGCAGTGCAGGGAAAAAAAAAAAAAAAAAAAAGATTTACCTATTAAAATGATGGATTACATCTCCTTAAAGGATGATTATAATTAGTTGAATAAACATCTAGAAAGTAATGATCTGTAAAGACACTACTATCCCACTTTCATATACAGTAATGAATGCAATAGACATCGTTGGTGTGCTGGTTTGCCAATCAAAATGATGGTTGTACATGACATCCTTACTGATACAAAATGCAATAAACCTCTTATAGTTTGAAGATGCTTCTTTCTAAGTTCATGACAAATTAGTCCACACCATTATGAATTAATAATTAGTCCTTTTTAAGATCTTTAGACACTTTTAAAGTGTTGTCTGTGGTTCAGTAGGAGTAGTTTGAATATGTTTTTCTGACTGCATCCAAGTGATAGAATCTGCTCTTGTGAGTCCCCACCTGGAGCGCTGGGGCCAGCTCTGAGCCCCCAACATCAGAAGGACAGGGACCTGTTGAACAAAGTCCAGAGGAGGGTAACAAAGGTGCTGAGAGGGCTGGAGCGCCTTCCCTATGAAGACAGGATGAGACAGCTGGTCTCTTCAGCCTGGAGAGGAGAAGGTTTGAGGGAGAACTTAGAGAAGCCTTTCAGTATCTGAAGGCAGCCCACAATGGAGCTGGAACGTGAATGTCCTTTTTACGAGGGCATGGAGTGGTGGAACAAAGGGCAATAGCTTCAAACTGAAAGAGAGTACCTTTAGATTAAATATTAGAAAGAAATTCCTTCCTGTGAGTTTGGTGAGGCACTAGAACGAGTTGCCCAGAGAAGCTGTGGGTGCCCCACCCCTGGAGCCAGGTTGGTGGGGCCTTGAGTAACCTGCTCTCATCAAAGGTGCCCCTGCTCATGGCAAGGGGTACTGACAACACACATTTGGTGCTGAGGAACACATTCAGTGCCAGGAGCTCGGGGTGCAGCTGCAGATGGAGCTGCAGGTTCACCTCTGGGTGGGAGCCTGAGATAAGAGGCCGTGAGCTGCCGCCCTCTGCACAGCGAAGGGCACAGGGACCTGTGGCACAGCCAAGTCAGGGACAATGAGGGACTTGAGAGGAACCCGTGGCTCCATGGCTCAGGAAGAACAGGGAGACTTTGGCGCTCCTGGGCTGTGAGGGGGCAAAAGCCCAGGGGTTCCTTTGCTCAGGGTCCCTTCTTGGAGGCACCAGCTCAGGCTGTTCCTGGGTTACTGCTCTGTGGATAAATGGCTTTGTGGAATGAGGTGTCTGAGACTCTGCCATGGAAATCCGGGGACTCAGCTGGTGAGGATACCTGTTCTGACTGTGGGTGGGGTGTGCAGGGAGTCCAACAGGGACCCACTGGGTCACTGGAGCTGAACCTGTGGAGGGGCCTTGGTCCCAGCAGCGACAGTCTGTGACATTGGGACTGTGGCTGCCAGGGAGACTCGTGAATGGTCGCACTGGGAAGTTTCCTTAACTGGGGGTTAGAACTAGATGATCTTCAAGGTCCCTTCCAATCAAACCATTCTATCATTCTATGAAATTCTATCATCCTAGTGTAATTGAGAAGAAAAATTTATCTTTAATAGAAATAATTGAAATTTGTTTATAAGTGTGCTGTTCTTGGATTTAAGGATAACAGTGAGAGAGAATGACTTAGACATTTTCTGTAGGCCTTTGGGGTTTGATTTTTGTGGTGCAATAATCAGTAGTATATCCATTCATATGGTACATGGATTAGCTCTATACCATGGTGATTGTGACACTGCATTAAATATGAATGTAAAAACTACTCGTTACTATGAATGAACAGGTGTATTTTTTACAAGATCTGATTGTTTGGGAGGCAAGACAAGTCTTACATTGTTATTTCTTCCTCCAATTCTTACCTTGTGGAGGATGTTTTCTTGTGTGTTTGACAGGTGGTTTGTTCAGTGGAGTTATTCAGACATTAGAAATGATACTCTTCAGAATTTACTATCCCCGTATTTCAGAAGAGTTTATAAGTTCACACATGACATATGATATGTTCTTATGCCTTAGGGAGGAATACGTAAAACAGTATTAGATAAGAAAAGATGGGAAGGGAATGAAGAGCAGACAAACGGGTTTCAAGAAAAGAGCTGATTCTGTTGTGAATGTAGCTATTTCTTCTGTTTCAAATCAGCAAACTAAAAAGTATAAAAAGATAATTTTCACCAATTGATGACCTAAACTAGATTTAAACACCAGTTTAGCTGAATGACTGAGGTGTCAGGTTTTGAACAGTTATAGGTTGTGACTGTCAATTTACCAATGCAAGGTAAATCACTATGACCTTCATCTGAATGAAATTAAGAATATCAGCTAGAGGCTCATATCATTTAACACTGTGACTGCAGATAAGCTAATTAAATTTATGTAGACTTAGACCATTTCTGGTTTGGATCTGTGCAGGACTGGCAGCATATCATAAGCGGGGAAAATGTTAATTGTTAAATTGGAGCTTACTTTTAAACCATCCAAAAGCCACTTGATTGGATTAGTGTTCATGTGGTTCAGGAGTGACCATTGAAGCTGTGTCTGGATGAGACACAAATGTCAGTGACAATACAAGCTAAAGCGTTCCCACCTACCTGCCCACTCTATGTCAAACACACATTTCTCAGGCTGCTGCATTACAGACTATGAGGAGAATTAAACTTCTGCAAGAAGTGTCTTTCCTAAGTGGGTTGTCTTTTTTTGGTTTTGTTTTTTTTTAAATGTGAAATTATTTTTAGATCCTTAGAGCCAATCAATATCACTAAGTAATATCAACTTTGGTGATTCTTAAAACCTAACGATTTTTAATGCTGTACCTATCTCTGCCTCTCTCCTGTAGCCCAGTTCTTATCTCCTCTGGGCCAAGAGGCCACCCAGCTCTGGGATCAATTAAGGTCTTTCCTGAAACACATGCCTGCACCCCCAGCATAGCAGAGAGAGGTCCGGTGGGAAAGAGGAGTTTTCTAGCCCCTGGTTAACCTACTTCCCCTTCAGCATCTCAGTGGACCTTGCCATTGCATTGTGGCTTCCTTTTGAATTATCTGTTTAAATTTTAAACTGCTTTCTGGAGTGTTCCCCCTGGGTGCTGTAGAGAAAACTTTAATCTCATGTCTGTGCTGGGAGGCATGAAGGAGGTCCCGTGGTAGTTCCTTCTGACAAGGAAATGGATGCTGCCTCACAAAACAAGTTTGAATTTTACTCCCAAAGTCTCCAGGCAGTTCTTTCACAGCTTAGCTAACAGGCACGGACAACACTTTGAGAAAAAAACAACTTAAAACAAGCAAACAGAAAATAAGAAAAAAGCTTAGTAGGCATTCAATTTTATTGCTGGCAACAAACGTTACAGAATCTTAATTTTAAATCTACCTAATGATTTCAGACACTATTTTGGATTTCCAGATCGGAATACATTCACAAAGTAATTTAAAACCTTCTCAGTGAAAATTTACTGGGATGCCCAGGCTATCGTGGCTTTCAATCAATAACCTCTCCTTTAATAATATAGTATCCTGTTGACAAGAAAAATACTGGATATGTCTTTCTGTAAATCAGTCAAAGGGGATAAGCCCAGAGAAGGAGTAGAAACTAAATTCTCCAGATCAATAGCTGCTGTTTTGTATCTGTCACCTCCACTGTGTGGCAGGAAGTGTGCCTGAAACTGAATATACTTGAAGATACTTAATGAGAGTTTTTAAAGCACCTGATTACTTGTTCTGGCTCTAATGACGTTTGGATGTCAAAATCGATCTTGGATTTTTTTTCCCCACCATGCATTGCACATGTACATCCACAGACTGATTTTTCCTAAGGAACAGGAGTGAATTGCATAAGGTGATGCAGGAAAACCATGGGTGTCGTGGTTTCTAGGGCTGCAAACAAGTGCCCTGAGCACCAGTGAACCCTTCCTCTCTTCAGAGGGAAGAGCCCTGGCACTATGAAACATCTGAGTGCAGTCAGCATTGTGCTGACTCAGAGACACGAAAGAGCACAGGCACCAGCAGAGAGGGTGAAAAAATCAGAATATTTTGTTACTGTAGTTCCTCTGGTTTAGCTACCTGGGCTGGATTCTTTTTGAGCCATATCTGTGATCCGTGCTGTTCTTGCACGTCATTGTACACCCCTCTAACAACTTTGGAATGCTAAAATATTTAAACTATTTTAAAGCCAAAACAGGGTGGGGGGGGAAGGAAATAAAATTGGAAGGTGTGGAAAACTAACTGTAGGTCTTTTCTGGAGAGTAAGAACGTGTTTCTCATCTAAAACAAGCAGATAAAATTCACTGTCTTCTGTGGAGTTACATGATAAACAGGAACTAATGTCTCTTTGATGTTTGCTGCCTCTCCCCACTCTAAGAGAGAGTTGGCAGAGGAAGTTAACTAAGAAAGGTAGGAGAACAGTGTTAGAGTGCACTGGTTACAGAAATGTGACCTGCAAATCAATTTGAAAGTACACGCTCAGTGCCCCCGGTAATAGCCAAGCTTTCAGCACATTATTATCCAGCCTCACCTGGATCACTGCCCTCAGCTCATGGGCTGACATCACATCAGCTCTGCTGGACCATGAAGCAATCTAATGGTTAAGTGTCTTCCACTGAATGGCAAATTTTGGAAAAGCATTCACTTTTAAATACGTTAAATATTACTAAGAAGATTTTTGGTCGGAACTGTACTTCACAGGAAATAAAAAGGAAATAAAAACAGTTGTTTTTTTTTTTTCCCATCTTGATGAACCTAATTATGTGTCCTCTAATTTTTATGGCCTGTTGACATGGAGAAGATTAGCAGGAATCTTAATAAAGTCACACAAGTGACAGTCAGGAAGTTCCCTTCTTTGGGACTTGCGTGGCATTGGGCTGCCTTAGAAAGGAAAGGCGAGATAGTTCTGTGGGAGGAGGGCTTTTCATCCTTCCAGGATCAAATTTAACTATTCAGAATGAGCCTGAGAACCTGCTGGGACAGGTACATATGGAAATGCATTTCCAAGGAATTGGAATTATGAGGAGGAAAGCAATCAGATGAAGTCACGAACACGATTTTGAAATAAAGAGGGAAGTAGTAGACTGTAAATTCCTGAGGTGAGAAAACTGAGAGTCATCCCACCAGTCTTTGCATATGCAGACAGATGAAAATAAATTCTCCATGACAACATGGAAGACGCCTCTATATGTCTGGCAAGTCTTTGCAATGAATATGGCAAAAGTCTGAAATAGATTAGTTGGGGAAAACTGTGGATTATCCATGGTACAAAACCCTCAAGGATAGCTTGGGAACACATCTGTTGGGAATGCCGTGAAGTATATTAGGGAGAAATTACCTAGGAATAAATTTCTTTAGGAAATTATTTCTTACCATGTGGGTGATGAGGCACTGATCAAGTTCCTCAGAGAAGCTGTGGATACCCCATCCCTGGGTATGTCCAAAGCCGGGTTGGATGGTGCTCTGAGCAACCTGGTCTGGTGGAAGGTGTCCCTGCCCACGCCAGGGGGGTTGGAATGAGATGATCATTTGGGTACCTTCCAACACAAACCCTTCTGGGATTCTACAATTCTGTATTAGCTGCAGCCTTCAGTCAGAGGACTACACTGAATGATTTCCTGGTGTCTTGTCCTCTGCTTCTTTTCATTTGTGACTGTGAAGGCTAAAGGAAGGTCAGAGTGAAGTGAGTGTGAAAAAGATTTGGGAAGAAGTGGATCAGAGACAAACGATAACATTTTATATGGAAATGCCAAATTTGATAAAGGTACCACAGAGAACAAAGAAAAGATCAGTTCACAAATGTATCTGTAGTGACTGCAAAATGTCTGTACTTATCCCTAAAACCAGTCTCTTCAAACTGTAGTTAGATTTGTTCACATAATTGGCTCTAGATGACAATGTACATAATATGTTAAATCATAGAAACAAGAATTCTGAGATGTGACTCAAATTACTTTTTTTCTTAAATATGTAGAGTGTTCATGTTTCTTTTTGCTGTTGCAAGATGAAAATGTATTGTTCTAGATATCTCTGGAACATTGTATCTACCAATTTTTTTATTTTATTTTTTAAATTTTTTTGAAAGATGGGGTTCAAAATTTTACTTACAATTTTGCTGTAATTTTTCCATTATTAAAATAGTAATCTTCTGGTTAGTTCGGGTAGCTGTCAGAGAAATGAAATTGAATACTGAAGCATGATCAAGAGTGAGCCTGAACTCCTTCCTCTTTCTCCATTTCAATCTCAAATTCACACTCCACAAACTGCAATCATGTGCAATACAGAATCCTTTTGATTATAGAGTAACAATGCTTGGAGGTCTAAAACAAAGGATTACTTAAAATTCCAGCTTCCTATCTCAGGGATATATCCATTAAATCATTACAACTGAAAATAGATGATATTCCAAAACATTAAATTTAGGTAACCCATGAGCTGCCTATGGATAGGTACCTGTATAAAAAAGCAAATGGAGAAGTTCTGCTCAAGATTTCTGAGGCAGCCCAGTACAGGAATCCATATGGTCTTATTACTAATCTTTACCATATATCTGCTTATGCATTAATAGAAAAAGTGAACTGTATTGGAATTTGCAGTGCCTCAAGCTAAGATTACTTCCACCTTCTTTGAAGGTAAATTGTCTGTTTCTCTAATCCATCAGAATAGGATGTGCTGTGCATCTAAATGATGAGCAAATAAATGCACTGGAAAAATTGGAGTCTTTCTTTCTTTTAATCTTAATGCTGGTTAGAACTATAATTTCATACTGTGTTGGGCATTTGCATCTATGCACAAATAATAGCCACACTTTTAAAATATATACACTAGTCCCATAAATGCTGATGAGGTAGGCATAGGCAATAGGATCAGCACTTTATGGAATTATTCAATGAATTATTCAGTGTTAGAAAATGTTGTTATTAATTTGGGATTTTCAATTTGGTTGCAAAGTTATATGGAAACGCCTCTGTATGGATAGCCAGGTAAAGAAATGCTCATGTTGTATCCTTAAATAGCAATTTGTCACACTTACATGTGCAGAGTATGATGGTTTTGTACAGTTTCTGAGTTCCATACATAAAATATGAAACTATTAGAACGATACAGTGGCCAGCTTTACGTAGTTGAATTGCCTTATAATTTTGAAATACACCAAAATGACCCAGGGCATGTTATAAAAATCTTAATTTAAGAAAATATCTATGTGAAAGCGATTTGATAGCAAATAGCAATTATTTTCTTCCTTATTGCTATAGCCAAATTGTTAGGAGATGGATTTTGTTTTCATTCTTAATACAAAGTGTTTAAGAAAAAAAAAAACAAACTCTTGTCAGCTGAAACATTGTCTGCAGATTCCCAGCCTAAAGCAAGATTTTTACAGTCAAGTTTTAAATCCCTTGATGTATCTGTGTTTATAATGGAAATGCTAACATAACCTTAACCGTTACAGGGCAAACAATATTGCTATAATAAATAATGAACAAAGTGGTTTAATAATTTGAAGCAAATCATGTCATGGACCTGGCAAGATTTTATGACTAAATTATATGGGCAGGAACCTATCAACGGACATGCTGCATAAATACCATAAATAGATGGACTAAGGATGTGTGTTCATGAAGCTGAAACCACAGCTTTTATGATCTAGGGGATAAAATGCTGCAAGAGACTGTAAGAAATTGTGTGGAAGCTTTAGGCAAATCAAAAACCTGAACAAATGATCAATGTGTCAGTTTTTAATCAACAGCTATTATCTCTAGTGCTAATGAGCTGTACCGTGCCTGTAAATCTGTTGGGCTTCTAAATATGGATATATTGGTTAATGATCCGTTATGTGGCCTGTTGGTAATACTTCTTTCCTTCTAACTGCAAAATATCAATTCCTGTTTTTTTTAATTTTCTTTTCAGTACCTGACTGAATGTTTTCCTCTTTGTAGCTTAAGGAACAATGGGAGTTTCCCTGGCACTGTTTGGATCTGGTTCAGCTAGGCTAGCACTTTCTTTTTGACAGTCACTCACACTCACTGTGTTCTTCTAAAAGGATGCAACACCTCCCAAAGAAGGAAAGGGCTGATTAACTTCCTCCTACCTGAGCTCCAGTACCAAAAACACCTTCTGGAGTTACAGCTTGAAGGACAACTGTTGTCCTTCAAAGAGTGAAGTGCTTGATCCTCAGTTAACTCTTTTCTTTGGCAGTGTGGGGTGAAGGCAATGACCACAGGCATGCTTGGAGTTGCTTGGGTTTGAGAGTGTCTTATGGCTCGGAGTTAAAGAGCAGGCAGGATGTCGGAAACGGCCCCTGCTTGGTGCACTGGTGATACAGCACATTCTGCCCAGAGGACATGAGAGGATCAAAAGAACCATGAACCCATTGCAACAGACCCATCTTAGTCAGGAAGGACCGCTACTTGGGCACTTTTCCCTAAGGAATTGTTAATTGGGTAGAAAAAAAGACTTTTTATGTGGTAGCCCAGTACTAGGGAGACTTTATGTAAATAAAACCTTGTTTTGTATCAGGGTGGCTGTGCAGCGGAGGTCACAAGAAATGAGGCTGAGATTTTGGAAAGACTGTGCTATTTTTAGGTTCCTTCAAAACAGCAAATCCTGAGCAAAAGCAGTATTTTAGTAGGAGGAGGTTTAAGGAGACAAAAATCTGTGTTTATTTTAATCTGTGTGGGATTTGGTTCTAAAGGCTTGGGCCACAGCTGACATTCAGAAATGCCCTGGTAGTGCAGATCTTTCCAAATGCCTGGCATGATTTTGTTCGACTTATGACATACAGGCACAAGCAAGTCATTATGCCATTGCTAATGCATTCATTTTGTAGCTCTCTGACGCTTCTGTGGATCATAACAATGGAGAAAAGATTTTCAATCTGGCGTGGTCAGAACTGAGGATGCCGGGAGAATGATCCAGCTCTATAAAGCTAGGGGTGGGCTTAGGGCTTAGACTACCTGAACTCCATCTGTGAAACACCATTCATCGAGGAGTCTTGCATCCAGAGAGATCATTAAATGTGTCCTTAAATCTGTGGATTTGTCTGCTGTTTCAGTGACATCTGTCTCCAACAGGAGCCCTTCAGGTACCAAGGCTCCATTTTAGTTGACATCGACACAGGAGATGCTGGCTGGTGATCATCTCAGCACTTATTATTTTCTGGCCAAATTAGATTTTAGAGATTCTAGTTTACTCATTTGTGCCAAAAAGTTGCTGAATTGCCTTATTACGTAATAGGATTGATATTATTATTATTATTATTATTATTATTATTATTATTATTATTATCCTTCGTTATTACTGAGTATCACAATTAGTGTTAATAATAATTTGTCTCCATGCTTTATATGTTCTCTGAGAGATCGCCCTTTGTCTGTTTTCCAGGCAGCCAAATTAAGGCACTCTGATTTGATACCATTTAATATTTCCCTCTTAACTCGCCTACTTATGGAAGAGCACGGCAGATGTTCTTTAAACTCTAGGGAAGGCTCTGGGAGCCTCTACCAGGAAATTTGTGCTCACACCCTGTCACTTGGAAGGGAGAGACTTCCTGCTGTCCTAAAGACAGCACACACAAGGCTAAGGGTTCCTGATATGAGGAAATATAGGGAAATAAGGAATATAAGGAATTAAGACTTCCATAAAATTTCAGGCCTTGATTTTGGGAGAGGGTGGGTATGTACAATGGAATGATAAAATTTATGTGTATTCTTCAAATTTGTTACTCAGACTCAGGCAGAAAATTATCCTCTCTCAAAATTCTCTGCTTTAAACTGTGAATTAACAGTGTAGATTCAACTAAAATTTTCTGTCATTATAGTGTAACAAGCTTTAATGATTTGGGATCCTGTTAAACTTGAGCAGAGTTTATCTACAATCTCAGGTCTGGGAAGTTTAAATGTGTTAAGCCATGTCTGTCATACATTACAAGGAATGCAAGAGGAGACCACTTGAAAGATAATTTCAATAACAGGCCTTTGGTTTTACAATCCACTGACAAATTTGAAGACGTGCACTGCTTAGGCCACACTGAAGGGCTGCATCGTACTTTAGAGTCCTTTATTATAAACTGGTTGCTGTTTCTGGTACTCATCATCTGTTTGTATTCCAGTGTTTGACAGATTCTTATTTATCTTTTGTGAAGTTCTCATGTGGTTTAGAGTGCAATTAATTTTGTTCTGTGCTGGAGAATTACCTAAAGTTCTGTGTATTTGTAAAGAGATAACTTGTTCTGTGCTTTTCAGTGATGAATTCTGCAAAAACTCATTTTACCAGGGTCTTTTGCAGGAACTAGAAATCAGATTGCAATTTCTCCGTCCCTAAACCTTCCAGAAGCTCATCTCCCCCAGACTACTTTCAGTAAATGAGACTGCATTGCACAGTATAGAGAAAGTTTCTGCAGTTAATATTTTTAAGAGAGAGATGGAGAGTGATGAGGTTGTTCTAGGAGAGAAAAGGAATGCAAACCAAATGCAGAGTTATTAAGTTGTCTTTATTTTTTTTCTCCCAAAAACTAAATTCATCCTTTAAGGATTCTCTGAGGGAAGATTTGAATAGAAAAAGCACCCCAGTCCAAGCTGGCACTTAAAGATAGTATGTATATCAAACTCTTGATGTTTAGGATTCTGTAAAAGCTTTCTTATGTCTTGTTCTATTGCAGGACAGGTGTTTACAAGCCCCTATAAAGTTCAGTTCCTTGTAAAGCTGACACTAGCAATCCTCCTACATGAATTAATGAAAATTAATATTGAATATTTTATGAAATGTGCTCTGAAGAGATTGTATTTTTATTTTTTAATTTAGACTGTTGAAGGTTTTTTTTTTTTTTTTTTTTTTTTTTTTTTTTTTTTTTAATTTTCTGTCTCTGAGTAATAAAATGTCAACAAGACAGAAAAAAGAAATCTCTTGTAGAGGCAAAAAACTGCCCAATATCTGAATCTGACACTTTGAAATGCTGTAATTTCAACAGGAGAACAAAAGTAGGCATTGGAATTGAAGTGTTATTTCCCTGGTCAGAGAGTTTCAAGTAAAGCTTGGGAAGGGGAAGGTTGTTTTAGTGATACACCTCAGAAACAAGCCATAAGAACTATATTAATACCAAGATACTCAACTCTCCTACTCTAAGAGCGTGCCTGTGCAACATATTTTCATTTAAAGTGGCAGGACGAGTTTATGTGTTGCATAAAACCCAGCGTTATCTCTTGCAAACTTCCAGAACAGTTTGTCTGCACTTATTGGCAGCGTTTGCAAACATCTAGAAATGACAGATATGAATGGGGGGAAGCAGGGTTAGGTAAGAGGTTGAAAGGGGGGGAAAGTAAGTGAGGAAGAGCTGTTTGGATTTGGAAAGGTGATTGTTTCTGAAATCCTGGTGTGAAAATGTCCACATTCTTCTGTTCTCCATTTGCCTGTCTTCCAAGTCTGGCACCACAGAGCTCCAGATTCTTGGTTGAAGGAAAGCACTGTCCAGCACCACAGTCCATAACTCTGACCACCCACAACTGCTGATAGTTTGACCTCTCTGAGCCACTACCCTCTCAGTTCCTCCCACACCCAGCTGCTTCCAGTAGCTTTTAATTTGGGTCCACACCTGTGAGGTTTGACGTGTTTGATATCAGCTGGTCCTCCACTGCTTCCTTGCTTTATCTGGTCTTTGCAGCTCTCCCCTTTTCACCTCTTGCAGTTCACAGAAACTGTTGGGGTTTGTGTTGGGCTTTTTTTCCATGTTCCTTTGTCTTTGGAGAAGGAGAAGGCTGGAGTAGCAGAGGCTGGAAGGTAGGTAGTGAAACAAAAGAGGAGGGGATTGAGAAGGAAATATGAGTCTGTTATTGAACAATAACAACACCTTAATGCATTATACGTATTCTTTGAAAACTATTTGCTGAAGAACCAATGCACGTTTCCACATTTAGTTTATCTTGGTAGCACGTTTGTTTCAGAAATTATTTAGGCGGCAGCTGGAATTATTATTATTTTATTGCAACCTGTTTGCCATGGGGAAGGATGAAGACAGAGATACAATCAGCCAAGCTTTTGTTTAGTGTACTTTTGTGTTGTGGTTTTTTGTTTTGTCTTTTTTTTTTTTTTTTTTTTTTTTAGGGTAAGCATTTCAGTCTTTCTTTTTACCTTGTCAATCACACATAATTAGTACTTACTGTGCACAGAGAGTTTTCTCTGTCATGCAGATTGATTGGAAAAAGGTTCTCTAAGGCCTCAGTTGTTCTGATGAATTAAATAGTCTTGCTATTCACGTTAGTAAGAGCAGACTGTGACACATATTACATGTGTATACTTTCTGCAGTGTTTGGAAGGCCACTTTGACTTTCATGGGATTTGGATCTGACTCTAATGCCCGCTATCATAAACACAAGTGATCCCTTATAATAAAACATTTGGCAGTATTTACCATCAGAAATCCCTCTTTGCAGAATCCATGCTATTTTCTGCCTTCTGCAGGCTATCACTCTAAATTTGTATTTAATTGGCACCTACGCCCTACTGAAACTGGCATCCCACCTTGTCTGTGGGCTATGTGCCATGCTGACAGATGGGCAGCAGTGCTGGTATGCTCCAGCCAGTTTTCACACTGCACATGGGTCTGAGTGGCTACATTTTCCTTTGCAGATAGCGAATTTGAAAATCCTAAAAGGGCTTTCAGACTGAGGGAGAAAGGCTGCACCAGTGCTTTCCAGCTCCGTGGTGGGTGACTAGGAAAACGTATTGCAGTAGTACGAAGCAGATATTAGCTATGGTTAGCCAGGGCTGCTGTTCAGAGGGAGGATTATCTTCATCTCCACCCTCGATTAGCTCTCTGCAGGGCTCTCTCTGACTTTTCAGTGACATTATTTCCATGGCGAAGCCAAGTTTCTTGCAGAATCCCCTTCCTAAATGCAGAAATCCGATCTGTCCTGTGTCCCGTATAGGAGCCTGTCTATTACTTCTGCTCCATGGAAGCTTTATAAAGAGAGCTTTGCAAAAGAGCATCATTCAAATGGCTATTTAACTCCTCAGTGAAGAAGGGATGTTCCAGAAAAGAAAAAGAAAAGAAATCAGTAATTATACTGTCTCATTATTCTTCAGCATTTAATACACGTTTCAATACTTCCTGTTCAGTGTTTCTTTTCCTTTCTTCAGGCAATTAGCTGCCAAGACACAAACATAAGAAGAGCGAAACTGTACAAGAGAAGGGTTTTCAGCCTTTTGCTAATGCAAGCACAGACTTTAAATCTCAACCTGAATGCTCTTTACAGATTGACAAGGGGCGCGTTATTCCAAGTCATTCCGTATTATGTGTGAAGAGTGCCCCAGCTGTGTCACTGCTGAGGTTAAAAGGTGTTAGCGCTTGCTTCTTTTAAATGAGCATAGTAAATGAAAGTGAACAATTAAGTAAGAAATTTGGCTTGCTATCTCCGCATGCTGCGTTTTATTGTGGTGTTGCCAGCTTCTCTGAATGAAAATACAAGAGCAAATTAAACAGCTTTATGAACTCGCAGGAGGAGCAGTTGTTCTAGTGGCTTTCATACAAATGTCTAATTAATTCTTGAAGTAACCCAAATTGTTCTTTTGTGATCTGTGAATGGGAATTTTCGAGGAACCTGTGCAGATGAAACTAAGTGAAAGGGGAGCTGGGATTTAATGATTAGCTGGCAGTTTGCACTTGCTGGGTCCAGAAAATTTTAGTTATCTTTCTCATTAATATTGCATTACGAAGTTAATGAAACATTTGGGTGAATATGTTATAAGAAATAAGGCATTAATGTTATTTTTCGATCAGTCAGTTATGCTAATGGGCATCTGTCTTTTTTTTTTTTTTTTTACCAGCATTGGTTTGAATTATTTGGGCAAATGTTAAAATAAAGGTATGATACCCTTAAACCCCCAAATTTAATAAAAACCCCCTACATTTGGCTAGTAGTAGTGCACTTGAATTATTGAATTATTAACAGAAAGACAATGTTACTTTAGGAGAAATGTTGACAACTCTATAACTTGTTTGCTTCTTTCCAATGTTTCAGGAACCCTCAGTTTAAATTCTTTGTTTTATGTCAATCCCATGTGAAATAAAAAAAAAAAAAGCCCTTAAAAATTGATATAAAGTATTCATTATTCATGGCCATAGCATCTTCAGAGCATGTCTTGAAATTAATGAATTATCAGAAATTATTAAAAAAACTAGTTATTGTAGTATTCCTATTCACTGCACCACTGCAGTGTCTGATTCCCCTGGAGACAGCTGAATTAATGTGGTGTCAAGCAACGGCACCTTCACAGGTAATATTAATTCAAACTCTCTTTTTTTTGTAAGCATATTTGATATGGATAGTTGTAAGCATTTATATCACAGAAGTGCTGTTCTGTTAGATATTTAAAAGTCAAAGCTATCTGGTTTTAGGTAGCAGTTGACCAGGTCTCTCTACATCCTTTGGAACAGAGCACTCCATGAATAAGATGTGTGCACTTTCTTTTGGCAGGTCTTTTTATAGTGGACAGTGAAGTCAGATAATGGGAAAAAGTAAACAGCAGAAAAAAGCTTGGCCAGGGTGCATCAAAGCATCTCATAAAGTGCCGGCAGCCATAGGTGTGAAATGACTCCTGTGCATCCTCAGTAGGAACCCTGAAAGGAGCTGTTCTTGGAGAAGGGAGAGCTTGCTTTCTTCATCCCCTCTTAAATACACAACACCATGTGATTCCCCTCCCTATTGTATTTTTATTTAAACTGAGTGAGAGCCCAGACACTGCTACCATTTGAGCCAGTTTTTACTGATTTAGCATAACTTGTATGTTTGAATTTGCTTACTTAGTAGTACTTTTTCTTTTTGAAAGTCTGCCTATGCTTGTACTTGCAATAACTTTATTCAAGATTGAATTAAGCTTGTCATAGATTTAAAGCAGTCTAGTTTAATTTGCTGTTTACGTAGTGGAGATATAATTTAATCCCAGTTGTGTGTCTTTTTGTTAACTGAGAAATGTGGAACACGTTTATGTATCCACAGATCTGCAAAGCTTTATCCATCTGGCCCATAAAATGCAAGTGACTTCTTGTCAAAGCAAATCTCCCCACTTTTCTGAGGCTTAAAATAAGCCACTCAACCCCTTGATTCTTTTTATTAGCTGTAGCAAAAACTTACTTTATGTTTTCAAAAAAAAAAAAACCCAAACCAAAAAGCCCAACAAAAAAACAACAACAAAAAGACACAACCCAGTCTGGAATAATGATAAAAAATAGTATTCAGCTGTGATGAATATAAACAAAAAGACTTTGTAGAGAAAGAAAAAGTCTTGAAATCTTTGGAAGAGAAAATCTTTTTGCTCCCACTGCATGTATTACTCTGGAAAAAGTCCTGATCTAGAGGAAGCATGTGTTTCCAGAATGCAGCAAAACCCTGATGTTGTCCTGTCTGGTGGTCTATAATAGTAATTCTTCATGGATTGATATGGGCAGTGTTGATTGCAGACGTTCTAGTAGATGGGCAATGTCTTGGTTTGATTAGAAGCTGTTTTCTACTCTACCAGATTGTCACTGGTCAGCTGAATTCATACCTCATACAACACTGGCTCCAACATGTTAAGTAAAGGTAAGCCCTAACCACAGCTGTAATGGTAATTCTAAAATTACTTATTCTCTGGCCCTAATTTATAGTGAGTACATTCGCAAGGTCATGTGGCTAGCAGGATTTCCTGTGTGTCTATGTATGATGCAGGCATACTTACATCTCAGGGGAGCATTTTATTTAGTGAGACTTTCAGACTTAGGTAAAAGGCATATGAGGACTTAAACTGGAAGGTTACACAAAGTAAATTATGTTTTAATGCAAGGGCAGGCTTTGGTTGTTTTTTTTTAATCAAGCAACAACTGATCAGTTTTTATGGCCACCTGCCTGTTGATAGTGTTCCTCTGAAAAAAAATTGGAGGATAAAGAACAAGTTTGTGTTTTCTCTCTTTTGTAAACCTGTGATTAAAAATGTATATGAATAAGCATATTTTATAGATTGACTCCAAGACCTAAAGATGTTGACAGCATCAGGGACACTTGATCATAATGTTGTCTAACTTACTACATTTGACTGTACGGAAGTTTTTCCAAGTTACAGAAGAGAGTGTCAGAAATAAAAAAATAGAGAGGAGCACTTCTTGGCTTACTTGTATATTCTTATAAGGCATAAACTGTGGTGTAGGGATGTGCATTCACAACTCAAAGGGCAGTGAAGGCTGTAAGGCTGGCAAGTATATCTTTCAAAAGAGGGTGTGATTCTCATTTAGATAAATATTTAGGTGTCTATTTTATATATGTATATAATATCTAATATATATCTATATTTAATATAGGTAATACCTCTTTGTCAGATCATCATTCTAGCAGCACCTTTGAGTTTCAGAAAGGCTGGAGCAGAGCTGTGTGCTTTGAAACAGTCAATATTAGTTCAGTCAACCTTTGCCAAGCACGGCCATATGTGGTACACCTAATTCTGCCTAACCCCTTCAGCTTTCTGTCACAGTTATTGCTAATGCACTATATTATTTTCCTGGACCTGTGACTTGCCTCTGTCTCCCACAGGGCTGTAAGTGACAGCTCCGTAAAGACACTTAATGCCTTCCCGAGCTGCGCGTCAGCCGTAATGCACTGCTTTGCACCTTTGTTCCGTAATGGTGGTGGTGCTCCATAGCAACGTTGGCTTCCCAGCTGTGCAAAGGTCTGCCGTGGGGAGGCCAACTGGGAGCTATTAGAGCCCATGGAAAATCTCCGGCAAGGATGCGAGATGCGGAGCTCACAAAGCGCGGGTGAGAGGAGCTCTGCTGCTGCCTGCGCCTGGGCACCGTAATCACCGCTAAGCCGCCATCAATATGCTCGAGTGCCGCCAGCAGCGCAGCCTTTTGACAAAATACTCTTTCCTATTGATTGGAAAGCAAGGACAAATATTAATTTATAATGTAATCAAAGCGACGGCCCAGAGTCGCTACTGTGCATGACAATGGCGAGATTTGAGGGAAAGATTTTCTCATGTAAATGAGGAGGTGTTAATTTGCATACAGAGGGATTTTGGAGCGAATTTAGACCAACTGCTTCTGAAAATCCCTCAGAGGTGGAGGATCCTACCCCCTTTCACTACCTTTGAAATTTGCCCAGTGTCCTACAGAAATATGTTACTTCTCCAACGAACAAAACATCAAATTCTGTGAAAATCTCAAATTGGAGCTCTATGCAATCACCCTGAAATTGCAAGATGTATTGGGGTTCTAATTAAAGAAAGTAACTAATATTAATCAAATCTTAAGATACAGTCAGGTTGTTGTTCATTACAAGCTCTTTGTGAAGCTAAATAAGATTCATTCACAGATCCATGCTTAGCATTCCTGAAAATCTTTAAGCTACACCTGAAGTGTAATAAAATGCTTCATAGAAATTTAAGACTTCAAACCAGAAACTAACTCAGTTTAAGTATTAGCACTGAGAATAGCCTTTGAGAGTTTTTTTTCTTACCAAACCTTTGTTAGCCCTGATTACATGAAAAATTTCCTGGAGCATTGCGATGTGTTATTTTATGATTGCAAAACTCCACAATTTGTTGGCTTGTGCTACTCATGTGATTTCCTCCTCTGCCTGCCCTCATCAAGATTTGATTTTTTATTAGCCAGCCCTGATATCTGAAATCATAAAAATCAAGAAAGAGAAAACCCTGACATAGAAATGCCATCCACTTCAGAGCAGTCTGTAGCTAGTTTGTTGGCAATTATTGGACTCTGCAGATGAAGACTTGAGTGTCTTCTTAAATTTACATTTATGGCTTTAATTTCTTTCACTTTCTGTGGTTTTGGTTTTGTTTGTTTGTTTTGTTTGGGTTTTTTTTTTAATCCATTTCTTTATGCTAACTTTGTTGTTTAATATAGAGAAGTTTGGGCTTTTTCTTCTCTAACTTTCTGCGCATCTTGGGTTGAAACTCACAAGGGATACTGAGAAGAAACAGAGACTGAAGGTGAAATTTCTTTTTTGTTTTTTAACTGGAAGAGTATATCTTGTGATAACAAATACAAAAGATCTCTGGCATGCACAATACGTTTTTTGTATTTTTTTGGGAAAAGTTATTTCCTATGGGAAACCCAAAAGTAGCATAGTCAATATCAATGCTTTCCTGCTTCCTTGTCTGCAGCTGTGGAGACAGAGCAGTGCAGGGACACCTGCTTTACTGCTTCCATCTGTAGACGTGAGGTGGCCTCAGTGGGAAGTGCTCCAGATCTCCCTTTGCGTTGAACGCAGTAGGAGGGAGATGACCTGGTCCTGACCCACTGTCCTTTAGACCCACCTGCTAAGGGAAGACACTGCATTAGAAGCGGATCAACAAAGAGCTTGAAAAGACACAAATGTGGAAGTTTTCTGCTTCTCACACAGCTTTACAAAATGTCAGGAATGGCATTGTGATAACTGAAGGCCCACTGAGCAGCCTGTGCTGGTGTACCCTGCACCATCCATACTGAATTCAGCAGCTGAAGAGCTTTCTCTCTGCAAGGAGCCCCAGACTAACCCAATACGGGCTTGATTCATGGAATCTGATGTTTCTGTTTAAACAGCACATTTATGAAATGTAAAGAAATAACTTCTGAGGTATGTGGACCACATTGTCAAATGCTGCAGTGGCCAAAATGGATTAAAACTTCAATTGAATAAATTAAGGAAAAAAAAAATCTATACAAAATATAATGAGTAAAGATGCAGAATTGACCTCTGACTTAGGAACCCCCACAGCCAGGAACTGCTACAAGTTGGCAGTCATGCCAGAGAAGCAGTTCTGTGTACCTGAACTGTTCTTGTCCTTCCTTTTCCCCATTGACTGATGTGCTCAGTACTAAGCTAGAAAAACTTCTGATTTGAAGCATTCCAATGGGTTTATGATGTATATATATATATATATATATATTTTACTTCAGCTGTTTCTTCCTTCTTTTTGCAGTTATGTAGCTGTTGGCTGACTATGTGGGCCAGTGTTATTTCAAGTATTGCCATTAGTTTGCATAGGCATAAAAAATTATTCCCTTGAGCTCATAATTTCAGTATCTAGTGGCTTTTTCCACTGCTGTTTATTATCTAGAGGATTTAAAACTTTCATCTGAGCCAAAGGAGTTTGCTGAGTAGGGATAGCTTTAGACCACAAGGTTAAATGCTTTGCTGAACTAGTATTCCAGTGCCTATATTCACACCTACAATTCTTCCTAGATTATGAGGGGAATAACTAACACCCTTTTAATATGTAACACAATTTCAGGATTCCAGAACAACAGTACATTTGCAGGACAGTACTTCCTTTTCCTGCAAACGGCCCTGAACAAGGCTTTATCCTCACTTGCTTTCAGATATTCGTCATGCTCTCCACTGACTCTGCATTGTCGTGGTAAAGTTTGCAGGATGAGTTCCTTAGTTCAGTGTTCAGCCTGCAGTGGTCAGTGACCCTCTGCACTAGTAGTTTTGTTTTGCAAGGGCTGACGTGAATTTTACTTATCTTGACATGTGCAGATTAAGGTGTTCTTTGCTTCATCACCCATGAGAAGTAGCATCCTGAGAGAGGGATATTGTCAGCAGTTTTAGGGACATTGGAGGGCTGAGTATCTACATAAATTTCACTACCATTTTCTTGGGTGTTTTAGAATGCCAGGGTGAGGCAGTAACATGCAACAGAAAAAGGAAACCCTTTTGTTGTGAAATAGACACTTTGCAGATTTCTTTTATTGTCTAGATTGATTGCTGCAAAGAATATCTGATAGTCTATTATTTCTTTGTACAGGAATGTATGATAAAGAGAAAAAACTCTTCATCAGATTGATGAAAAAACCACCCTAGCAATCCAGAGTATTGATGTTTGAGAGGCATGAGCTTGAACACAGGCAGAATTTGAATGTAACCGGAGTTTTATACTCATGTACTTGTAGAGTGGATGTGTTTTCATTTGAGACAGGAGTTAAGGGAATTTTTTAATACTGCTGTTAAATGTTATCTTGTTTGCCTAAGCTGCTACATAGCAAGCTCTTTTTTTTTTGTTGTTTATTTTTAAGTTATGGATAGGATTTTGATATGACCTTGTCACTCAGCATACTGCAATACAGATGGAGAGCGAAGTCACAGATGAGTGACAATGAGGAACTGACTGGGAATGAGCAAAGCCTTCGATATGCAGAGGATGGGGGAGAAAACCATCTGTTTTAACAGTTTTCTGATGGACTCCCTTGCAGGCTGCTTGTCAGATGTCTTCTGGAAGTGTTGAGAAGAACAGCTTTATTTCCTTCCAGTTTTAGATCATACTGAGACGTTAACCAAGTGTCCACAGTGGGAAGGAGTCTGCTATCCCAAGTCAGTTACCTTCAGGATAGGCTTGGACTGTTTCACTCTAACAGCTTGACCAAAATGTCAGTGGGGAGCAATGACTGTATCCAGGGAGTTGGTTCCTCCTAAAATTTGTTTTTAAGGTGAGTCATGTAGCTGAAGTCATCTGTATTTCTTTATTGGTGTTAGACACTCAAGGTTAGTTAAAAGCAGGTTTTCCCTGTGCTCAAAGAAAGGCCAGAAGATGGGGTTTCAGGGTATACTGTCTTACTTGAAAATTTTATGTGTGTGGAGTTATTTTTCTAAGATATGGAGAATGATAAGCTTTTTTTTTGTTTGTTTTGTGTTTTTGTTGTTGTTTCTTTTCAAGACTAAATACAGCAGTGAAATGAATTAAAGTATTTAGGAAACGGAATCTGCTTCAACAAAAGTACTTGTGCAATAAACATGACACTTTATTGAAATTAAATGTTTACTGAGGATATGTATAGATTGGACTTGGATGAGACATTTATAATATCTCAGCAATCTGAGGAGTTGAACCTGGAGCTCACAGATTAGGATGGGGATGTGGAAGGTGAAAGAACATTTACTTTTTGTTTTCCTAAGTTCAAAGACTATTTTTGAGTGCTGTTGAGGGTAAGATGACAAACTTCATCAGAAAGCAGGGTCAATTTATTTGTAACAGATGTTGGAAGCCAAGAGCTATAGCCAAGTGAGATTGGTTTTATACCCTCATCAGCTCTGCTTACTAGCTGAGATTCTTGACATGAGAGTGCATTCTCAATGATCAATTAGCTACTTTGTATTATTTGTTAATTTGCTCCCAAATGCTATGTCCAAACTGCTTCCTTTGCAGCTGCCACAATCTCCTACTTCCCTCTACCACATTCTGTGATCCATTCAAAGTATTTTGCGGCTTTGAGTGCACCAAAATGTAGATGCACTGTCAAATTAATGGCATGGAGTAATATCCAGTGGCACAATGCAAGGATTAACTACAGGTTCTTTTGCTGCAGTTTGTTAGTTAGAAAGAAGATTTCCATTTCAAGCACCTCCTCAGCTTCAGCCTTCCAGACGTGGCACTCTACTGCTACAAAGCCACGGACTGCCCAGTCATTTTAGGCTGAACTTTTTATTGTAGAATAAATGGGTACTGGCTGTACCCCATTGCAGAAGAAGGCTGTTTTTCTTCCTGTGCTGATTCTGTTCTTTATTAGTACTTCATATGTAATTTTCACCCCCTTCTTTTCCTTGTTACTCTCTATTTTTTATACCTCTGTATTCCACACCTGAGATTTATCTGCATGTGACGCTTGTCCCATTATTCACTCCAAACAAAAGGTAGTATCTCCAATGCTCCTGGGAAATAAAAGTAAAATCTAAATGCAGGTAATGTCCTATTTCTCTTTTGCTTTTCCAAGGGAGTACAAATTCTATACCAGCCTTACTGAGTGAGTAGGAATGCTGCAGGCAAGGGCCAGGCCTCTCTCCATTCTCCTCCCACCTGTGCTAAGGATGGTCCTCACCTGAGAAGCGACTTTGGAGTGAACCTCACCCTCTGTGCTTTGATGTGTGGGCAGGTCAGGCCTCTATCACTTGGTACCAGATTGCTGAAACAGCCTATTACAGGTGGTTTCATTGCAATAACCATCAATTTATTTTTACTGCTTTAGAGCATCTTCAATTTATCCTTAATCTCTAACTTTCTTTCCGCATGCTCCACTTTAATTTTCAGGTAGTTTTATTTATTGAAATAAGGTGGCCTGAATGGTGCCAAGGAGAATTATCAAGTTCTGAAAGAGAATTGTAAATTGTGCTAAAGGAGGAAAAAAGGAAAGAAGGAGGTGAACTTGGTCCTTATTATTTCTAGCCATTATGCTGACTCTTGAATGCAGCCGATAATATGTTTAGTTCACATTGGTTCATACAATACATAGAAAACTGTCAATGGGCGTGAAAAAAATAAAAGATTGATGGGAAATGTCACCTTAAATTGAATAGGTCAGATTCTCAGCAGATGTAAAATGAAGCTTTGCGGATTTTCAACTGTTTAAGGTCAGGCTTAATATATTCACAAATGGCTTTCTTATATTGCCATTTTATACAGCCATGTAACTTTCTACTTGATTTTTTATTTCTTTCTAAATTTATCCTCAAATGATGCACATCTAAAAAGCTATTAAAGATCAGCAGTGGAACAGTGTAAAAATTCAGCTCTGACGTTATGACTTTAAATGAATTCTTCACATCAAATTACTAATTTTTGAAAAGTAAAAAAAAAACCAAAACCCTACTCTTTTCAGAGCTGTGATTTTACCTTAACTTCATTCATTCAGGGAAATTTTTCATGGAAACTTTGTCTTGAAGTTCTGTCTAGATGACCTCAGGTGTGCCATGTCATCCACAGGTTTTTTGAAGACTGTTCCTCCCATGTTAATTTTAAATTAATTTATGAGTCAAGCTGTTAATACTGTAGATATTAAAATTTCCTTTTCCCACCCCACGGGACTTTATAAGAACTGAAAATTTGCAGTTTTTTGACATACAAGTGTGCTTGAAATGCAAAATATAAAAAGCAGGAAATTGGTCGTGTTTCATTTTTTAAAAAAAAAAAAAAAAGAATTAAGAACCATTTTTAGCTTGTAGACTGCAGGGCTGTATCTGTCTCCAAGTGATTACATGTGGAAATGAGAGTGCCCCATATTTTGCTGAATAAACTAAAGGCTATTGTTTAAATGATCTCTAATGACCTTCTAAATCTTTACTTTAGTAGCCTTCTGCTATGAATAATGACTCTGACCTTCCTGGCTTTTCTCAGGGTGTGAGGTGCTATCCAATATGCCCAGGATCAGCAGGAGTCTGCCCTTAAAGGAGCCCCACTGAGAGGCTTGATTTGCCCCCACACCCCTTCTTTTCCTTCTGCAGTTTAAAGTGGTAACAAGGTCCTCCCTAGAGCATTGCTCCTCATGATGGAGTAGGATATTCCTCAGCTGGAATACTGGAAATCCTTTTTAGCAGAGTATCACAAAATTTCTTATGTTTTAAACTGGTCTAAAATATATGGTGCACTTCCATTTAGAATAATGGTTAAAATTAGTTTGGTAGTTTTATCACATGCACGTTGCTACTACATTTTCGGGAATTAGTTTGGTGAGTTATATCCAGCAATATAGTACTTGATACTATGCTCTTACGTGTTAGGGTACATTATTGTTAAATGTTAAAGCTTCTGAAGCTAAAAAACTCTCTTGTATTTCATGGTTTTTGAAATGGAATTATAAAGTTTTAATATAATTTTTTATATGGGAAATCTTAGCCATTGTTCCATGAGGTGCACACAAGAAGAGTTTTCACAAGGACCCCCTCAGGGAAGCATTCTTTAGAAAGTATTTATCTGGGTGTTAAATTGTTGGGATTTTCTTGCTTTGAGTTTTTTGTTTTGCTTTATACAGGTGATGATATTTTCATTCCCGTTAGTGAATTCTTTGTGTCGCAGGGATCAGTGTCTGGGACTTCCATTGAAAAGCCAATAGTAGATCTTCCTTTGTGTAATCTGTCTGTAGCAGGGCAGCTACAGGCATATCCTAGGCAAAGAGGTTGTTCAATAATGTCACATGAGTCCCTGGAGTCCTGCTCTCTGTCATATTATTTCCTGCAAATGCTGACAGAAATGAAGTGAAGC
Organism: Hirundo rustica; assembly: GCF_015227805.2. Taxonomy (NCBI): domain Eukaryota; kingdom Metazoa; phylum Chordata; class Aves; order Passeriformes; family Hirundinidae; genus Hirundo; species Hirundo rustica. Next base: position 14,980,049 of record NC_053451.1, on the reverse strand, counting down.
AATTATTTATATTCATATACCTATTATTATGGTAATAGAATGGCTATGGTTGCATAAATAAGAGAGTTTAAATATATAGGGTTTAAGGCCCTTTTCTGTGATTACCTCACAATTTCTTTTCCCAAAATGGTAACTCAGATGGAGTTAAGAAATAATGTGTTAGTTTCTGCACAAGAAAGGTAACAGTTGAAGAGATGAGAATAGTTAGACCCTAGGTGGGGGGCTGTACTTAACTTCTTCCTGCACCTATGTAAGTGAAATACATCCAGTAATATACAACAGGCTCTGTGCCTTCAGATACCTTAGACTGCCAATGTGTTGTGAAGCAGAAAGAGAACACAAGTTTTCTTCATTCCCCAGAGAAAAGTGAGTATCCATTGTGAGCTCCGTTTCTTGAAGTGCATTATTGCACTCATAAAATGCTTTTTGGTTATGGTTCAAACAGAGGAGAAACTACTTTAACCCCTAGCTTGCAGAAACACCAACACAGTTAGAATCCCTGTTAAAATTAAATGTTGAAACATAAAGTGGCACCTTCACTTGTAAGAGCGTCCAGATTTAATTTTAATTGCCTAGCTGCCTGAAAAAGATGCCTGTTTTATATGCCTCAGGTCAGATCCTTTGTTAAATGACATAAGTATTTATTTATATATGTAGTTGTTATATATTGGTTAGGAACTTCAATATTATACTCGTTCACAAAATCTGATTATAAAAAATAAGAGAAGCCAGTAACAAAGAATTTTTTTTAAATTTGTTTTTGCAATAAACCCCAAAAAATGTAAATGTGGTTTAGATCTTGTAGCCTACTTTGTGTTGTTGTTCTAAGGCTAAATCCTGTATGGTCCTGCATATCCATAGAATTAGCTCTGCCAAGTGCTTTACATGTGGGTAAGTGTTATGAATCTTCCTCCCCTTTTTGCCATTCCACTTTCCTACTAGTCCATTATGTCAAGAAAGATGAGTGAAAACATAGCTGTAGTTTGGGACAACTAAATGCCTGTTATCCTTTCTTAATGATAGTTTACTTTTATGCTTCTTGTTCCTCTATGTTTGGCTGTCATCCACTCTTCGTTGCTTTGAGGATTGAGTGGTTGCTACCTATTCCCCTTTTACGTTTCTTCTGGTTTTCTGCATCTCTAGTGAATAAATATATAGTCACTTTGACAGTTTTGTGTCTTTTGATAGTGGGGTTGTGGGGTTTTTTTCTCTCCAATATATCTCTCTGTGATTTTTATTGTTCTACAACATCCATTGCCTCAGGGTATGTTCAGTAAAATCCTGCAGGAGTTTGTTGAGTCTTTAAGAGGTATCAGCTTGTTAATAATGTTATGGGACTTGGAAAGCAAGAACGTGTGATATTTCTAGGATGAGTTGTTCATCCACTGTGGCATTTTGGCAGGTATATTGATAAATTGCTTCTTTGAACTCAGTGCTTTTCCATCAGGATGAACTCTGCTTTTCTTGTTCAGTCTCAGTGCTGGCAAACATGGTGTAGGTAGGCAGTGCTGCTGTGTGGATATGTACATCTATAAATATGTAGCATTATGTTTTACATCCTCGCCTTAATTTTGGATTTTCGTCTTCAAATTCTTTACAACCTGTATCTCACCTATGTGGTACAATGTGCATATGCTTTATTGTCTTTTGCCTTCCCCATTTTAAGTTTGGAGCCAGCAATTGTTCTGTCTCTGAACATGAGTGTCTGTAAGAGATGCACTAGTTGGAGTGATCCTACTGGATAATCAGGAAAACACATTTGACTTGGGAAAGGAAAAAAAAAAGAAAGGAAGGAAAAAAGAAAGAGCTATTCAGTGGAAAGTGAAAGGCTCAGGGGCCTTGTTAATGAGAGAATGAACGATCATGAGAGAGAGAAATATTTCACTCCTAGGTCACCGGTTCAAATGCAGACTAGCTTGATAGTGTAAGTTGTTACCATCTGACAGCTGTTCCATAATCCATGAGAAATGGGAAAATAGTCACAATCCAGTTTCTCTAGCTATCCAAATGTTAACATCCTACAGACAAATCAAAATTTGCACCATTTGTTTTACCTTTGCAGACACTGAAGGGGAGTATTAAAATGTAAATGTAAAGAACACTTCAACTTTCCCATTCTTTAAATACTGCTCTGTGGACAAAGTTGAAGGGTATTTGAAAGCCACTGTGAGACAGGGAGAGGTATCACCTTCCCCTGCCTGTTGCAGTGACGAGTTACTTGGCAATTGGTTAAGGACAGTAAAGAGACAACATAGACCCTTCTGTATCTAAACTTTACTGGATGTTTTTAAGGAGTAAATACGGAGTAAAAATCCCACATTAATTTTATAAAACAGAATAAAATTTGAAAGGCAAGCAGCTTTAATATTTCCTTTCAAATTATAACCTTGATGTTATGGTGTCAGTTCAAAGCTCTAACTTCCAAAACTCCTAGACTGCATCGTTGTGTTAATATTAAGAACAACATGCTTAAACAGGTGTAGTGTTTATATAAATACTTTCATTTTAGCAACAAATAACTGGTTTTTTTACTTTGCAATGTTTTAATAGTAAGTTAAATGCGTGTCTATAAGTTCCATCAGCTGATTGAAGAAGAGCAATGACACTGGGATTTATAGGCTTTGATTTTCTTAGGCAGAAAATTTCAGTACTTATGTGAAAGCAGTAAAATTCCTGGACTTGCTTCTGGAAGGTTTAAAAAAAGCTAACCAAAACACCAGGAAGATAAGTCTGGGTTGGAAGTGGGGAAAAAAAAAAAAAAAAAAAGTTAAGTATTACCGAAATGGGGCAAAACAAACCAAGGAAACACTTGCACGCGTATCATCAGTGTTATAGTTCTGGTCTGTTTTCTGGTGTTTGGTTTGGAAACATAAGATGAAGATTTCTTTGTACAGGTTTATTTTTTTAAAATACAAAGTTAAAAATACTGTCATCTTGCCACGTGATTTTTGTGATCTGTCTTGGAGGATTTGGGAACTTGAGTGTCCCCATTCCTTTCCTCAAACCTTAGCATTATTAAATGCATGAAAATTTGGTTTAAGCCTTCACATTTTTTTTACCTTAGCTTATTTCATCAGTTTTCTTGCACTGTCAAGCATCTGTACATCCTGGTTACTTCAAGGGGCCTTGTAAGTGCTCAGTGTTTTGGGAAGTTCGGGCTGGTACTATTGGAGGAGCAGATCCATGTAAGTTCATTTTGCTCTTCGGTGCATCTTGTAAAGGCTCTTCAGATTAATAGAAGCCCACTCCAGCTGCTAGGAATAAGGAAATGTAATTTTGAAGAGGTTTTGGCTGTTACAAAACATAAATGATGCATAAGAACCAATCTGTTGGTGAGTGAAAATGGCATCTCTTGTCTCAAATGGTGAGCACATCTTAGCAGCTGCTCTTTACGTGCAATTAGAAGCCAGATGTGGTAGGAACCTGGGCATTTAACAGGAGTTAACAACAGATATTAAAAACTTACTTTGTCAAAATAAAAGGTGCTGCCAATACATTATCAGGACTTGCAAATTAGTGATCATATACTAGATTTGATTCACCCACGCTGCCTTTCATTAATCACATTTAATTTTTTATATAAATGTCAACAGTTGTAGTCTCTTGGCATTTTATTGAACTACCATAATGAAGTGTTGATTTTGAAGTAGCATGTTTTTCTGCATATAATGAGAATTTCAGGCTTTTTTTTTGCTCCTCAAATACCTTTTTTATGTGACTTCAATGTTTTTGCCATTTAGTTAAATTTATTTTTTATGGATATATGCTTGGAAAGATTTACCTGTTAATGACTTCGGATCAAAAGACTAAAAAATTACTTCCTTACAAATTATTGCAGCTTTCAAACTGAATATACAAGCTAGAATTTCACTGTAGACATGTAACAATTATTTTCTTACAATTTGTAAATGACCCAAGGTTTAGTTGCAAACAGGATCCAAAGCGAAAATAGCTGATTATCAGTAAGTAGAAGAGTTTCTTTCTACCTAAAGATGAGATACAAAACAAAGAAAACCCAACACTAAGTCTACTTATTTCAAGTGGCTCTCTGATTTTACTGTTGATTAAATTTTGAAGTTGCAACCTCAGCTCTTTATGATGTGATCAGTCTGATACACAGGCACCTGATGGAACTGCTGATTTGTTGTTTACTGTACCTTGAAAAATTGCACAAGTGACTACATGTTGCATATTTTATTAATTTACCCTTTTAGTTTGTCGCCATTTGCATTACAGGCACGAATTTTCTTTGAGATTCAAACTTGTCAAAAAAAAAAAAAAAACAAAACAAAAGAATTAATTTCAACTCTTTATGTGCAAAGTGAAGCAGTTTGCAGATATATCAGTTATGTTTCATAGCCACCAATTTGGGCTGGATGGTGTGTTTCAGATGTGCCTTTTTCCAGTTTGTCTTGCAAAGCGGAAATTTCTTGGCGTGGGCCTAATGGTCCACATACTGAAGATTTAAATTATTTCTTCTCTTCATCAGTTGTAAGCTTGACGTAATTTCATCCTTCTATTTGCCTAAAAACATTAGTAAGGGAGTTTACTAAGTAAAGCTGGTTTTAAAGTAAATTTTAAATACCTTTCCCCGGAATTATTAATTATATCTTTTTTTTTTTAAGAGACTTTTTTTGCTGATGTTAAAAAAAACCTAGAAACTAAGGGCAAGCCTTTCTCATTCTCTTTCTGAAATTACATATCCAAATGGAATGGCTGTAACCATAAATAAGATGTAGGTTTTGTGGGAAGATATAAAGTCCTTTACATTTAATTAATTAAGCAAGGATAAAAATATGAAGTTATATTTCTCCACACTTTTTTTTTTTTTTTTAATATAGACAGTAATAAAATGAGCCCTGCAATATGGGAAGAGGAGAAAATACTATTGCAGGCTTAATTTAAGTAAGTGATTTGTAGGTCAGATACCACAATGGGTTTTCTAAGGTTTTTTTGAAAATAAATAACAACTTGAAAAAAATACTGAGTCAAGGCTGTGCAGCAAAAGGTTTTTTTTGAATAATTTGTTTTATTAAACTCAATATCTGACTCCACTGACTATCTAAGATTTTGTTGTAAAAAAACTTAATTACTGTAATGATAGCTGCAGATTTTGATTTGTATCATTGCAGCTTCCTTGCAGAATTCAGGATGATGGGAAAAGTGAATTTGTCTGTCACTAGCATAATAGCATTCCTTTGAAATGTTATTTGGCTTTCTTTTATTTGACAAGGATGTGATTTAGTCCTTTTGTTGGGAAATCAAGAATGTTCTTCCAAGTTTTTGTTTCTCCTGGCACAACCTAGTCCTGACAGCTCCACGTCTGAATGCAGCCTCATCCCTCCAAAGCAGGGGTTACCTGGCAGGTGCCTGGTCCAGCCTTCCCTACCTGCAGTTTGACAGCATGAGGGGGTGGTGGTTTGCCCAGAGATCAGATGTGTTTATTAACTGGCTGAGCTGGCCAAGGGGAATGTTTGGTGAGGAGAGACCCTGCTGCATTTCCATGTGGTGGAAATGGGCACCTGAAGACAGATGTCCGTGAGCCACTTGTACTGAAGGGCACCGAGGAGCAGGTTCTCTCTGAGACCCCACCTCTCAAACTTGGTTGCAGTTTATGAGCAGATTCAACACCTGCCATGATCTTGGATTCAGCGTATATGGCATATGATTGCATATGTTGTTGTTTTGAAGGATGCCAGGAGGGAAAAAGGGAGTCAGGTTTATTTATTTTAATTTAGGCAGCTGTTACCAGGAAAAAAATATAAGTTGCTATTATATACAGGTTACATTCTCCTATTCAGGTACATTTTTGCTGCCATTTCCATGCCACTTTGGAGCTTGGTTTAAAAATAAGTGAAAACTTCATTCGGATGTATCTGTTTCTAAGGGATTTGAGAGAAATTCTGGCTACAAGTGAACCTCCATATACATCTATGGAAAGCAAGCTGCAAATCTAGGATGGGGGGATGGTTCTTGAGGTAAATGATGTGTGGTATTTTAGAAATATGGAATCCTTTCTTTTAATTTTGCACATGAAGGTATCAGCATGCAGATAAAAGAAGGCAAGTTTGAGAAGAATATTTGCCTAGGACTTTGCAAAGAAGTCGAGCAATGCAGGGAGAGTGGGATAGACTGGAGATTGGGGATTGAATTATACTTGCTGTATAAAGTGGATTCTGCAGTTTTTAGAATTCTCTCTTTAAGAAACTGCTGAAGACCAGCCATGTCTGAGTGTGGTACATGGTGGGGTGGTGTGATGGAGCTCACCACTGCTTCAGCTTCGTGGAGTCTAGGACAGGAGCTTACAAACACAACACCGTGAAAACAGTGAAAGAGGCTGTGGCTTACAAAGGTAAGAACTATGTGAACAGAGCAGAAAACCTGACTGTGTTCATGCAGAGAGGAAACCACTGTGGTACTTCTAGTTATCAAGCCTATCTGGATGGCCGGAATCCCTTTCGTCAGCACAGAAAAGCCTAGGTGTTGTGGATATAACACATTGCACACAGTATTTAAAAAAAAAAAAAAGCCCTGAGAAAACTGTGAATAATGAAGATATATTTGACCAGTATTTGTATCTATTATGTTGCATTCCAAATCAAATGGGCAAAGACAGAGATTGCAGTGCACTGTTAACACTACTGAAAATTGAAAAGAATTTTGTACCTTGAATAGCTGAAGGAAAGGATTGTTAAAGAGCAGAAATTGCAAGCTGAAATAGGCTGAAAATGGAATAAATTATAGTTTTTCACCTGCCTCAATCAAAGCATACAATGAATCTTGCATTTCCTGATTGAAATTCAAGCTATTCTTTTTTAAGTTTGAGGCTTAATTTAATGGAAGCATTAAGTAGTGTAGATTGGATAGTGCTTCTCTCAATCTCTTTTGCTGTATTCAACTTTTCTTTCGCAATTTATGTATTTACAGATAAAACAAAGGTGTGAGTTTATAGCTTGCTATTGATTAAACTCCTTTTCCAGTTGATTTAATTAGGTCCTTTGCTCCTTGAAAAACCTGATCTGAAGCCTAGATAGGGATACATTGCTTCAGGCATTCAGGCTAAGGTGATGGAAGGAAGCAATGAGCCCATTGTGAGGGGCTCAGGGTGGAGAGCAGGCAGGGAGCTGGCAGCAATCAATCAGCACTGCTTTCCTTAATAGAAAACTCTCCAGTGCCAAAGTTACTACCGAGAACAGAGATATGTAAATGGAAGCGTAGAGAACTGCATAAATGAAGACTGCTAAAGAGAGAGATTCAGCTGATTCTGTATGCAGTTGTATCCAGTCCATACAGGTTTAGGATTGTGATGTGGTTTGGGGCTTTTTTTTTTTTTTTTTTTTTTTTTTTTTTTTTTTTTTGTGGCGATCTTCTTGTTCCTTTCTTGTTAGTATGACTAAAGAGAGAATAAGAGCAGACTGGAAATCCTGCTTTTTACCAAGGCATGATAAGTGAACTTTATGTACTTAGGTTTTCTAAGTGGATGCAAAGACATTCCTAGGTGTGTGTGTGACCTATGGCCCATCTAGCAGGAGTGCAGTACTATAAAGCAACATCTCCTGATATTGCAGTAAAATTTATTTCTGACAGTAGATATTTTTAGAAACATGGGATGTGATGAGACCTCAGTTACTCTGTCTGCTGCTTTCTAGGGTCTCAGACCCTTTGTTGGGGCTGTCTCTCTTCTCTATGTAAAACACCCATTTTTCAACTCATTAGTATCCTTATTCTTTCAGGAAGAAATATGAAACAGTTGTTATACTCAGGAGCTCTTTTCCCATGACCTAAGTAGCAACGATTCCACATATACAAGATATTATCCCAGTTCTAGAATAGTAATTACTGTGTGTTTAAACCCAGTAAAAATAGGAAGACCAAAATAAGATGATTACATTTCTTAAAGTTATTTTAGTAAGTTTCTTAGGTCAATAGGTTGTGTACTTTCAACTTAACCATAAGCTATTTTAGATTCCAATTATTCTTATTATAAGCTAATCTAATAAATTTCAACACTTTAAATATTCCAAACTCAGGTAACAATTGCACATGCAGTACCAAAACTTTAGAAAGGCTCAGGTAAAGCATTATGAAATTATGTAAATGGATTTACATCAGAATTATATGTATAAATACTACAGTGTAGAATGTCTATTGAGGAAGATAATCTTTATTTCAGGCACGCTAAAGTACATGCAGATTACCTTTTGTTTCTCAGACAGTAGAATTAGAAAAATAAAGCTGCCAAGTATCTTCTTTTTGGTCAGGTGACAAGAAGACAATAGGGATTAATGAGCTGCAACCATGAGGAAAAGGGAGATTGTTTCCCTATGTCTTTGTAGTTGGAACATATGCACATGAAATGATGTTCGTACTTCAGTACTTGGCAGCCAGTTCAACCACCTTCTCAAGCCAGGACTAACTTCAATGTTTTTGACACTTTGTTCTATTTCATGGGTGTTAAAATAAAGGTCTTGGCTTAATCCTGAGGCAAATTTTTAGAATTAAGTAAGTAGGTGAGAAAGTTTTGCTTACTTCTTCTGCCCAGCACAGTACTATTGAGGCTCTGATAGTTTTACCCTGACCTGAGGGGGGTCACAGAGGAAGGGGGAGAGAGAATCAATCCACCTGTCTCAAATTCTTCCAAGAAAAACATGTGAGGGATTGTGTCCAAAAGTGCCAGGTGAGCCAAATCTTTCTGTGGGGGCAGAAAGGTCCAGATCTCTACAACTATTTTTTTTTTTTTGTTTGTTTGTTTTTTTTTTTTTGTTTTTTTTTTGTCTTATTTTCCTACTGTGCTAAGCACAGTGATGCAAGTGCCAACACAAAGCACTCCTCAGCAGAGGGAAGCGGTTGGTGCTGCCTGGAAGAGGAAATGCAGCCCCCTGTGCCGGGGGGTCTCCTCAAGTAGAGACAACCCTGGCAGCCCCCAAGTGTGGCATGGTTGGGGTTGCGTGCTTGAACTCTTGATCCTTAACTATCTCAGCTCCTAACTATCTGGAAATCTTATTCCTTCGTGTGTGAAACTGCATAAGTAAATAAAAAATATGGGGACTATGATATGCAAGGTATGCTTTGGAAGTTTCCTTGCAGGTGCTCAATAGTGGGCGTTACAAAAAAAAAAAAAAAAAAGTAGTAAGAATTTCCAGTTCCTGATGTTTATAATATTTATTCCTTTTTCTTTTTCTCCACCGAATTATGGAAAGTTAACATATAAATAGGGAAATAAATAAGAGGATTTTTTACTCATACTAGCATCTACAAAATGCTGCTTTGCTTACTCTGACTAGCTGTTAGAATCTTATACCATCTCTCTAGGTATTTCGGTAACTTGAGTGTCGTTTGTCACCCTTACGACCAGGAAATCACCCAGTCTCAGTTTGATTAAACATTTCACTAGCTGAATATATGAACAAGTTGTGAAGAAAAAAAATTATGGATTCCTGATGGAATTTGTAAGAAATATCGTCAGTGCCAACCATGCTCGTAAAACAGGCCAACTTTTTCTAGGGATCTTGAAAAAACTTTTTCCTGGAGTGATTTGCTGTAGCCTCTCCCCACCTTGGGACTTGAATTTTGCCCTGCGTCATGTGGAAAGCGTTTAAAAATTTTAAGAAGATAAATGTTGCACGTAAGTCTTTATTTTTACTGCATTTGTTAAAACTCAACACCTAGATGCCTTTTCAGTTTAGACTGTCCAGAACAAGAATAATATCTTTTAGAGGTTATTTCAGTATTTGACATGTCTCTTGGAAAACAAATAGGACTTGTAAGATGGGCCAGGCTATCAATCACATTGCATTGCTACTGTAGTCTATGTTACACCTCTGTCCAGGTCTGATAAATGGATTCAGTACCTAACTACCCCTCCTGCTTTTGTGATTCAGGTGGCATCCCTCCCTCTTTTGTTCTAGGCACCTGTGCCCTGGATTATCTTCACTGCATGGTGCCACATCACTCTCTGACCCCTGTGTGATATTGCACAAGCATCCCTAGACAAAATCCAGTGGCTGTTGAGCAGTTAGAGACGTGGTTTACGGAAATGTGCTGAAGATGCCAGTGCCCCAATATCTGTGCTGTAGGGACCAGTCCAGAGGTTACATGGAACTCCATGTGGTGTAGCTGAAAGCAGGGAGTGGTTGCACAGAGCAGTGTGGATGTGAGCCACCCCGAGCCAAATGGCGTAGGAAATATGTGTTAAAGCAGCTCAGTATTCATAGTCCACAAAAATAAGGGAAGACTGCTGCTATACCAAATGTTCCTGTAATACCAAAACTGAAGAGTGCCATGGCTTTCCTGTTAGAAGGTGCTCCGTAGATTCAATGTTCTGTAGCATGATTTTGGGATGTGTTTTTCCACTTCAACGAGATTGGCACTTTGCCAGCCCAAGCCCCCAGGCAACCGTGGATTTTTTAGATGCACCGATTCTTTGTATGTCTCCAGGGGGTTGAAGTCAGGTTGTTTCCCCCCTTATCATCTTTTAAATATGCAAGCGACTAATTGGCCATTTTACTCTACTCATGAGTTTCTTGCATTTTTATAAATTTGTTAGCACACAATGTCTTTGCAGGCAAGAGGATAAATGCATTTAATTATATTGTTTTTGCTTGTCTAGAGATATAGTCTGAACCAGCCCTTCTCCCTGGCTTTAATCCTTTCTGTCTTTTCAAGAACATTTTGAATGTAGAGAAATGCTTGCATGTCTCCACTTTAATTTTGAGAGCTAGAGGATGATTAAGTCTAGCATGAGGAGCACCTTTGTGAGGGAGCTGTTAGTCGCATCGCTCCCATATGGAAAAGCGTCTTGTCCTCACTGTTACTCTCTCTGCCATGAGACCCATTCTTGATCTGTTGATTAGAAATGCTTTTTCATGAGAAACTAGAACATTCTTTTTGGACTGGGGGTAATTCCTGTTTCATTTACTGTCTGGGTGTCTCCATTACAATTTTTAGCAGGAGCAGGACCTTGACAGTCACGGCTAAGATATACTCAGCAGAGCACCTGGCAAAGCAGTTCTGGTTGTATATCATTATGACCTTAATCCTCGCGTCTCTCCTCAGCTCAAATGCCATTTCAGCTAGCAACAATTAACAGGAGAGGAGTATGTGCTGTTGTACAAAAGATAATATCAGGTGATTAATGCTTGAGCTGGCCATTTTGTTCCACCATTGAAATGAGCTGAGCAAACACTTCTGCCAGAAATTTCTTAGTGCTTCATCCCTAAACGTATCTAATGCGATTAATTTTTGGCTTCAGTGTTAGGCCCTTGTTTGTACAGGGTTCTTAATAATACACATAGAAAAGGGCAATTCATATTTCTTTCCTAACCATAGTTTTGGATTAGGTGGTTTGTTTTTCTTTAGCTGAATGCTGTAGGTAATGCATGATTTAATAAAATTACTTGAGCATTCCCACCTGAGCACTGATCAAGATAGAATAATACAAATGATTGATGTTCTCTTACTTTATGGAAAGCCAAAAAACCTGATCATGGTATCATAAAAAAAGGAATAGCGTTTTATAGCAGCAGTCAAAGTTGAATGAAAACTAATGAATTAAAGGGGGAAGTTTTAGTACCTCTTTGAAGGAAAAAATCCAAGTGTTTTATGGGATGAATTTATATAGGCTTTAAGGCAGAATTATTTTTATAAAATAGCTATGATAGTTTTTGCTATCATGTTTAGTGTTTATCAAGAATATTCTAATAGCAACATCCATAAAAATGCAGCAGAGTTTACTAAATAAGAACCTCAGATGTTTTGATTAGAATAATTAAATATACCTTTATTTTACAGCTGTGAAATGAATGTATAAATAGAAGAACATATGTATTTTCTGTTGTGGATAGAAAAGAACTCTGTATTTCTTCTTAGTAATTTAGTTATGTATAAATCTTACCCAAGAAGGCTGTTGAATGCCTTCTCCCTGGGGTTTTGTCTTGTTGTGCAGTGCTCACTTGCATATGCATGCCTCAAAAATTAATCCAGAAGGTAGAGATCTGTTATTCAGAATATCTGACAAGTTAGGGTTGTGGTATGGTCACGGTTTAAAGCCACAGTCATATGGTCATTTAGTTTGGCACAAATGCCAGCAGAAGCAATTCCTTCCTTCCTCTTCCACAGTCATGGCTGCCCACTCTGATTATGCCCTTCATGCTCCCTGTAGCATTTGTGAAGCTAAACCATAGATTGAGTGGAATCTTTATCCAATAAAAAGGAAGTGGCTGGCTGGCTGGGTGCATGCAGGGATTACAGCTTCACCAGAACTGAGCAGACAACGTGGGATTGTTCTTTTTTTACAGGGCTAGAGACTTTGACACATTGAAAACAAAACCCAGCAATGATGCTACTTTGGGGCCGAGGTTAACAGGGCAGGCTGCCAAAGAGAAGAAACTGCTGTTGGATTTTTTGGTGACATGGGTGATTTGTAATTATTTGGATTCTAAGGACAAAAATTTTTAAATAAAACCTCTAAACCACACTGATCCTGGGGAGTCAGTCCTCTCGCCCTTCCAGGATGGAACTGGATGGATGCTGGCTGAGGGCCATAGCCCGCTGATCACCAGTCCTGTCACCACTTGCCACTTCAGCACAACACAGGGGGCCTGGTGTCCCTCACAGCCCAGAAACATCCCTCTGTGACATTCAGCACATGAACTCAGATCAGGCTGTTGGACCATCAACAGGCTCTGGTTCACTTTGTTCTTGGAGTCAGCTGTGAACCACTGTTGTTAATCTGCTGCTGCCTCTGGGCACACTGCAGGACCCTCATGCATGTTCTCTGGCTAACAACATAAAAATGCTTCTCTCTACTTTAACACTTTCTTTTTTTGATTATTTGCTCTCCAAAGTTTTGATTTCTAATAGTAAATTCAGCAATTTTTTACTGTAATATATGAGAGAGGGCACTCCCAGGCAGAAACAATCAGGAAAGAATTAAATACTGTTCATTTATAGTTATGTATGGTTGGCTTCAAAATTTTAGTGTCAAGCATTTGATAATTTTCTATGTAGTCTCTGTGCATGGATTTTTAGAAGTTAGGGGTTCAGTACGTGTATAGATAGACAATTTATTGTTCCCAGTGACAGCACAAAAAAGACACGGATTAGAATGTAAAGTAAGCAGGGTGCCAATATTCCATCAGATATATGTTGTTTATGTGCTTCAACAGTCCTTATATGAATAATTCCTTGCTACCTTGTTACTGTTGTAGCTTTAAGCATCTTGATGAGTCGGCATTAGTGAACTGCTACTTAGAGGTGCCATTAAGGAGGAAGTACACAGAAGATGCTTTATGCCAAAGGCACGATATGAAATGGAATTTTAGATATTTATGGGATGAGGTAGCAAAGCTGACTTTAAAATAGATAGTAACAGAAGAAGTACAATTTAAAATGCCCAGTGAGAAGATGAGGCAAAAAAGGACAAAATTAAGAAATTATACAAAAAAAAAAAGGATATGTGAAATGTAAGAAGGTGGCAGAAGGATTACAAGAGTGGATGAGAGTGTAAAATTGTCCATTTCCAAGATGCTTAGGGGCTTATGTGCTATTGTCAGGAGGAGAAGATTTTGTAGATGTTCACGTGTCTAACAATAATCTGCATCTCAAGCTGCATCAATGCTTACAAAAATAACCCATACTCATTTAGAATCCTAAATGGATGAAAGGATCTTTGGGTTTTACACTGTTTTATGCTTTTGGAATTTTTACCCATTGTGATGAGGCCTAAATGGAGATAAAACTAAAACCTGCATTTAGAATGGGCTGAAAGGGAATGGTTGATACGATGTAATGGAGCTTGAGAATAAATGAATCAAAATGAGAACCAAGAGCTTAAGTGAGCATTTAACTGTGGAGGCACAAAGGAAGAAAATTATCTTTAATGTGTAGGAGAAGCCGCAGAAAGATTTATTTATGATCTGGATTAGGAAGGCTAGGGAAAGGTGAAATAAAAATGGCACTTTTACTACAGGCTTGAGTGCCAGGGGGATGCAGTGCTTTGGTGGGAAGACAAAGAGGTCAATTTTGGCCATGTTAAGCTGATGGCATGCCAGCTAGGTGAGGTATTGGTGAGTCAGCTGAGGCAGGGAATTAGGACAGGAAAGGTCAAGAGTGGAGAGGTTAATTTAGGATTTGTCAATACAGCTGCTTGTATATTCTGCTTAGTAAATATTTTTATTAATCCTGTACCAGAATCACAACTCACTTCCCCACCAGAAACTCTTGACAATGACCAGATAATTTTAATAAAATGCATTTACTGCCGGTTTCATGACCCAAAGTTGGATCTGCTACCAGAAGTTGCTCTTGTTCTGTTACTTACAACAAGGGGTTTGATTCACGTTTGAAGGGAGACAGTGATCCACTAAAATTAATTGCCAGAATGTTTGCCTAACAGATCAGATTGACCTTCATACATGGAGTTTAGTGGTTTAGAATGACAGGTTGCACTAAATGGAAGTAAAAATAAAATGCCATTCTGTTTTTCTGCTTCCTTTCCTCTGATGTTGTATTCTGAGCCTTCTGTATGACGCTGAGCATACATCTTGGTTTATTCCGTTTCCCCACTCAAAGTAGATGTATGTTTTTCTAGATGATATTTTCTATTTTATGGGAAACTAAAACAGATGCTTTGCCAAGTACACAGTAAATAAGCTGCTTAAGGAATGTGATGTAGTTGGCTTAATTTATATGTAAATGTGAGCAATGCTATTTTAGATTAGTGCAGCAAATTGCTAAACAGGAGTCTCATAAATATTGACTTTTGAAGAGTGGAGTCTGAGTTTCTAAAAGGGAAAACTTTTTTTTTGCAGGGAAATTTGATTTTCTGAATGACAGTTGAGAAACTGGTGGTGTTTGGTTGGTGGTGTTTTTTTTTCTTACCAAAGAGTGTTGGTACTCAAACGACTTTCCAGGAGTTTTGGATTTCTTATTTTTCATTGTAGTCAAAGTTGCTGTCATTTCTATTCATGTCCTATATTTTTATTTATCTTAGCTTTCTTTGCTTGCAGTAGTAGAGCATCATCTATTGCTTTGAAGAATGTCAACAACTTGTCAGTCCTGAATTATTTTGTGTTTGGTTATGTTTTATCTGTGAGGGTATCTTTTAAGGTGATTTTTCTAGAGAGAAGCAGAGGGATTTATTTTTTGCAGGCATTAATGAGTGCAAAATTTTTCCCAGTGTCCTGATGAAGGTGTCTTCAAAAACACTCATTAGGGTGTGTCCCACTGTGTATCTTTGTTAGTCCAGGAGCAAGCATAGCAATGTACTTTAGCATGCTTTTTCTCCCTGGCTTCAATTTAACTTTCTTATTTCATCAAAGACCATCTTCACAAGAATTTTAAATGCCAGGAGAGGTAGTATTCATTTTATGAAAATGATGTTTTTGATTTGTCATCTACTGGTGCTTCAGGTCATGGCTCTTGAGCTATTTGGATACTCTGAATAAGCTGAGCTTTTGTGGAACTGGGAGAGATTGAGGAACTGGGAAACAGTTTTTCATGCCCCAGCTGGGAGGGAAAAATTGAGTTATTGAAGTTGTTATTGAGGAGGAGGGACTGTTTATAAACAAAAGATCATTCCATGAAAATTATGTCAGTAAAACCTCAGTCAGCAAAGTTTGACCAAGAGTTGTGATGCTGCTACCTGTGAAAAAGACACAAGTAGAAGTATGGACACAGGGTGACATAGAAGAAAAGAGAAGAGTACCAGGGAATAATTAAAATATTTTTTCAGATATGAGAGTTCTTGAATTGCCTTGTGGTTAAAAGAAGCTTTACTGGTATGAATTTATTAATGTGATCATATATCATTAGAGGTTTCAATTTTAGTGCTTTCTGTGCAAGATACGGTTTTACTCTATAAGCACATACACATGTTCTATTGAATACTAATTTCTCTTTATTAACTTTATTTTTTTCTAGTGACAAAATTTAGGGAGGCTTTGTACCCTATAGAGTGTGTTTTTTCTGACATTCAACACATTTGCTTTTTGTCTCTCGATACATACTGACATCTCCAAGGCAGGCTGAAAACCAATTAAAAATCCATTGATCAGGATATGAAAGGAAATGAGTGGTTGTGATACAGGTTGGTGCAGATGAGAGCAAGGATTTAAAATGAATTTATTTCCCTTTCGCTAACAGGAAAATAACTGGAGAAGGGTAGCTCTGAATCAGTTTAATGTGTGCTAGGGATGTGACTTGGAGGCGTGTTTATGAACCTCTTCATCAATACCAATTAGTTTGTCTGACTGCATGGTAACTCGTGTGCTCAGAATGGGAGGAAATTTGCACTGCAACCATGTGAACATCTAATCCTTCTCACTGCTGGCAGCATTAGTGTGCTGCAAAACACCCATCTGCATGGACTTATCTGAAAGGAAAGGAGGGAATGGATGGGTGTTGGAAAGCCAAGCCAATGGAAATATTAGAATAAAATTCTTATTTTAAATAAGGGTGAGTGAGGTAAAAATATCTTGAGTAATTTTTTTACAGCGACTTTCTTTTGCTGACTTAAGATAATGTTGCTTTTCTTCGAGTCCTAGAAAAACAGTATTGCCTTCCAAAAATGCCTGTAGCACTAATAAGCACATATATAATTTTCTTTAATATCAAATTAACATTCTTCATTTCAGTTTCCAGTTCAGAGATAAAGTATATGATATTGTTCTCTTGATCCACTGGCATCCTATTTCTGATAGCACAGGGCTTGTTAGAAAATGAAAGGCACTTTATTTCCAGTATTTCCAAAGAGCTAGCCACTTCAGTGAAAGAAAATATAGCTTTTTCTAATTTCAAAGACAGTGATATTCCTCTTGAATCACCCTTAGCCTTTTTAAAATTACAATCTCAGCTATTCCTCTAGTAGTCCCAGACAAAAACAAAAAAGTTCCTTTTAAAAAAATTTACAAATACAGCTGCTCATTAAGCCATGAGCACACAGTTCCTGAGGATTCAGTTGTTTTCTCTACCCCTTGCTAGTTAGTCATCCATTAAAGGTTTGTGCCATCATTATGGTTTACCACTAGGAATTCAGTTGTCCACCTCTGAAAGTTTCCAGTTGTCTATTTCTGTCAAGCTTGGGAAGCCTTGAGCTTCAACTCATTTAGCCTCTGAAGGTTTAGAAGCTGATATAGTTTAGTTGCTTGGCCTGTGTTTTCAAATTCCTGCTGTGACTGAATTCAGTGATTCAAGATGTTGCTGTATTTTCTTGCCCACATGAGACTGATTATGCAGCAGTTCTTCCATCAGGAAAGGTCACACCAGTTATGTCAGGCACATCCATAACTTTTAAAATATGTTTGTAGCTGGTGTCCCTTGTACTTACAGGGAGCGTGATGCATGTGTGAGTATCTGATTGTGCATTTGACGGATGCAAAACGCCTGAGGAGCCATGCTAGGAGCTGCAGAATAGTCAAAATAATAGCCAGTTTATCTGAACTTTTAGTGCATTATATGGACTCTGATAAAATCCCTTTTGTTTGATTGTTCTCTCTCAGAAAAGTGCATTGTATTGATTGGAGAAAAACAAGTACAAAATTTTGGTTTACTTTGCTGTTTGAATAGTTGAAACTCTAGAATTTGGTATTGAGATGCATACAGGTGTTTATCCTTGTATCAATAAAGGTTATTTCAAGTTTTACACAGAATTTATAAATTGGGTAGCCTTTTTAAGACATAAGTCCTTCATTCTCTCTTCCATATCTGTTGTGCTTTCTTGGTCATGATATTTTTAAGTTTATAATTTTCATTCACTTTTTTACAGTTATACTTAGAAAAAAAAACCCAAAACTTAAACACCCTGTTGTTTACTGGATTTCAAATACTGATGGACACTGACAGCTTTTGTCTTTCTAACAGACAGAATTAATTATCTGGGAGCATCTTCACAAGGGAATTTGTCCAGGGTCAGAATACTCAGTCTATCCATTTGAATTTTTTTCTACTGTTAACTCTGTAACAGATAACTTCAACCCTTACATTACAAACCAGAGCTTATGAGTCAATAGATCCTGAGACGACTAAAAATATGCTGTAAAGGATTTTTTTAAAAGGAAAAAGCCTAAAGAGTAAGAAGGATGGGGTGGGGGAAAGGAGGGTGACATTTTTTTTAGGAGTGATCTTCATTTTTAAATTATTGTTTGGATTATGAAGGAAGCTTATTTTGCATGTCCTGTTCTTCCTCAAATTTAGTGCAGCTTTTAAATATATTTTGTTTGAGGTTCCACAGACATACTAAAATTGAGTTTTCAGGTGTTTCTCTTTCTTCCTGCTTCTTCCTACAGGAAACCCATTCCTGGGAGAAGATTGCTGGTGATAATTTAACCTTTAATAAGTTGTTGACAGCACATATGGTAAACAAATCCCTTTCATAAAGCACCCTGGAGGGGTTATTGGGGTTTACAGAAGAGCGTTTTCTTGCATGTAGTCTGTGGTCCCACTGCCTACTTGGCTCTTCTCATAGGAGCTTGAAACAAAAATAGCAAGACCACAGTGATCTGAAGTATTCCTGCATCTACCAAACTTTCCCTTTGGAACAATGACACATCTGTTTTCAGTCCCTCCCATGTACTTTAGGCCCACCACTGCACTGCTCTGCATCTCTCTGCCCTGGAGACAGTGTGGAATTTTGCATGAGCCCATTAGCCAGACAGAGGAGGTGAGGGTTACATCCTCCCTGCATTCCTCCTGCGGCTGAGAGTGGTGACATTTAGGATTTTTACCTTTGACCCAAAGATATACAGTCTCAGGAGCTGTAGAAATGTAATTACCTTAAATCTTTTTGTTTCTCTGGACTCCTGGTTTAAAAGCCAGCAGGAGCAAAATCGGTGAGCTGGCCAAATCTGCTTTAAGTACGAAGCATAACAAAAAAATTACTGATTTCTGTTCCAGAAATAATAGAAGGCATTAATACTCGTCACTTACAGGGAGAAGCTCTTTTGTCTGCTAGATATGAACAGGATAGGGCTTTCAGAATCACAGCCCTGCAATGACAGCTGGGCTGCTGGCTGCCCTGAAGTGCCACTAAATGCCACAGTCTCTTCCCAGGAAGCAGAGGAAGGAGCTGCTATTAACAACCATAACGACCTTATCAGATCAGTCTCACTTTCAAAGGGATTCTGCCTCTCTTCCTTCCAGCAGCTTCATGAAAGCTGGCATCTTCTTCTTTCCCCCAAGGAGTTAGCATTTCACAGAAGTCTCTTTAACCAAGGAGCAGGCAAGGTTGAAAGTTCTCATATTGTTTAAGCTTTGCCTTTACTGGGGACCCAAAAGAATGAGTGTGCTGTAGGGGAGAGCTGAATACTCTTTGAATCCTGATGTACATTTCTGTGTCTGAGAAGGCTTCTTGGTGAGGCAGTTGTGGAAATCCTTTCTAATTGCCCTGGTTCTTACTACGGGCAAAAGCCAAGCTATTTTTCGCTCCTTCATAGTTGAACCTCAGGTGAAAAATAATTTCAGCAAGCCTTTTGTTGCAGAAGCTGCGGCTTACTGTCCCAAAATACTTATTGTTTCATAGCTTTGCAGTAGAAAGCAGTCCCTGTCTTGCCATTTAATGTTCCTGCTTGTCATGATAGATAGAAGCCTAGAAGTTTTGGAAACTAAATGAACACAAAGATTTCACTGTATACTGAAGAGAAGTCTGGGTGTTTCTTTGTGCTGTCTGATTTGCACTCAGGTCTCTTTCCTCAGATGTAGTTGCAGGACAGAATTTATCCAGGAATTTTGTTTCCATAATTTAAAAAGTTTCAGAACAGTGGTTATGGCAAAGCTATGACCTAAGATCACCTCTTAATTTTCGGACAGGCAAAACCCCAGGACCTTTTGCTGCGTGCCCCACTGAATATGCTCGCCTGACTGCTGGAACTTAAATGCTAATGTGGTGAGAGCTCTTCCCAGACAACTTTACTTCATGTTTATGGGCAAGGTGAATAATGACATGTGCAGAAATGCTCAAACTTACTAGCTGAGAATCAGAAAGGAGCAGGTTTGAAGACTGTCACGCTGTTAACTGTGTGGTCATGACTGTGAGAGAGCACAGGAAAGGCAAACCAGCTCAGTTTAAATCTTTGTCGTAGAATTGTGGAATTGTTTAGATTGTAAAAGGCTCCTAAAACTTGAGTCCAACTGTCAACTCAGCACTGCCAAGGTCACCACTAAATCATGTCTGGAAGTGCCACATCAACATGTCTTTTAAGTGCTTCTAGGGATAGTGACTCCATCACTTTTCTGGGCAGTCTGATCCTTCCCATCAGCCACAGACTCACATCTCTGGTATGGACATGCAAGATTTTTTTGTGTCCTCCTTTTTAAATTTTGTGAGTAAGATTTCCAGAATTGCATTGATCCATCCTTGTTTCCTTGCATTTGCAGAATTCCAATCGATTTGCTCCCGTCTGCGAGCAGAGTTAGGTCAGGAATAGGTGCTCCTGGGATCACTACCCCAGATCTGTTGCATTTTCGCATAAAGCCTGAGGAATATGTAACTTGTTCAGCTTAATATTGTGGAAGCATTAGCAGTAATCTCCTCCTTCTCATCGGTGATTCTGAACTCTACATCATTACTTTGATATTTCATGCTCTCCAATCCATTAACATTTAGGATGTGTAATAAGGGCCAACACTTCTACAAGCACGAGGAATTCAGCAAGATTACAGGACTGGCTTCTACAACGTAGATTTTCAAAAGAGTCACTGGAATCTGAGGTGCTACATGAAATAATACCTGTGGGGTTATTTTAATTGGTGGAGATAACTTAAAAGTGAAGCAACTTGGTATTTTCAGAAAGGATTACTGTATCACCACTTTTTTCAAGAAGGAGAGAGTTCTTAAACGGTGGTGAAAATTGATAAATTCTTTCTTGTTTTACAGAGAGGACTATAATTGTTTAAGATCAGAATGTTTTTCCAGTTTGCAACAAAATTGCAACATAAATTTACTGTAAAGCAATTTTCCTATGATACAGCAGTATCAAGAAAAGACAAGGTTAGTCTGAGTAGTAGTGTACAAATGTTTTCTGGAAAAACTGAGAGTTTTAAGGACTCTAATTATCATTATGGATTTTGGAATGTAATTGTTCAGTAGTATGCAATTCTGTGTTATTTGAAAATATTTTACCTCTCTGGTTAAATATTGGTTCTATTTATTATTTCAGCATTTTATGAATATTTTGTTTTCTCTGGGGACTTTCTATACATTTTATCAGCTGAATAAATGAAGTAATTCACAAATCAAATGCCTCTTGCTCTCGATGGCTTTAGGGGACCTTGTCATTCCCTGTAGCCTTTTCTCAGGCCCAGCTGTGTGGCTCTGAAATCACTTGGCTGGTAATTAGGTATTTATCAGATTGTTTCTGAAAAGGGATGAGACAGTTATCTGACACAATTATCTTTGAAAATTGAATCCCTCTTTTCTGGTGCTGCTGAGGACATTCAAAGATACTGTGAATGTTTAAAGCTTAATGCCTTTGCAAAACCCTTGCTTTTTTACATCTGGTGCAACAAAGGAGTCAAAGTGCAGTTAAAGGGAGTGGGTTTTTGGTGGTTTTTTTTTTTTTTTTTTTTTTTTTTTTAGCCTTTCAGACACTGGATTTTCTTTCTGTCAGATGTTTCTTTTCCATCGTGACTCTACTTGGAAGCCCTTTTGACAACAACCATTTCTTCAGATGCCCACTACTTTATAGCGTTTGAAAACTGTCAGTAATTCTTACAAATCAAGACACTACTAATTACATCAAGGCATTACTAAATTTTTTTCCTGTTAAAAAGTGATGAGGGTATAGTTCTGGAGAACATAGTTCCCAAACATTCTATTGAATGTCTTGGTAGCTGAGAAATGAGTCTTTTGTTTAATTTGCCCAAGGACAAAAGGAGATAGTGCATCAGGAATGCAAGGTATGAGAGGTTTTGCTTTATTTAGCTCAATCCTTGGTTGCGTATAACATTTTTAAACATTTTGTCGGATTTTAAATTTTTTTTCTGTTGGAAAACACAGGCCTCATTACACTGTTACTGAATTTCTCATACATTTAGATTATTTTCAAAAGATAACAATTCTTCCAAGAAGTTCAGAAGTCCTTGAAGGAACCTGTTTAAGTTTGAACTGGAGGTACTTAATTCTTGCACCACTTATGTGCAAACGAAATTTGTAGAATGGAAAGGTGGAATTATCTAATAGGAGTAAAGCACTACTTTCTTCCTTCCTGACATTCAGTAGGAGACTCCTGAATTCAGAAACTTGTAGGCTTGCTAAATGATGAGAAAATTTTTTCATATCATACATGTTGCTTTCTCCTGAGTAGGTGTAAACAGGTGGTCGGTGTTTGCCAAACAGTCTTGCAATCTGGGTTCAAAACATGTTGAAGTTTTATTTCCTGGTTGTTGAATCACAGAAAAGGAAAATTCTCACAATAACAAGGAGAAGAATTTTAAATATATCAACCTTATAGAAAATGTATTAATTTTGTCATCATTTTTATTCTCATTACTGTCTGAAATTTCTCTGCAGATAACTTGCCTCAGTGATCCAGCTACTAACCAAGATTTGTTGGTTTTTACTTTCTCCTCCCTCCTTTGTATTTTGAATATTATACCACATCCAAATCTGAATTCCATTCATTTTCTCATAGGGTTTTCTGTAGTGCTGTGAGTTACTACAGGATTTGTTTCTCATCTGCTTGCTTGTTCTTATTAATAGATGGTGCCTCATTATGCAAAAAGGGAGACACAGGCTGATTACAGGGGATAAAATGTTGAAAAATATACATTAAAACAACCTCAAACAGCTTTTTCAAAAGTCTTGTGTTTTAGAGTTGCATGGAGCAAGTCAGATGAAGCTGCTGTTGGTGCTAGTTCTATTCCTTTGGCAGACTTATTTTAATTATAGAGAAATTCTGTGTTCTCTGAGCATGAATTGTGTGAGGCTGCCTGGTTGCTATTGGGAAGAATAACCCAAAGTGTCACCTTCCTCTAGGTCTGAAGTAAATTTTATCAGATTGAATATCTCTAAAGCCACATCACCTCTTCCTCTCTCTCAGGAACTTTTGTGTCCACACAGAAGCTGCCCTGTGCTGTAAAACACTCAGATAAGACCTTGACATCTTTCCCTCTCCCTCTCTTGAATACCTTATTGAGAGTGCTGACACATATAATCTTTGCTTCTCCCCTCTCTAGCTTTTAGCTATATCAGCAGTTTCCAGAAAAAAAGAAAAAAGGCTAATTAGCAGAATGAAATCACTTTCTGGATTTGAGGAAAGTTTTGTTCGGTGAATTCACTGGTGACTGTTACCAATTACCTTTTGGCCTCTGATTGCTCCCCTGAGAGTGACTGAATATAAAATAGAGAACAAAATCTGCAATACCGAGGGTCTGTGCAAAATAATAGTCTGCAAGTTAGAATTGATTTTTGCATTCCAGGGGAATAATCAACCTGAACACAACCATCAGAGTGATGACAGGCCATAGCTTACAGTGCTGCATAGCATATTTAAATGTTCATCTATCTGCTTGTTCTGTTTCCCTGTGGGATCATAAGGTTATACCCCTAAAAATGTCATCACAAACCTCCTCCACTTTCTATTTATTGATCGTGACTTGAGGACTTTTCACAGAATAAGTGATTTTTGTATTCGCATTATCTTTTTAATTTTTTTTTTTCTTTTAAGCCCTAAAGAACGTCCCCAACATGCTATCTTCATTCAGTCTGCCCCTGCTCCAGGACATGACATTTGATGCTGACAGCTTTTCTAGTCACCCTGCACCACTGCTTCTAAGCTTTTTGTGACCAATTTTCAGTGAAAAAGCCTTTCTTCATTCTGTGCTGGACACTCTATAATATTCTGTTTCCCAAAACAGAATATGGGTTGCTGGTTTTGATGCAATTGAAGCAGGATAATCAAAGACAAGGTGGGGAGAGGATAATTTAATTGCTTGGGACTGTGTTCTATCAGGTTTTGCATCTGAGGATGGAGTAATCACATTCATCTGGGCTGCCTAATTCCACTGTGCATTCACCCTTACAGCAGGGAAATTTTTTTCTTATATCTGTGTTTCAGCTTGTGCTTTTAACCCTGTCAATGGCCACCACTGCCAAGAGCTTGGCTCTTTCTTTGTCGTTCCATCACAGCAAGGATTTATTCACGTGGATCAGATTCCTGGATCTTCTGCTGATTGAGCAGTCCCAGCCTCTTTCCAAATGACAGATGTTCATAACTCAAAATAATTTCTGTGCCTCTCTGCTGAATTTGCTCTGCTGTCAGTCTTGTACAGGGGATCTCAATGCTGGCAAATCACTCCAGGTGTGACCTTGCCTCTGTTTAGGAGAGGGAAAAGGAGGAGCCCTTCCTACTACCTGCTGTCAGTGTTTTCCAGGATGTCTTTGGCCTTCTTTTCTGCAAGAACACATTTCTGCTCAACTTTGTGTCCAGGAGGAGCACTGAGCCCTTCTTGGCAGAGCTGCTTTCCAGACAGCTGCCCTCTAGGGTATACTGGTGCCTTAGATTATTCCTCACCCAGTGAAGGATTTGGGATTACCCTTTGAATTGCATGAAATTTTTCCAGCCTTCAGAGGTCCCTCTGGATAGTGGTACAACCATCCTCCACTCATCCCAGTTTTACGTCACCTTCAAACTTGCTGAGGATGTGCTCAGTGTTACTGTGTATTAAACAGTGTTGGACCCAGTAGCAGCCCCTGGGGTGTATTGCAAGGGACTGGATGTACAGCTGGGCTTTGTCACACTGACAACAATCCTTTAAACCTGACAGTTCAGGCATTTTTCAGTTCACCTCAAGCTCTGCTGATGTAGTTTGTACCCCTTCAGCTTCTTTATGAGGAACTTATGCAATAAAGTGTCAAAGACCTTCTTATAGTCAAGAAACAATACCCACTGAGTCTCCCCTTATCTACCAGGCCAATCATCTCATCACAGAAAGTTTTAGGTTTGTTAAATACATCTTTTTCATAATAAAACTGTGCTGAATACTGATCACTTTCTTGTCCTTCCATGCATATGGAGATGGTCTCCAGAATGGGTTCATTCCTCACGTTCTTAGGGTTTGAGATGAGGCTAAGAAGGCTACTCTTCCCTGAATCCTTAATCCTGAGGATAGGGACAACAGTTGCTTTCCTCCCGTTCTCAGGAGTCTCTCCTGTGCATCAGTAAGATCCAAGAAACTGCTGTGTGTGTCCAGGTGGTTCAAGGCCTTCCTAACCTGATGAACCTCCACTGAGAGCAAATATTCCTTACTTCAGGCTTTTCCTCTGGTTCTAGGATCCTGGGATTCCTAAAGGCTGGTCTTTCCAACAAAACTGAGATAAAAGAAGGCATCAATTACCTCAGCCTTTTTCATGTCCCCATGAAGACAATTGACATGAAAAAGGCTGAGGTAATTGATGCCTTCTTTTATCTCAGTTTTGTTGGAATACCTCATCTCCCCGGTCTTTCTCTTCCTGTTTATATATTTGTAAGAGCCTCTCTTGCTGCCCTTCACATACCTTGTCAGATTGACTTCCAGGTGGGCTTTGTTGTCCCTGCATGCTCAGACACTGACTCTACTGCTCCTGACAGAGCAGGCAGCAAAGACAGAGAGCAGGAAGCACTTGGTAACCTAATTTGAGTTCTTGAGAGAGACCAGCACTCTGGGAGTCAGGCAGGGGCAGGAGCCTGAAAAGCACTGTCACTTTTCTCAAGTGTCCCCAGTTCCTGCCCAAAGACTAAGGAAACCCCCCCATGTGGCAGCCTTTTTTACTTTGTGTTTAGTCTTTTAATTGAGCTGTTTTTTACCAAGTGTCACCCAATAAGGAATGGATGCCAACTCCTCTTTACTGCTGCAGGGCAGCCGCTGTGTGGATGGCAGTGGCATGGGGAAGAACGTGACACACACAGTGGAGAATTTGGAGTCTTGGGGAATATCTTAGAATTGATTGCTTGGGAAGTTTGTTTTTATTCTGATTCTGTTGAGCGGTGAGCATCCGTCCCTTCAAGGAGAGAGCCCTGCCTGACCTATCCTTTTTTTAATCTTTTGTGTAACATACTTATGTGTGTTTCTGAAAAAGAAAAAATCCACAGATGAAATTGTTTCTAAAGTACCTGAAGAAACATTTTTTAAAAACCTAGACACAGATGATACAATTCATGGTTTAATTTTTCATTTTATTTACGCTCCTTAACTTCATGCTCCATACCTTTACATTGGACATTTATATTACATTATAAATGTATTGCCTTCTTACACAGAAATCCTGTTCTGTTGCTCACTGTCTCATTAACGTACTCCTCCCTGAGGAAAGATTCTTTGTTCAAGTTGTCCTTTAATCTAGATTAACCTCAGTTTGTATGGTCAGGCATGAAGGAAACATTAGAGATTAGAAGAGCTTCTGATAGAGAAATTGTTTGAGACAGAGGCTGGTGGCAGAAAAACTGATTTTTTTTGTCATATGTCTGAAGCCTCAGACTGAGCTTAACTACAAGGGGATGAACATGGACACAGCTTTTTTTAAAATTTTAATTATAGTAGGTGAATTATTCCTATGGTACTACTTAGGTAATAAAAACACCATACTGAAATCAAGAGAGAATCTGGGTAAAACTGTCTTACATATAGGTTTGTCACCTGCCAGGTTAGAAATGTAAGTTGATCACATTCAATACATTGCTATTATTAATAGCAATAAATATTTTACTCTTGGGTTTCTCACTGCATTAAAAAAGCAACGAAACCACGGCTTAAAATAATTAAAGTGCAAATCTTGCATCATAACTGTTAAAATCAATCATTAACAATTGGTTCTAAACAAGCAAATGCCTGGGAATACTAAAAGATTAAATAAGGTGAACTTCATGTCTTCTGAAACTATCACTGAAAAGATGACAGTCCACAGCTATAGATGTGTTATATTGATAATTACTCTGGTTTGAGTAGATTTATATTTTTGAACTGCTTTGATCTTGGTACAGCAGATTTACTTTATAGCAAAAAAAGGAGCTAAAGTGACTTTTTCCCCTAGTTCATCAACTCCCTGTCATTTTTGCTCCTAAATGGACACAGTTGAGACAATGTAGGGCAGAGTTTCCTTCTGGAACTTTAAATAAACTTAGTTTAATATAGACAGGATGTTTAAAATAGTAGAGAGAAGTTCTTAATTTCAGTGATCTATAACTGTACTGATGGTAAGGCACAGGATGAGTAAGTCAGTAGTGTCAGTCTAAACAGAGAGGACCAAATAACTGGGTATCTGACTAATAGGCATGGGGATTGAAAGTATGGGAGGGACCATCCACAACCAGCAGGCCTAACAATGCATGACAAGCTTTAAAAAATTCCACTCCCAAAAAGAGTTAACCTTGCTCCAAAAGGAATTTTTTTTTTTTTTTTTTAATTTCCTCCTTTTGGTGGCGTTTTGCTAGTCCACTTCTAAATGGTTGGGTACACAGCAAATCAAAAGTCTGTCTCATTCTGTAGAGAAGAAATCTTCTTTAGCATAATATTTACCAAAGTTCATATATTTTATAAAGGCAACATTTATTTTAAAAACTTTCTTAAAAGTTAGAATCTTAATTACTTGACTTTTGTGTCCATTCTTTCTACTCAAGACCCCATCAAAATCTAGTCTTAGGAAGCTGGTTACCTTAGAGAGGCCTCAATAGTTATCAAATTTTGGGGGAAGGAAAAAAAAAAGTACCCTAAAGACATGAAAATAAAACCAGTATTTGTTTGATCTTGTCTGCATCTTTGCTTCTGCACTGGCTGTAGTGATAAATAGCACTAGACTTTGGAAGTGGAAGAAAATAATTGATTGGACCTTTTGCTTGCATTTACCATGCTACTTCTTTCCCCTCTGGGCTCCTGCAGTTTAATTTGCCATTGATTCTTTAATGATTATAATGTCATAGAGAAGCCAGTGTTTATCTTCATTGTGCACTCTGGACAGGGCATTGGATCTGAATCTTTTCTTCCACATTCTAGTGAAGGTCTGTGGCCATTTGATACAGAGTGAGGTGAGATCTCAGGCCAGCTGAAGTGTCTGCGGTGAGTGCATCCTTCTCTTGTCACTGGCAACACCTAATTAGTGCCAGTCTTTACCCTGCAGTATTAGTTTTGTAGGTCAGACACTGAAAAACTAATTGCAGAGAATTGCGTCGAGCCCCTTTGGCTGCAGTACATTTCTGGGTGTTTCTTCCATTGTTGTGTAGTGCAAGAATTGTGGCATTGTGGCAGTAGATGGTGAAAAGAAAGATCTTGTTTCTCTTTTGTTGGACTCAGCTTCTGACCGAAAACCATTCTGATGACAATTCTTTCTGCTTTATCTTTCCTGTGATCAGGGCTACTCTTTCAGAAGCTCTGTACCCTAAAGAAAGAGAATTAGCCTCCTATTCAGGATTGTTTTCAAGGAATATCTACAGGATTTGTTTTTAAACTGTAGACTAAAAAAATGTTGTTTTTACATTAAAATTATCTGACTTCATGAAAGCTGTCTTCACTGAAATTTTCTGTAAGAATAATGTTTTAATGACACTGAGATAATTTCAGGTTATATAATGAACTATTATATTTCAAACATAAGCCTACAAGTAGAAAAAGAGAGTGGAAGAGCTTTTAACTAAACAGCCAAGCCGTCATGGTCTGAGCTCCCTGTGGAGCTCTGTCACATACAGAGATTAAAAAGAAGTCATAGTCTACCAGTTAAGTAAATGCAAGAGAGAGGCAAAGTGTTGATTCATGCGTGGCGTACCTCCGCAGAGGAGGTGAGTGCCATGAAGTATGTTCTTGGGATTTGTCTATTCCCTGCAACTTTATGGTTTGAGTCAGTTGACCTTGGCAAAAGGTCAACCGTCCCAAAATTTATTTTCAATTAAAATAGAGTTGGGTGATGAGGAAAAAAAAAAAAAAAAAGGACAAAAAATAAAACTGTCCCTCTCCCGCTCTTCTTGTTTTTCCTAGGCTCAACTTCATCTCTTCATCCCCAACTCTTCTACCTCTGCTACTCCACTTTCCCTGGAGTGGTGCAGGGGGATGGGGAATTGGAGATTGTGGTCAACCCATAAGAGTTTCTCTATGCCTCCTTCCTCCTCCTCACACTGTTCCTCTGCTCCAGAGTAGTCCTGTGGGTTGTAGTCATTCAGGATAAGCCTGCTCCTGGATGGACTGCAGCTTTCTCCAGGGAACACTCATCTGGTGCCCTCCATGGGCTGCAGTATGGATACCTACTCTTCAGCATAGTCCTCTCCATGGGATGCAGAAGAATCTGCTCAAGCAGCTGAAGCACCTCTTCTGTCTCCTCCTCTATCTCAGTGTTCCTCTACCTCACATTATAATGACAAAGTGAATCTTGTAGTGAAAGTGTTATTTTGATGGTTTTGCTAGAAGAAGCAAAATCAAAGGGCTGCCTTCTCAGCTTTGTGTTGGAAGCGATATTCAGTCTTGTGTTCACAGCAGAAAGTAAGGGTGAAGAAACAATGGGAGTCTGAAACCACAGTAGTAAATAGTTTTGAGTAAATCTGTAGTACTGTACAGAGAAAGAGATAGCTACTCTAAGGGCCTGAGCCTGCAAATGCTCATTTCAGTCTTGGAGTCATACCATGAATAACATTTAGAGCAGCATATAGGACCTTGGCCATTAATTGCTGTTAACACTGCCATTAAGAGCTGTTTGCAACAGAAGAGCAGCCATATGAGTGATAGGGGAAATTAAAATGTGAGAATGGAAGGAACTTGGGAGTATTTGTGTGCCGTGTGAGAAAACGGCTGAAATTAGAAAAAACAAAGAAGTATCATATTTTGTAGGATACAGGTAATTGTAATAGGAAATGGATTATTATTATTTCTAGTTGCTAAGATAGTAGGGGCACAGGTACAATGCAAGAAGAAAATTTAAAATACAACATGTGTAGGAGATTGCATCTGTTCATATTAAACGTATTTATGCATTTTTGAACATCCAAAATTGTCAGGTGGCACTGAATGCTCCCAGTAGTGATGCAACTCTTCAGTCTGTAGGCATTAAATATGTATTAGGTTTACAGGTGAAACTCCTCTGTCCCAGCAGACTGAACAAATGGCTGGTGTCACTGTAGTTTTCTTCACTCTTACAATTACGTCTGCCGGCGTTTAGATAATATAGGATTCATCCTCCAAACTGGTCATCTCTGAGGATACATTAACTACAGTAGGATAAGGAGAGTGAAATAAGAAGCATTGTTGTAAAGTTATCAAGGTCTAACATAATTATTTATTGCTGGAGTAGATTTTGATGTGTCAACGTGAATCAGATTTACAGTTGCTTGGTGGTCTCTTGTTGTTGGTTAGGGTCAGGCAATTTGACACAACTCATAACTTGACAGGCACTTAAAACAATGTCTCACCATCAAGATCTTGACATGAACCCCAGATGCTATGGAGTATATGGAACGTTACATTCACATGCATTTGGGTTTGTGCTGAAAGAAAAGCCCTTTAAGAAAAACACTCAAAGAACCTCCCTCAAAATAAACCAGCCAAAGCAAAACAATAAATCAGATTTCAGATTATGTGTATTTTATTATCTAAAAAACATCTTGCTGCTTTTAGAAATCTACTGAAATAATCTGAAGAACACCGTATGTATTTTAGACAGCTTTAGAGGAAAGGCATTAGGAACAGGCCGAAAACAAGGCCTGAGGCTGCGGCCTAACCCTCCAATGGCAGGGGATTGGACTGGGGGTCCCTTCCAACCCCTACAATTTCATGATTTCTGGACAAGTCTGTAAAACACTAATGTAGGTGAAAAGTAAACAAATGTGTAGGATGGGCAGAGATGACTTTTAAGCACCAGTAGAGCGGTGAATGCTTCTTAATCTCCAAACGTCGTGGTCAGAAAGACAAGTCTAAAAGTCATATTTTGGTTAAAAATATTTTGATTTTTGATTTTTTTTTAAATTCAAAGTATTGTTTTCCTTCATAAGATTACATTTTCCTGTCAATCAGATGAAAGTTTTTTTCCCTTAAGAACTTAGAAACTCCCCATAAAATTGTCTTAACTGTTTAAGTTATTACTGGGTAAAATTATCCCTAATCTTCCTTCAATAAAACATAATTTCATAAGAAGACCAAAGTGAAGTTTTAACCCTGCTTTCGTCATAAGCTGAATAGCTTAAATATAAGTGTTTTCAACTTATGCAGAAGTTTAAGTATTTTCTTGCACTGAGATGGGTTAAATATGTACTTAATTATCTTGCTGAAGTGAGCAATTTCTTTAATAACTTAACCAAACAACATGTAGTCCTCTAAAACACATATGTGCACTATGGTGATCCTCATGTCTCCCTTTAAAACATGTGGTTTGGGGTTGTCTGCTCTGCAAGGATGACTAATATTCTGCTTGTGGTTTTCAGCTGCCTAACTGTTAGATAATTTAACATTGTTTTAATAGCTAAATCTGTACTGAAACCAGCTTTCCTCATGGAATTACTCTGAACAAAAATATTTGGAAGCACCTCAATTTATCATGAATTCTTCTGTTCTTATTTCCATGGTGTATTGCAGGTGACGTTTACGTTAGTGCTGCCGAGCTGGTGTAATGCAAGGAGGGACACATCATGAAATGGAAACATTATCCTTTTCTGGCTGTAGTAGCTGTGTTCAGCCTTTCCAGATGCCATCAGTTACTGGGTCAGCTCATTCCAGGTAGGTACCTCTTATTTAAACCTAAGTGTTCGTGTTTTTTCGCTGTCCATGTGAGTGTGTGCATGGATACACCTGAAGTTCTCTCTGGGTGTTAAGATGTGTGTATGTGTGGAGTTAGGAAAGTTGTGAGCACGTCTACATGCGTAACACGCAGAATTTGATAATTTCATTGTATTGTCTGTGCCGCAGTGGTTGGGGTTTTTTTACAGCAATTGAAAATACAGAAAAGGAGTGGCATGAAAATATAAGTATGACAAGGTTAAGGTGGCTGTTAAGGCATTCCTTTGATTAACATGGTCGGTGGGGGGAAGATAAAGAGTGCAGAAACAGACTTGAATGTCAAAGAGAATTGGAAATATATAGAGAACCCTGCTGAAGAAAGAGCAAAATAGCAAATGGGGAATGATGAAATGCAGTGTTTCAGTGATTGTCCTGGTGCTTGCACATGGTAATTCTTACCAGTGCAGAGAAGAGTAGTGTCTATAAAAAGATACTGTCCAACTTTATAAAGAAGGAGGTGGTAAAATAGGGAATATGTATCACTTCAGCAAGTTTTGTTCTAGTAACACAAAGTAAACAAAATGTTTTGTTGTATTGGGGTTTTGTTTAAGAATAAATCTCTAAAAACAGCTTCCAAGTAATTCTGAATAATTTTTCAATATTTATAAAGAAAAATCTAAACAAACTTTGCTTAGTTCTGCTAATGATGTACAACCTTTCAGGAAAACACAGTAACTGTATACTAATCTCTGTATGTGTCATGCTGGTTTTTACTGGTTGCTTTTTCTGCTTTCAATCTGAATAATAATTTAGAAGGCTTTATTGGCTGAATTTCTGACTTGAATACATTGTGAGTGCAGAATTTCATGGCTATACAATTCTCTTCCCCATATCTCTGGGCAACTAGCTCAAATATAGACAACTGAATGAAAAGAGAAAGGAAAAAGGTTTCCTCAAGGATTTGTTCACCTGTATTAAATGGTGGTTCACAGAAAATAAAATAAGGAAGCAAATTGACTATTTTTTTCCTGGTTTTGTTGGTTTCAAGTGTAGAAAGACTCCAAAATAAAAGAAGATGTACGTTAAAATTATCATTTTAAAAGTTTGACCTCAGACTTCAAACATAATCTCAAAGCAATTTACCTGTCACAAAGACATCTACTGCTCATTTTAAAAGGGTTGCCCGCAGATCCAAATGTATTTGCATGATAGCTACCTCCATCCACTTGCATTGGTTTCAATTTAGTCATAGTTTTGTAGTCTTTACTAAAATAACTGTTTTCATTATATTACTTTTCCTGTGAAATTAGTTTCAGAATAAAATCACAGGTGGCATTTTGATTTTTGTCCCTGCTTTGTAATTTTCATCACAGCCCTCAGACTTGAACCAAGAGATTACTGTACTTGGCCAGACATCAGCATGCTGAGCCTTGCTGGCAGGGTGCCAGGAGTGTGATTATCACAAAAGATCAAATAAAGCAGGATTATTTTTTTTTTTCCTTTAAGCAGTTCATCCCATTCATTTTGCTCTTTTCATGTCTATTCCTTACAAAGGCAGGTCTCTTTTAATTTTTTTTTTCAAAAAAAATGTAGAGAAAGAGAACTGTGAAAAATCTCAAACTTTTTCCTTCATTTAATGAGGGAAAATGAAATAATGATTCTTTAGAATTCTGCTGTAGCCATAAATTAAAAAAAAAAAAATCAATAAAACAATAGGTAATAGCTTTTCCTGAGGATTGCTAAAGGCACTAAGCAGCTGAAATATCTGACCTATAGTATTTCTAAATTATAGTATTTTATTACAATTAAAAACATGCTCTTAAAATCACAAATTAAATGGAATTATTTTTAGATTGTGTTATTAAAAACTTTTAAAAAATGAAATGTTATGGTTTCAAAGTCTCCAATTCTCTCTTACCTAAAAATTGAAAATATTCCAGCCTTACTGGTGACATAGGTTGTCATATGGCAGCTATCAGAAATGTGTTAGAGCTTACCCTCAGATCTGGAATACTCAGTTTCAGTAACATGTGATGAATTTTAATAGTGGTCTTATAACTTGGAAGCATTTGCTGTAGTTTGTGCTGCATCTTTTCATATATTCTTGTTGGGTCTCACTATTTTGCATATGGGGTCCACAGGGAAGCACTGTCTCCCCCCTTTATTAAAATCATGGCTGAGCCTTTCATCTCATGTCATTACATCTTACCTCTAATTCACATATAAAATACACTCACAATTCCACTATGGCTGTCTCCTGAGGCATAAAGTATCTCTGCCTTGGCACATCTTTATTTAATCAGGGATTGAACATTATCTGGGAAAGATGTGATTTTTTTCCTTGCCAGTTGCTCTGCATATTTAAAGGCTGAAAAATTTGATAGTGGCTTTTAAAGTGCACTGATCTAAGAAAACATGGCATTAACTAATGCCATATTATATTTAGATGCATATGTTGAGCTGTGTTTTCAGTTAAGTCTTAAAAGTATTTTAAAGTTACAAGTTACTAGATTGTCAAAAACCCCCCAAAACTGTACATCTGATATACGGCAAAGAATTTTTCTTTTTTTTCCCCAACATCAATAGCTTCAAGCTTACAAGTTTTTGGACTGCTAATAAAGAAAACAGGAGCCTTCTTGCTGAATTTGTCTGGGTTTGCAACATGATGCTTTAACTGTGGGTGTTGTGGAAGGTCTCTCCCTCTGAACTGGAGAAGGTGCCACTTGTGTGTCGTCAGTCCTTGAGTTCAACCGAAATACCAGCACAAAGAAAGCCTTGTAAAAACATGTTAAATTTGTCAGCAATGCCGAAAACAGAGAAAACATTTGAATGCTCCTGATAGGTTATAATAGTTTTTTTTCAACAGAATTCTCTGTAGGCCTTAGGGAGAGGAAGATAAGGAGCCCGGGTTTTTGAGAAAATTCTAGACCTCTGTGGTTTACAATTACTGTGCACTATTTCTCAAAAAATAGGTTTCCTTTAAGAGATATAGATATAGCATAATATATATAAACGATACATCATGAAATATAAATTTGAGAAATTATTCATGGGAGTAAGTGTAAAAAAAAAATCATAAAAACCCAACTCTTTGGCAGTCATAGAAGCTTAGTGAAGAGGATCAGTTCAGGATTTGACTTTTCCTGGGGCAGAAAGTAATATTTTAAATTTCCTTTTCCCTAATGCTTCCTGGCTTATTACTGAAGCACTACAGGAAGTAAATTCGCCATCCTACCTTGTTTGCAACAGGAGCCAGTTGTTTATAATGAAACTCCCATAAATTCAGATTTCCTACTATAGCATCTTAGAGGCAGTGAAAAAGAGGCAATTGTTTTGGAATCTGAATACTCTCTCATTAGAGCTTTTGTCAAGTCAATCATAATTCAGTAACATAAGTAACTAAATTGTTTGGTATCATCTTTTATTTATTTATTTATTTCTAATCGCTGTTAATTTTTAGTACTCAAAACTTTGTCACCTGTCTAGAGAAAACAAGATTTGTGGTTTGACCTACTTGTAACGTTACTGAACTCGTTCTCAGAATATGATGCTTAGGATTTATATGTCTGATTGATACATTTTGACAAGAAATTCCACATTCTTCTAATTTCTCTGCAACCTGTGAAGGTATATTGAATAAAAGTTTCCTAGCATTGGCAGATCTTCATTTGCTGCTTCATAAAGAAAAAAAATAGGGTCTTGTAACATGTATTCAGGCATTCTTCTGTACTTTTTAAGTGCCTGAATGGTTTTCAGTCAAATATTCAAAATAAATCTGTCAATGACTGAACATGTCATTGAATAGTTCAGATGAAGAGTTTAGCTAGTTTTGTGATCACACAGGTCTTTTTCTGAGAATAATGTTTAAAAAAGGGAATGTTCAGCCAAACTCAACCAACCCAAAGTTTATTTATTGGCTGTGTTATTGCATAGGCTGAGAGTCAAAAAGAACTGAATGCTTAAATTTCATGTAAGACCCTGATCATGAAGAT
The DNA here is from genome assembly GCF_015227805.2 of Hirundo rustica. Lineage (NCBI taxonomy): Eukaryota > Metazoa > Chordata > Aves > Passeriformes > Hirundinidae > Hirundo > Hirundo rustica. The sequence goes on along the minus strand of NC_053451.1, from coordinate 14,944,401 downwards.
GTAAAGGAAGAGTGAAGACTCATTGAGCTAAGAAAATTAAGTGATCTTGGCCCTTCTTGAGGAGTGGTGGATATGGATTTAAATTCCTTCAATTGGGAGGTACTTGAGGATAGTTTTCACCTTTTCTGAGCAAGTGATCTAACAGCAAAGCTCATATTAAAAAAAAAAAAAAAAGGTTTTGTGGCTTTTTTATAGTAAACTTTTATTATTTCAAAGTAAAATGTTGTTGGTAACTATTGTAGGATGAGCCAGTAAGCCTTCCAAAGCTCGATTTTTAAGTTACAGTGAAAATAAGGCAGAGGACAGAAGCAAAAAATTCCAAACAAAACTTTTTATTTGAGAAGGTGCAACTTTATCTGAGCTATAAATCCCAGAGTAATGCTCACTCTGAAGAAGGAACGATAAGATTTAAGAGAGTCAGATTTTTAAAAATAAGTCCTCAAATTCTGTGCAATTTCCTTTTCTGTCCTTGAATCTGAGCCCAAAAGAAGATAACATTTATCTATTCTTTATTCAATACAGACATATAGATAGGAGTGGAAGAGAGTAGCTCAGATGTGGGAAAACCCATGGAATCAGGAAAGTCATTAGGTTGGAAGGCACATGGCAGTCATTTAGTCTGCACCAGATGCACTCTTGCTTTTCTTTTTATTCCCTGTGCACTCATGAAGGACAACAAGACGGAGTCCATCCCCCCTACCCTGCTGGCAGTGCTCTCACTAGAGCACCCCACAATTTTGGTAGCCTTTCCTAGGTCAAGGGCACAGTGTCAGCTCAAATCCAGCTCACCGACCAGGCTTCTAGATTCATCTTGTCGTGCTCTGAACTTTTCACCACGTAACTTCTCCTGTAGAGAGCATAATCATGGAGGAGGATCTGTTCTGTTGACAGACTGGAGTGGCAAGAAATACCATGTTTTTTGGAGCACATTCTCTGGTAATTTTGTTTTCACAGGCTTTATGAAATGTCTCTCTTGGTCATAAATTACATTTTTGTGATCCTAATTTAATATAACAGTGACAAATGCATCTGTAAGTGATGTGTAGCAAGGGATGATGATTTAATATATTGCTTCCACTTGTAAGTGCCACCAAGTTTGTAGGTTGTGGAAGTCAAGGTCAAATTCAGGGAGAGTAGATAGTTGAGGCCTTGCTGGGGTCAAGGAATATGTAGGAAGATATGCTTCTATCATGCACATCCAATTAATTTGAAACAGAAAATTGTTGTCAGTTCACAATTGAAAAGGTAAACCAATCCAAGACGCAAATCAAACACCCTCCCATTTTGGCTAGATCCTCCAAAGAGGAGGCTTTTTTTAGGCTGAATAAATAAAAAAGAAAGTAAAAAACAAAACAAAAAACCCTGGAATCTCTGCTCTGGTAAAGACCATGTTTTTGTTCACGTCTGCTTCTTCCTTCTCTCCTATCCCTGCAAAGTGCATAGGCTATCCTTAAACCTCTTGCAGAAAGAAAGAAAGAACTACCACCTGAGATAATCTCATTTCACCGGTGCTTTTTTTGTATGCATGTGCATATGCCTTTGTAAATATGCATAATGACATACAATTATCAGTTAGTAACTCTTAAGACTGGAAAGTCATCTTGCCGCATGGAGCATTAAGCTTTCTTTGAAGTGCAGAGTAATATGTCATCCTTGCTTGTAGAATATTTTTAAAATATCCTAATATTCATGGACTAATGCTAGATCCCATTATGTTGTGAGAAAATATATTTGTTATCAAGGAAATATTATAATGTTTCTATGATATGATATTACCATGCGTAATTTCCATTATGGCTATACAAATGAGATTATTTAATAACACAAGAGATAATAATTTCTTGTTATCAAGAAATGAAAAGGGTGTAGTAAATCTTGTATAATATTTTCAGTTAATATACCTACATAACAATCATGTAATTTTTTTAGTCATCCATCCCTGCTGATAGAAGAAAAAGCAAATAGCTGGTTTTTTATTAATTTGAAGTACTGTGAAATTTGAAATATTTTCTGACTTGATTATGTGCCAGCTAGTTTTCACAGTTATGTCATTTTCCCATCTTTTTCAAAGGATTCAGATTTGTTTACAAAGATTGTGGGCTTTTTTTGTGTGACCTTAGGTTTTCCCCGTTGGGTGGTAGGTTTAGTTATGTCTTGGTTTTTAATTGTTTTGGGTTTTTAATTTTTTTTTTTTTTTTCTGACTCCTCTCCCTGCTGGAGAGGATGACAAAGGTTTTTAATACATGTCAGGAGAAATGTGCCTGGAAAGAGGACGTATATTAAGAAGGGGAAAAAAAATATCCCAAGCACGTGCCTTGCCTTCCAGAGATTGTCACTATGTACGCTGAGTTCTTAATAAATAAAAAGATTGCCAGCTGTACTTCAATTCACAGCTTCTTTATTAGCCTTTAAAAAGAAATAAATAAAGCATGACACTTTATTTAATTGTCTGAATAGATGGAGACAAACCAAGAGGCACAGTCAGCTGTGAGACACTTAATGAAGAAATCCCTATTTTTAATCTAGCTGTAGAAGACACAACTCTTGTGCTTTGATGATGTGGCCTTTGTGATGAACCTGGCGGGAAGACCACATGTGCTGCACCGTCTTCCTAATTAAGTCATCAAAATGCACCGGAGCAACCGGAGTGGCTTGAGTAGAGCAGTAGAAGTAATTTTAGTTCCTCTATTGCTTGGTTAATAGAAAGTGGCACTGTTCTAGATTATGACTGATAGAGGTGAGATGCTACAGCTGCTGTCATTGTGTCTGTAGGTAGGCGCCTTTATAAGCTGTTTCTGTGTGTGTTAGAAGGAACTCTTTGCTTTGTTCATCTTTCTCTTCTCTTACTTTTCAAGGGTGTAATTTCCTAGGCATTTAATGCCTTTTTTTTTTTTTTTTTTTTTTTTTTTTTCCCCCTTTGAGAAGCTGATGCCTGTGATTTTCCTCAAAATACACTGGTATTCTACTTGTTTTGGATGCACTGACAGAGCATTCACCAAAACTGATCTCAAAATCCGGGTTTGGGAAGGCTGCCCACTTAGATAAATTTAAAGGTTTTTTAGGAAGAAAGAGATTTTGATCACAATAGGGGATATAAAAAGTTTGGGTATGTATAGTGAGGATGTAACTAGTTTTTCTAGATGCTTTTGGTTGGCCACAGCTAAAGATTTTGTAAATATGTAGACTAGAATCTGAAATTTTAATTGGTAAAATTTTCAGTAAATACTCATTCTGTATATCATGAATAATTTCACTTAAAGCTCTTAGCCTCTTGGAGACAAAAATATTCCAGTTACGAGAATGGCATAATCAGGCTTTGCATACCTTTATAATGTATATTTATATGCATTATAAACTTAGGTTGCAAAGCTTTCCTAGTTTACAGAGCCCTGTGACACACCCAGTTTGATAGCAAGGTTACTGTGCGGACATTTGCACACTAGAATCTAAGAAAAATACATTTGCTTAAATTCTTCTGTAAAGATTGTGTTTCATATGGTTAATGGAGACACTGATATAAATGCTTTCTCTACATTTGGAGATAATATAAATAGAATTTTCCCAATGAGTTTTTCTACTCATCTTAAAATTAACAAGAATAAATGTTTCTTTACATAGTTTTTCAATTATCCTGAGAATAATCCTCAGTTAGAAAAGTAGAGCACAATATGACATAGTCTCTCTTGACTCTAATATTTATTTTGATGATCAATCTGTTAATGCTTCGAAGCAATTTCATGTCTTTAACATCAATTATAAAACTAATTTCAGTTATATCAGTAAAAGAATGTAACAATTTACAAGGGTGTTTTCACTTATGACTACTCAAGGGGTTACAGTAGACATATCTGCACTTGTTAATTTATTTTCAGTGCTGTGAAATAAAGTGTCTAGAGATGCTTTATTAGATATTTTAATAAGTGTTGAACATATTTGCAGAATTCCTGACCTGACAAAGGGTGATTTATATGCACCTGTATCTGCATATGCAGAAAAAAATATCCTTTTGTCAGTCTGCCACCTTATTTTTGCATAAATGAAACAGGAAATTACTCCCTTTCATCTAATCTGAATTTTAAATCAAAGTGAAATTGGTGAAAGAAGCAAGTCTTATTTTAAGCTCATTTCTCAACCTTAACTGTTGAGTTAGATTGACAATAACTTTATTCCAAGCATTTATACTGCGATGGTATTATCAGTACAGCATTGTGCAACTGACTATTGCTGCATCTTCTTTATTCCAATCGTTTTTAATGCATTTTATAAACATTCATGAAAATCCTTTACTTTTCTCTAAAAGTAAAGGTTTAACAATTGCCACTTTTTTTTTTTTTTTGACCCAGAAGAATACTTGTATATGGCCCATAATCAGAGAAGTAAATACTTTGATAAAAGTATTGATAAATTTGATAAATTTAGCAGTATAAGGCTGTAGGTGCTGCGAGTTTCAGTGAGTTTCTATTTTTAATACACATTAAACCTTTTTCTTACATTATTGTATATGAATGGTTAAAATAAAATGTCAAATATTCCAAGTATTAGAATAGTATTATATGTTTTCTGTGTAATAGCTACTACAAAACCAGTCAGTCTCCTTTCTTCTGTTATATGAAAACAAAGAAACACCTATCCTTTATAAATGTATTTTGCTCAAGGCATTGTTACAGGCTACCACAAAGATAAAAGAACCCTTAAAAGTGCTGGGAAGCACATCTGGTTAGCCATTTGCAGTTAAGTTCCCATGTTTAGACCTTGCTTTAATTACATTTCGAGTGTGTTTTTTCTTTGTGTTTGGTCTTGGTGGTTTTTTTTGTTTTGTTTTGTTTTGTTTTTTTTAGTTTTCTCCCCAGTATTACCCTAAAGGTAAAATTTAATGATGTTATGTAGAACTTGGTTTTTAAATCAGATCATAAACCACTGAGGTTTAAAACCTACTTTATTTTGACACACAGGCGACCACCAAGGTCACACTTTTAATATACGAAAATATGAAAATAAAAAGGTAGTTTAGGGTAAGCAACAAAAGGATGCTTGTTGAGGGATTTTTCTTCCTTTCTCTCTGTTTTTGCAAAATAGATCAGCTATTCTCCTCAGGATTGTATTCACATGCAGTACTCACAGTAAAATTAAACAGTTTCCAGTTCTCCTTATGTCCATCTGGCACTTAAAAATAGAGATTAAAATTTAAATAATCTGTTAATGTGTAATGCCGTTTCAGAAAATATGCTTTGTTATATTCCCTAAGACTCATTAAAGGTCATGGCACTGACCTAGCACAGAGCTGATCACTTGTGCTTTTTGAAAATACTTAACGTGTAGGTGTGCTGTCTTTGAGGATATGTTACTTAAAATGTCTGGGACAGGTTAAATTTTGAAATTCGATGCACCTTTGGACCTCTTTGCTTGTTTGACCTGTAACACACAAAGTAGCATCATGTTTTTGAAAGATGTGGTGCCCCTTCTGTTCATCAGTTTCCATCATCTCTTTTTGCCACACCTTTGCTCATGAATGGGAGCAGATCTGCTGGATTTTATCTGTCTCTGAAATCAGGACTGGGCATTGTGCTGATTCAGAACTGGAGTTTAAACATGTTAGGCATTTAAATTAGCCTTCTTAATAGCCTAAGCAAATTTTTAGATTTGTTTACAATTTACAGTCTGAAATGGCTGTGATTTGCTTTCCTGCAGATGTCATGATTACTTCAGCCTCCTTGCACAAGGAAGGTAACCTCTGTTTTTAAATTTCAGCTCTTTAATGGCCTGAAATTCTGAAATAGCACTTGTGGAGGGCTTCCGGATTTAAGTTGGAACTGTTACAGTAGTAAAAGCTTCTTAGGCAATAACTTTGTTTTAGGCCTTGGATGAAGAAGGTTATTTGGATTGGTCTCATAAGTTATTCATGGCAATCTGACATACAGATCACAACTGCTGTGTGAATTTAATTAAAATTTTTCAAAAAAATACAGACAATTCTGAATATGAACTAAGATGCATGAAGCTTACAGCTGGGAAGAGGACAATGATTACTGCCTACCTGGTTTATTTTCCATCCCTTTAAAGCTCTTTTTTTTGTTCCCTCCTCCCCCCCGATGAAATTTCTCTGTCCTTGAAAGTGCTTGCTACATTGAGAGGTCAAAATGTTAACCTAGGTTCAGCTCTTTCCAGCATTCAGACAGCTTTCCCAAATTGAGCTCCCTGCTGTCACGGCTAGATTACTTCTGGGACCTGAGTGAGCTTATTTAAAGCTAGCCTGGCACCTTGACTACACATTACAGCCTCTGTTCTTTCACTGTCTGCTGTCTTTATTTCGCAGTGCTGCTTTTCTTGCCGGGCTCTGGTGTTTTGTCCTACTGTAGACATTTTAGAAGTTATAATATAGTCTGTAAATGAAATTGGCTCCTGATCCGCCCCCATATTCTATTATTAAGGGATTTCTTCTCCCATTGCTTTTGAAAGCTTGTGCAGAGGGGGGTTTTAACGTTTTAAGTTGTGTGTGCTTTAGCAGGAAAGTCTGCATCCTGTAGTATTTCAAAGAAACTTAGTACAGTGAGAAAAAGGAGGGTCTGAGGTCAGTAGTAGCTTATGAAGGTATTCAGTCAGTGTCAAGTCTGACTTTGAGCTTTAGTTCAAAATATTTAACCTTTCTGTTACTGCAGAAATTCCAATCAGTCTGTGTTGCAGTTACCTTGTAAGAAATAACTGAAATCCCTTGATCAGCACTTGCAGAGCAGTCTTTTGGGCTAATTCAGAAAGACTGAACTAGACACAACTAGAAATGAACACAACTAGTCTACCCCCTTAAAACAAAAACCTAAAAGATTGTATGATGTATGTGGCTACAGTAATAATGCGTTTGAAATTCATAAAAGCACATTTTTCCCATGTTTTTTGAATCTGAAGGAAGGTCTAAAGTAAAACTGCTCCATTCTGGCCAGTTGTGTAAAATCCTTATTCTGATAGTTGGTGACAGAAACATTCACGTAAGTAACTAAGCATAAGCAACATTTCAATACTGTGCTAACAATGTAAAACAATTCCCCTGAAGGGCCATAGGACACTGACAGTCACCAATTAAAACTTATAAATGAATTGACTTCAGCCAAAGCGAGGAATTAAGTGGTCTGAGTCATCTTCAGTTGTCTTGCCTCCTATTTTAATGTCTCCATTCAGCCTCATAGAGGCACATCCTGTTTCATTTCCTAGCTGGAAAAGAATAGTTTGCTGCATTTTCACTGCAGAATCCTTGTGTATGCTTAATCTCACATTTATCTACAAAATATTTGTTTTTATTTTTTAAGTCTGTTTGTCACTAAAATATGCAGGAGCAGCACGATATTTTTTATAAAGTACAAATATCTTATATTTTATTTTTTTTTTCCTATTCAGTTCCAACAGTGCAGTAAAGTTCTCCATCACTTGGAAAGTTTATTTCAATCTTCATTAGTGATAAAGTAACAAAATCCACCATATCGATAGTTCCACTTATTAGGACCTATCATTTGACTAGCTTAATCATTTAGATTACAATGTTTCCTCTATGTTTCCAGGTGAACCAAATTCATGTTTATTTAATGTGGGAGAGGCGGCTCAGGGTTGTTGGGTTTTGTGTGGCTTTTACTGTGTTTATTTGTGTTCCAAAAAAAAAAAAAAAGGTCAGATAATAGAACTCTTTTATCCTTACTATAACATCCTTAACACTTTGGAGCAAGAACTTAAAACTGGCCGTGGGGCTTGCTTGACATCTTCTTGTCAGTTCTTAGAAAATTTACTTTAACTTCAGTTGTATATTCCCAGGAATTCTTATATTCAGTAGCTGATGTTGTATTTGATGTACTGGTGGAATTTGAAAAAAGTCTTTGTGTTCTTTGATTAGAACAAGAAAACCTTGTCAATCCTATGATCATTGCTGCTAGGAGTTGGACTTGGCTAAAGTGATCAGGCAGGTTACCCAATCTTTTGTGTTTTTAAGGTGATGCCAAATAAATTTCCAGGAGGGAGGTGCTGAATGGAAGAGCCAATTTGTTGGAATCAATGTGAAAAAGTCAGAGGATGGTTGTATTAAAGGATTAGGAAAATAGAATATGCTGGGCCAGTTGAGTACATCTGTGCTCAAAGCCTGTTTACTTCATGCCATTATCCTGTTTAGTATGACATGAGCCAGCAATTCATGCTATCAGCTCTGTGTCCATAGTATCAGAACTCCTGCTGCAGACGTGTCACTGTGCACTTTGGTATTTTGTGAGTGATTTAGATTATCTGAAGGTAATGTACATCTGCAGGTTAATAAATTTTGCCACTCTTCCCTCATTTTCTTTAATTCTACTTCCTTCACTAGTCTTGGAATCTATTCACCAATTTTTTTAAATTTTTTTTTTGGATTTAACAGGAACAGGGAATTTGAAGGAATGAGACATTCACATGAGAATTGGGCTGTGTAGAGGAGGGTGTAGACAGAATGCAGCAGGAATGAGTCACCACCGAAAGGATTTCAGAGTGTATTTCATGAAGAGCTGGGACTATCATGTTGGGAGATTGTAAGAGGAGAGAAGGCTTTTTTGAATTTATGGCTTATGGAATGGTATATTTTCCTACAGTATCCCCCCATCTTTGAGTGCACAGTGCTCCTGAACTGCAGTCAGGGTAATAATAAAAAGAGCTGCTGATTTTACCATGCCTGTCTTGTGTCCTGTGCAGCCGCAGAAAACTGGAGCCCATCCATGCATCTGCCACAGGTTTCCCAAGTGCTGCTGCACAAAAGATCTCAAACAAATTGCCAACTCACAAACTTTAGTAGTCCGCATCTCATTCCATGGCTTATCTAACTTGATTCCCATGAGCACATTTTCCATCAGGTCTAGGCATTTGCCATTATAATTATATAAAATCACATTTTTCACCACAAAATAAGCTTGTTAAGGTGTGAAATATCCTTTAAAAATGAGACCTTCCATGTCTCAGTTTATCTGTGCAGTATTGATGGAAACTCTTGGTGTTATGGGTGGTAGTTTCTTATACTTTACATTTCTGTGTAAAGGAAGAAATAATATTGTACATGGGGAAAATGATGACGTTCACACACTTTGAGAGTATAGTGTACTGTGGCAATGTTAAATTACAACAGAAAGGTCTCTTAGGTAGTTTTATATTTTTGTATATTTATTAATTTTTTTAGAGATTTTAGGAGAAGAAAATAGGGTTTCATCAATAATTAAGATTCTGTACTGCCGTATGCAGAGCTCTGTAATGGCTCAAAGCCAGTGGCCTAACATCACTGTAACTTTTATCCACAAACTTAACAAATACCCAAATATTTGGAAAAAAGAATTAAAATTTTTAGCAACATCCTAACCAAGCCATTCCATTGTCTTTTGTAGCACAATGCAAGGTTGCAATAAATTGTTTGGACCTGTCAATATGCAGGGTTTCCATCTCTGTGCTGACACTTGATGATCCTCATCTGTCTAACCAGCATCACAGACATGTATACGTAATGGTGTAGATACTCATATCTGAACTGATCCCTGAGGCTCTACATAATTTATAACCCAATAAAGTGAGGCAATTCAGAGTAGAGTTGAGGCATTCTAGGTGCTCTGTTGGGGGTTGCCCTCTGTAGTTGTCTGTTTTCTCCCTCAACTAAACTAAAGACTATGGGTTTACCTTTGGTCAGATAAACCTCATTCTCTGTTAATTCTCTTCAGACAGCTGGGCTGCCTCTAGACTAAACAGTGGATATGCTGTTGTGTATCTTGCACCTAATTGTCCTGTAATTATCCAATGAAAGGTGAAGGCAAAGTGTTATATGGCCGTGCTGTAGTCTGTATGTTCTTGTTTTCTTCCCAGGAAAAAAAACAAAGTGTAGGAAAAAGGCCCTTGGTGCTTGCCTGAAGTTGGGGTCAGTCTGAAGATGTACTACTAGACCCCCTTATTTTGTTGTAGCATAGAAGTCTTTAAATTTCAGATGTGAGATCTGTTCCATTGTCAAGCTGATAAGAGAGCTAAAGATGATATATCATAAGAAAAGTACTTTCTCTAACCTGTTCTGGTAGCAGCTCCAAATTATGCAGGAGGCTTGTAGCACTAGTGCAGAGAGTGGAAATATCAGGGATTCATTAGCATTTCCCAAAGTAAGCAAGGCTGTGGGAACACATGATATATTTCCATGGCATCTCTTGAACATGATGCTCTAAGAAATGAGGAAATTTGAAAGCCTTTATGAAGTCTTCAGCACCCTTGCATCCTCTTGGAAGGGACTCGAGTGAGTCTGCTGAAAAGCTTGAATCATGAGTCACAAGCTTCAGCAGCTAGGTGAGAGCATCTTGGATCTCAGAAGAGGAAAGAGAGTAATGCCTGAAGCTTTAACTCTGGGCAGGGAGCCTGAAAGTTAACCAGACTCAGGAGACAAAAGCTCAGCTGTGTAAAGCTCAAGGAAATAAATTAGGGAATAGCTCTGAGGGGCTGAATTCATTCCAGCCTATGTTAAGTGGGGGCATCTGAGTTAGAGCACCCTTGCAGCCCAGGGGGAAGGGGGCTGAATTATTGCTTGACTACCTTTGTCTCACCATTGGCTATAGAAGGAAACAGTAATGATATGAGTGAGTATCTGATTTTGGATCAACTTTATTGAATTCTTTGTTTTTCTTATATAGATACTCATGAGGCTTCTTAGGAAATAATCCAGCCACAACTCTCCAGGCTAAAAACCTGTGTTCTCATTTTCTATTGAGCCAAAAAACCCGTATGCTCCATAGGAAATAGTACCCACATCGTGAAGGAGCCTTGACATTTCTTGATCTAGTATGGGATGCTCCAATTCTTTTCACTTTCTTCAGATCCCCAAGCTTCTCCAGGTCTCAGACTCTGAGGAGAATTCTGAATTGCCTTATTCTATATTTGTCCTGGAATATGTGTGTCTAGTGAAAGAGTGCTAGATTAAATTGCAAGCTATTTCTTCTTGGAACTGCTTTTCTCCTCTTCTAGGAATTAAATAATCATAATAATAAATTGTTTAAGAATGTAGTTTAAGACAACATAGGGATGATCAGAGGAAGTAATTTATTACCAGGCTTTGCCTTAAATAAAATGAGTTCACAGATTTATAGAAGATAACAAAATTAAGAATTGCAGCTAGATATCATAACCAATCTTCAGCCTTTGCACTGGAATTCACCACGTGAATTCTCTTTATATTTAGAGAAGAAAAGACTAAAAAGAAATTAATGTTTTGCATAGAATTAGTTTGCTGACTTTTCCAAATGTTGGATTTCACTTTATAATTACTCCTTAAATTAAAAAACGGCACCGTAAACCCATGTACGATAATGCAGTTTCGTAGAAGGCCAGTAAACTAATGTTGAGATTGAAATAATCTATTTTGAAAGTTGCTTGGCCTTTTCTGCTACAAAATACCATAGCAATAAAATTATTAAATCCTTGGTGTGGCACATTGGAACAGACCACTGAGAACTAAGAACCAAGCTTTCCTGTTAGAATATCTGCATTTGCCAAGTTAATAATTTGGTGCAATTTTTTTCTGTATGGAAGTTAAAAAAGATAAACAGAATATTTAGTTTTCAAATGTAATTTTAAATTTTGTTTTATGCTGAAGATTTTTAATTACACTGGTGTTTTAAGATTTCTAAAAGAGTGTACACAAAAATAGGTTTGGGCATACCTGGTCATATCAAGACTTGCTTCAGGGAATGACTACAAAAAAGGCATGGAAAAATGGGTTTTATAATAATTAGAACTAACGTAACTAATTTAAAACTGTTTAATTGAACTAATTTAAATTGAGAAAAAATGCATACAAAGTCCTTCATCTGCTGCTTGTAATTCAAACGTCAGTCTATTTGTTTCACAAGCATGAAAGTAAACTTTCACATTCCAACTTTACAGGCACATCCCAATTTCCAATGCAGATAGTTTTTGTATAATTTTACATGTAGGTATTTTTCTCCTACAACAGTGCTTTATTTCTTGATGTTATCCTTTTTTAATCTCCCCTATACTCCAAGCCACACCTGAAAATGTTTAGATCTACTCATAGTTCCCAATGATTTCTTACATGAATTATCAAAGGTCTGTGATATTTATAAACCCCAGACTGGCTCACTGAAGTGAAATGTAATGTAGAAATTTAATGTTTTCCATACTTGTCTTTACAAATATTTGGAGTTCTTTGGAGTCTGAAAATATTCAGGGACTTAACCCTGGAATTATTGTTGGACCAACAGAGATCACAGTCTTTTAGAATTAATTGCTTCTCATAAATTGAACTTATCCTCTGATTAATGACTCAGTGTTGATTAGTGTTCTACTGCTCCTTCATTTTTACACACTTTGTGAATTATAGATGTAGTTATCATCCAATGTTGCAGGCATAGTAAAAATATACATTGTATTATTTCTGTGCTTTTGATACTGTTTATTACCCAGACTTCTGCATGAAAGATTTTATTTCTCTATTATTAAAAGCCTCTTTAATTTGCACATACGGGAGTCATTGCCCCAGCATGGTTCAGAGGTAATTTCCATGTTATGGCTATAATTCTGTGTAGTTGTTTGTTGTACCAGTGAGCATCCTTACCTAAGGATAAGAAATGTGAAATTACTTACTGATTTCTTAAAATTATATTGCACAAATGGACCATCAAATTTTAAACTCTCATGTGAATAACAGAGCAGTGATCCCTGTTTCCATGCTGATAACGAAAAGGAGATGGATGATTTTCACTCCAGACAACCTGCTATTTGTTTTTTTTAATTACTCAAATATTATTTTTCTCTAATGCTTTTGGGTTCTGAGTGTTATTTTTGGAGTACTGAATATGGTTTTTGCTGAGCTATTGTTAATAGATTTGCAAGACTGGAATTTTTAAAGCCAAATAAAATCCATCAAGTATTATCTAATTTTTAATATGAGCCGAGTAAATTTTGAGAGAGAAGAGTTTTTGCTCTTGCTGTGTCCAAGTCTTTGACATAGTGTGCATTGAAAGGAAGAGCAGATTCCTCTTACTGTGGAGCCCTAATCGCTGAACTCGGAGGGCAAGGAGCAGCGAAAACCTATGTCTTTGGGAGATTACTCATTAAGGGTGGAGGAAATTGCTAAATAAATAACTGAGAGGCTTTTACTAAACACATCTGAGAAATTAAAGAAAGGCAGTAACAGAGAGAAGAGAGAATAAAATGTAGAAGTCCTACAAGTTGTATCCTTGCAGCAATATTTGAAGCACATGCTCACTAGCTGTTAAAATTTAGAGGGAGCAGCCTGAGAACTCGAGAACTAATGTGATCTGTAGCCCAAAGGCAAGAAAAAAGGAGAAGGGAGCCCCAGGAATAATACATTTTCTTACTAAGAGGCAAGCAAAGTAAAAAGAACATGTCCTAGGTTACAATGTAAAATGTGCCCAAAGTATGTATTCTATCACCATCTACATGAAATGTTGTTGTGCACCACTGTTTCCCGTGCCCCCTCCCTCCAGACTATCTTCTGTTAATGGCCCATCAATACCGCCCTGCATGACTCATAGATAACTCTCCCCAGGAGCTATCTCTGTTTAATAGGCAATCAAGGACCCATTGCAAAACTGATAAAATGATATCAGTCCATTGTGAGATGCTCCGCCCAGGGGGAGGAGCCAAGCATTCCCACCTGGATATAATCGGGGCCTTGGGACAGCACAGGCAGCCTTACCCACTGGATTCCCAGAGGACAAGAGCTACCAGACCTTTCTGCAAGAACACTGCTTCAACAAGACCACTTCATCTGGACTGCCACCACCACGGTTTCAGGTTGTATTCTGACTCTGTCAGTAATCTTTTGTACCATTGCATGTGTTTTATTTTATTTTACTTTTTTTTTCCTCTCCTATTAAATTGTTTTTTCTGACTTGGAGTCTCTCGCTGGTTTTGCCTTCAAGCCAGCACATATATTTTGGCGCCCAACGTGGGGCTCGAGGTACTGAGAGAAGTCAGAATTACAATTTTGTAGTGAGGAAAAAAGAAACAGCTGTCCGCTATGATGCTCAACATGCTTTCATATATCTTATACCTAGCTCTCTACATTTTCCCACACATGGGGCAGTATTTGCCGGTCTTAATGCTCATGTGTAGACCAGGGTATGGTACCAGAATTGCTGTATTGGTCTATTATGTTTATTGTATGATAACCTCTGAGGCAATGAGCATCATTCGGAGTATATACTCTATTTTGTGTTCTTGTCCTGGTCCAGAATGCTACATCTGGGCTCTCAATAATCGCACCCAGCCCCTGTGGGGAGGGGTAAAGAATGATTTTTTCCAGTCTTTTAGGTATGGCACAGCAGTTTTCAAAAGTATTGAGTTCTCTCTAGGTGCCAAGGACAGCATAATATTGTTGTTAGTTCTGCTTTGCCTTCTCTGCACGGCCTGCACCATGCTCACCATGTTTAGAAATCAAACACTACATGGGGTGGTGCAGCGTCTCCTTGAGGAGGAGGGAAAAAGAAACAAATGCAAAACAACGGCATCCGTGTCTACACAAACTGTCGTAGAGGAAACAGGAACCGCATCTATGCAGACTGTCACAGAAGAGAAAAGAACCAAAAACAAGGCAACAGTTTCTGCATCTACTCAGACCATCACAGAAGAGAAAGGAACCAAAAACAAAGCAACAGTTTCTGCATCTACTCAGACCATCACAGAGAAGAAAGGAACCAAAAACAAAGCAACAGTGTCAGTGTCTACACAAGCTGTCACAGAGGAGAAAGAAACCAAAGGTGCCATCAGCATCTCCACACAAACTGTCACTGAAGCAGAACAACCTAAACCAGTGGCAGTTGCCCCTGTTCAGAAGAAGAAATCAAAGAGCAAATCAGTCCGCATAATGACTGATGAGGATGTGGCAGGACCTTCACACTCAGCAGAAGAGACAGAGCCAGAGATCATCACCCGCTCTCTATCCCTGGGTGAACTGCGTGACCTGCGGAGGGAATTCACCCGCCAGACAAATGAGTCCATCCTGACCTGGCTGCTCCGCATCTGGGACGCTGCAGCCAATGACACCATTCTGGATGGAAGTGAGGCCAGGCAACTGGGATCGCTGTCTCGGGATGTGGTCATTGACCAGGGGATCGGGAGAACCCAACAAACTCTCAGCCTCTGGCGGCGACTGCTAACAAGTGTGAGGGACAGATACCTTTGTAAAGAAGACCTCCAGGTGCACCAAGGAAAATGGAGCACAATGGAACAAGGTACCCGATGCCTGAGGGAATTGGCTGTGCTAGAGATCATTTTCTCAGAAGACGAGAGATTTCCTAAAAGCCCAGATGATGTCCAGTGCACATCGCAGATGTGGTTGAGATTTGCACGGCTTGGACCAGAGATGTACTCCCGTTACCTGGCAACGCTGCAATGGAGGGAAGGTGAGGACAAGGTGGGCGTCTTGGTCAATAAACTAAGAATTTACGAGGATACTGTCACCGCCCCATTTCGTACCCATGTCTCATCCGTGGAAACAAGGCTGGCTGAGCAAGTCCGGAGCTTGATTGAAGAGGGCCATCAGAAACTAAAAAAGGAACTTAAGGAAGAAATTTACCACATCTCGCCAGAACCAACAAGAGTCTCTGCCATTAGGAGCAGGTACCCACCAGCCAGGGAGAGAGGATACACTCCACGGGGTAACCTCTGGTCTTTTCTTCGGGAACATGGAGAAGACATGAGGAATTGGGATGGAAAACCCACCTCCTCCTTAGCAGCCCGGGTACGTGAACTGAAGAGAGAGACACCTACCATGAAGAGCTCATCTAGAGCCAACACTGCTCCAGTCTCAAAGGCACAGAACCCCAGACAGTATAAGAAGAATGATATGACTGATCCACTTGAAGGGACCTCAGGAACATATTTACAGGAAGAAAGCAACGTGTACCATGACCAGGAATAGGGGGGCCCTGCCTCTAGCCAGGTAGAGGAAAGGGACAATCGGATCTATTGGACTGTGTGGATCCGATGGCCTGGCACATCTGACCCACAAAAATATACGGCTTTGGTTGACACTGGTGCCCAATGTACCCTGATGCCATCAAGGTATGTAGGAACAGAATCCATTTCTATTTCTGGAGTGACAGGAGGGTCCCAGCAGCTGACTGTATTAGAGGCCGAAGTGAGTTTAACCGGGAATGGGTGGCAAAAACACCCCATCGTGACTGGCCCAGAGGCCCCATGCATCCTTGGCATAGACTACCTCAGAAATGGATACTTCAAAGATCCAAAAGGATATCGCTGGGCTTTTGGGATAGCTGCTGTAGAGACAGAAGACATCAGACAACTGAGTACCTTGCCTGGTCTCTCAGATGACTCCTGTGCTGTGGGACTACTAAGAGTTGAAGAACAACAGGTACCAATCGCCACAACAACAGTACACCGACGGCAATACCGCACCGACAGAGACTCTGTGACTCCTATCCATGAGATGATTCGGAAACTGGAGAGCCAAGGGGTGGTCAGCAAGGCTCGTTCACCTTTCAACAGCCCTATATGGCCAGTGCGTAAGTCCAGTGGAGAATGGAGACTGACTGTGGATTACCGTGCTCTGAATGAAGTCACCCCACCACTAAGTGCTGCTGTGCCAGACATGTTGGAGCTTCAGTACGAGCTAGAGTCCAAGGCAGCAAAGTGGTATGCGACCATTGATATTGCCAATGCCTTCTTCTCCATTCCTTTGGCAGCAGAGTGCAGGGCCCAGTTTGCCTTCACCTGGAAGGGCGTACAGTACACCTGGAACCGACTGCCCCAGGGGTGGAAACACAGCCCCACCATCTGCCATGGACTGATCCAGACTGCACTGGAAAAAGGTGAGGCTCCTGAACATTTACAGTACATTGATGACATCATTGTATGGGGGAACACAGCAGGGGAAGTTTTTGAGAAAGGAGAAAAGATCATCCAGATTCTGCTGAAAGCTGGTTTTGCCATTAAGCGAAGTAAAGTGAAGGGACCGGCCCAAGAAATCCAGTTCCTGGGAGTAAAGTGGCAAGATGGACGGCGGCAGATTCCCACTGAGGTCATCAATAAGATCATCGCCATGTCCCCACCGACCAGCAAGAAGGAGACACAAGCTTTCCTAGGCGCCATAGGTTTCTGGAGGATGCACATTCCTGAGTACAGCCAGATTGTGAGCCCTCTCTACCTGGTCACCCGCAAGAAGAACGATTTCCACTGGGGCCCTGAACAGCAACAAGCCTTTGCCCAGATCAAGCAGGAGATCGCTCATGCGGTAGCCCTTGGCCCAGTGAGGACGGGACCAGAGGTGAAGAACGTGCTCTACTCAGCAGCCGGGAACAATGGCCTGTCCTGGAGTCTTTGGCAGAAGGTGCCTGGGGAGACTCGGGGCCGACCACTGGGATTCTGGAGCCGAAGCTATAGAGGATCTGAAGCCAACTACACTCCCACAGAGAAGGAAATCTTAGCCGCCTATGAAGGACTTCAAGCTGCCTCAGAAGTAATTGGCACTGAAACGCAGCTGCTTTTGGCACCTCGACTACCAGTGCTGGGATGGATGTTCAAGGGAAAGGTTCCTTCCACGCATCATGCCACTGACACCACATGGAGCAAATGGATTGCCCTCATCACACAGCGCGCCCGTATTGGAAACCCGAATCGCCCTGGAATTCTAGAAATTATAACTAACTGGCCTGAAGGTGAGACTTTTGGATTATCTTTTGAAGAAGAGGAAGAACAAGTGACACGTGCCGAGGAAGCCCCACCGTATAACGAGCTACCGGAGACTGAAAGACAATATGCCCTTTTCACTGACGGTTCCTGCCGAATTGTAGGCGCTAACCGGAAATGGAAGGCTGCAGTATGGAGCCCCACACGACGAGTTGCACAAGCTACTGAAGGACAAGGTGGATCAAGTCAAATTGCAGAACTTAAAGCCATCCAGTTAGCTTTAGATATTGCCGAACGAGAGAAGTGGCCAAGACTCTATCTCTACACCGACTCGTGGATGGTAGCTAATGCTCTGTGGGGATGGCTGAACCGCTGGAAAAAAGCCAATTGGCAGCGCAGAGGGAAACCCATCTGGGCTGCTGAGATTTGGCAAGACATCGCCGCCCGAGTAGAGAAGCTGACCGTTAAGGTTCGACACGTGGACGCACATGTGTCCAAGAGTCAGGCTAATGAAGAGCATCACAACAACGAGCAGGTGGACAAAGCCGCCAAGGTGAAAGTATCACAGGTGGATCTAGACTGGCAACACAAGGGAGAAGTATTCTTAGCCCGTTGGGCCCATGATGCGTCTGGTCATCAGGGGAGAGATGCAACATACCGATGGGCCCGTGACCGAGGGGTGGACCTTACTATGGACAACATCTCACAGGTCATCCACAACTGTGAGACCTGCGCTGCAATCAAACAGGCCAAGCGGGTAAAGCCTCTGTGGTACGGTGGACGATGGTTGAAGTACAGGTATGGGGAGGCCTGGCAGATTGACTACATCACCCTTCCCCAAACCCGCCAAGGCAAGCGCTATGTGCTAACTATGGTGGAAGCCACCACTGGATGGTTAGAGACCTACCCTGTACCTCATGCTACTGCTCGGAATACTATCTTAGGCCTTGAAAAGCAGGTCTTGTGGAGACATGGCACTCCTGAGAGAATCGAGTCAGACAATGGGACCCATTTCAAGAACGGCCTTATAAACACCTGGGCTAGAGAACATGGCATTGAATGGATATATCACATCCCTTATCATGCACCAGCTGCCGGGAAAGTTGAACGGTGCAATGGGTTACTTAAGACTACCCTGAAGGCGCTCGGTGGGGGGACTTTCAAAAATTGGGAACTGAACTTAGCAAAGGCCACCTGGATGGTCAACACTCGAGGGTCAATCAATCGAGCTGGTCCTGCCCAGTCTGAACCCTTGCACACAGTGGATGGAGATAAAGTCCCTGTGGTACACATGAAAGGCATCTTAGGAAAAACTGTTTGGATTAATCCCACATCAAGCAAAGGCAGACCCATCCGTGGGATTGTTTTTGCTCAAGGACCTGGTTCCACTTGGTGGGTAATGCAGAAAGATGGGGAAACCCGTTGTGTACCACAGGGAGACCTAATTTTAAGTGAGAACTGAGTGTAGGGTTTCATTCTGTATATGTGTATATTTATCTATCTAGCTGTAAGAATGTATTAATTTAGGTATAATGTAGATGGTCATAGAATAAGGGGTGGATTATGTCCTAGGTTACAATGTAAAATGTGCCCAAAGTATGTATTCTATCACCATCTACATGAAATGTTGTTGTGCACCACTGTTTCCCGTGCCCCCTCCCTCCAGACTATCTTCTGTTAATGGCCCATCAATACCGCCCTGCATGACTCATAGATAACTCTCCCCAGGAGCTATCTCTGTTTAATAGGCAATCAAGGACCCATTGCAAAACTGATAAAATGATATCAGTCCATTGTGAGATGCTCCGCCCAGGGGGAGGAGCCAAGCATTCCCACCTGGATATAATCGGGGCCTTGGGACAGCACAGGCAGCCTTACCCACTGGATTCCCAGAGGACAAGAGCTACCAGACCTTTCTGCAAGAACACTGCTTCAACAAGACCACTTCATCTGGACTGCCACCACCACGGTTTCAGGTTGTATTCTGACTCTGTCAGTAATCTTTTGTACCATTGCATGTGTTTTATTTTATTTTACTTTTTTTTTCCTCTCCTATTAAATTGTTTTTTCTGACTTGGAGTCTCTCGCTGGTTTTGCCTTCAAGCCAGCACAAACATTTGACTAAAGGATTCAGCTCTGTGTGGTGACATGTCTGGTGACATGAATTAACCTCCCATGTGCCACTCAGGGAGATTTTTTAGCGCTCACAGTGCAATTCAAACGTGCCAGACAGCCACTGAGTCTTTCTCAGAAGTCACTATAGCTACTCTACCTTTTTAATACCTTTATATCAAAACACATCAGAAGCTCAGGCAACTATTATGTTTTCAGGTAAGTGTGCAAGAAATGTGCTTCTAAATGGATTCCTCAGAAAATTATTTTATTCCTGAGGTTTATCAGAATTTATATGAATTCAGAATACTAAATTGTGCACTGTCTCAATTACTGCAGTAATAAAAAATAGAGACATTTTTTAAAAATATTTTTAAAAGCTGGGAGTTAATGTTTACTGCTGAAATTACATAGCTGTAGTATAAGGCCAGCTCAAGGAGAAGCAAGATGATGAATGCATCTTGCTATATTTTACCACTGCAAAAGAAGATCTATGAGTTTTGTGCCAGGGTCTGGCACAGAGAAGCTTATCCCATAATCAAGGGTTTGGTACTTAGAACAAATAGATAAATAGATTGGTTGCAAGAAGGTCAGATATAATTTCAAAATACTTATTTTTTTAATGTTGTGATTTTGTTTTCACATGCAGTGATAGTACTTTATGATTCTTTTTTTGTTTATTCATTTTTTGTTTGAGAAGCTCTTTGATTATACTGTATAGTATTTTAAAAATTAACATGAGATAGGAATAGAAAAACTGCATGTTAAATATACTAAAAATTGTCCTTTTTTAGCCACATAAAAATCACTTTCAACAGAGAGCACAGAGAAAATTATACATCAGTTCTTACTACAAGTCTCAGAATTAATATAAAATTAGTTGATCAAGAGCACTGTTCAGACATGCAGATTCACTCCTCTGATACTCTGAGCCACGTTTCTCAGGGCACTAAAAGAATCACAGGGTGATAATGTCTTGTAGTGTTTTCTACATCTGGAGATTGAAATATGTTGAAATTAAAATATTTTCATGCTGAGTTTATCTTCTGAACATCTGCAATGTGGAAAGTAACTGCTGAAAATTCATAAACAAGCTAATGTGTTTTAATCTACAAATCAAATAAATATTCTCCTAGCCTTCACCTTGTTATATTTTTTTAAGGGATAGAGTTAGCAGTGAAGAAGACTTGTGGATTAGAAAATGAGTAAAATAAGAATCCAGCATGAGTTCGGCTCTTTGATTACACAGTAATGAATGCTGAAGTCCACGATCTGAAATGAAGAGCCTCCCCTAAATGTGAGATTTTTTTTTGCCCAGCAAGGTTTCCATAAGCTTATACCAAGATTGACTTCCAGGGTCAGATTTTACTTAGAAAGCTCAGAATTTACAGCATGACTCAGGAGGATTTTCTCAACAAGTCATGTTAGAGAAGTTTCCTGAGCTTTTTTAATAAACCATAACTTTATAAACTGAAATTTCCTGGTAGGCTCTGAAACCAGGAGGAAACTGCAGTAAAGAGCTCATTCTAAAAGGTACTGGACTGTGGGCTGAAGGCTTTTTGTTTTTATAGAACACAGTAGTGAAACTAAATCAGTTCAGACTGGGGAGATGCCAGACGTAATTGGCAATTGTAACAGAGAAAGCGCTTTCTCTCCTTGTAAATGCAGTGAGGGATAAAGAAGAGTGGGGAAACAACAGGGAAAGGTCTTTTATCTAAGTGGAAACACAGTGTAGTGGAAAGGTATAAAAATACAGATTCAGAGAAGGTAGCAGTGAAGTGCCAGATAGTAACAAAGTAATCTTGATCACTCAAGCCAAAAGCAGGAAGGACTTGGATATGAAAAAGTGAGCTGTGAAAAATGTTGAGAACGGGCCACCAATTACATTTATATATCTATTTCTGAAGTTGTCACTAGTACATATTCTATAGTGTTTTTAAAAAATATTTTATTGCTAATCTGTCATTTCAGAACTGGTTTCATCATGATTCCTGTTAATTAATACTACCCTGACACACATTTTTCACAGTCAAGCAAGCAATTCCTGTCTGCAGACTAAGCTACCTAGTTACTTTGGTTAAAGGTGGAGGAGATTCGGCATTGTTTAAAATGCTCCATCATACAGCTTAAAAGTCTTATCCTTGTATTCTTTCAGCCCACCAGATCAGTGTGAAGTCACCATATGAAAGGAAATTTCCTTCCGAAATACATTAATGCATTATTCATGTTATCTCAAATATTTAAATTTTCCACCCCACCCTAGAAGATATCAACACAGAGACAAGTGAGAGGACAATCATAGACAGACCTTCTGTTCAAGTTAAATCCTAGATGCTTTAATACACGTGTTACACAAATCAGAACATGGTACCCAGTACCACCGGGTTTTTGAGGAAATTCGTGTTGCATCATTCAAGCAGAGAGTGTGTGGTGTGTGTGTCTGTTTGTGAACCAAGATTATGCTCCAGATGGGAGCCTGGTGACACCACTAGCTTGTAGACAGAGTGGACAGTGACAGGAATGTGGAATAGTTCAGGCTGGAACAGCCTTGGGGGGGTCACTGCTCAAAACAAGGTCAGCCACCGGGTTAGAGAAGCCTTCCAGTCACTTTTCGGGAATGTCCAGACTCAGTTTGCACAACCTGTCTGAAAAAAACCTCTCCAAAATTTGACTGATTTCATGGGGGAAAGCTTTTTCTTGTCCAATCCAAACCTATTTCTTTTCAGTTTTGTGCCTGTTATCTTCATTTTTCCATCACTGCAAACTGCTTCCCTCCTTTTCAGTGGATCCTGATTTTTTTTAGTGCGCCAGCCCAGTAATGTAGGTTGGTCAGTAATGTCAGAAGCAACTTTCTGTATCTTTTAGAGTAACAAGAAGAATCAACTGAATATCTTGACTGATAATTCTTTATAATATTTTAACAGAGCTTCTAATATGGCTTATCAATACTTAGTGGTCACAAAGTCTTTCCAATGTGGGACTGTCATACAGCAGAAAGATAATGATACTTTATTAGCAATTAACCCATACATTTAATGAAAGACATGTACAATATGCTCAGATGCCAGTCATATTGAGAAGTACCGAACTGTGTCAATTCTTGTTATTTTTTCATTAAAATTAAGAGTATGCAGGATTACTACTCAGCTACAGTGACCCGCTTTCCAACATTCATGCTGTGAAATTCATTGGGTGAAATACTACCTCTTTCTGTTTACCTACTGTGGCCTATGTAATGTACAGGGTGGGGAAAGATTAATGGGATAGACTCTTTCATCTGGTCCTTTTAATTCTAGACTTAAAAGGGGATTTCAAGCAAAAGATGAATTGTACTCACAGGATTGAGGTTGCGTCTGTGATTAGAAAAGGAAATTTCTGCCTTGTCAGGTGTGTGTGCACCATGTTGCAAATTTAATTGTAGTAACTTTTTTAAAAAGTTAATATTTAAATAATTATTTGAGATTCTATGTAGCTATGTTTAATACATGTTATGTTGCTACTGGTTCTATTTCCTGTGAGAGTTTATGAGCAGAGAAGAATTGGAATTCCATAGAAATACCTGTGTTTAATATCTGCATTATCTGTACTCTGTGTGTAGTGATTCAGACTCCAGCTTCATGCCTGTATATTTAGGGAGCAATGAATGAGTGCCAGAAAAATCTGTTTAAAAGATTAGCAAGAAAAGGTCTGAAAAGCTGAAATGGTTTTACGTATTCTTTTGGGGATGCATTCAGGTGTATGAAATTACTGGTGTGGATAAATCACCTGGGAAAATTCACAAAATTGCTGGGATGCATAATTTGTGTTTTTCTCTACAAATGTGATATAAGATGTCATACTAGATTATTTTAAATGAACTGTCAAATGCAAGTTAGTTCAGTGCTTTATGATTTTAATGAATTTTGAATACCAAGCAAAGGAGACTCTAATAGTGGAATAAAGAAAATATTATAGAAAGTCTTTCACAAATGACATTCAAAGCCTCCTCATATACATACAAAAAAGCCTATGATGACTAAAAAACCTCACGTGCCCAATGCAGAGAAAAAAAAAAGCAATGGATTCAATGCATTTTGGAAGTGCCTATTACATTTTTTAAAAATACATGAAAATAGTTTGTTTTTGTTTGGGTTTTTGGTTGTTTGGTTTTGGTTTGATTTTTGTGTGCGTGTGTGTTTTTGTTTTTGTTTTTGTTTTTGTTTTAAGTCACTGAACAGGAAAGGTAGGTGCCATCCTGGCCATGGGTTATTTATGTCAGTGTGAGGTACGTCATGTGCTAGTGCGAGAGTTAACATAAGTGGACAGTAGGGTAGATTGTACAAGTCTAGACCGTTATTGATCTTAGAGGTAAAAAAGGCAATTACACTGCAGATAAAATGTACTCTTTCTTCTGATTCTTCTTGCAAGAGAGTTGAGAAGGATGGGCAGGCAAAAAAAGAAAAGCATGAAGATAAGACTAGTAGTATAGAACTTTACATATTTATGTGAGGTGTTTTAATACCTGCAGTACATATGAGCTAATTAAATGGACCACTTTGCAATGAAGCAAACCTTCCTTACTACCCCTGCACTTGCCTGAAGGCAGAGATTATTGGCTGTGAAGCTCCAGGTACCTTCATTTTTATGTTAGAATCAGCATCAACAGGGAAACAGGAAAAAAGGATCTCCATTTTTATCCCAGTACTTACTATAAATAGATATAATTTGAAAGTATCATGACTGTCCAAATAAAAGTTAAGACAGCAAAACCTATTTTCTGGTAGATTAATATTGTCAATGTATCGTAATGAAAGGGTCATTCGTAATATATATAAGTATGTAAATACCCTTGAAAACTGCCGCAGAATGATTCAAACTGTTTTTTAATAGCCAGATATTGAAGCTGGAGTTGCTCACATTCTAAAGGGATATAGATGAAATATGATTCACAATGATTGTAACTCTTCTAAAGAAATTGGCAAGGCATTAAAAGAGGAGAAATAAGTGGCACAACACATGGCTCCTCACTGAGGAATTACCCCAGTTGTTCAACATGGTGATGTATTGCAGTTTGCAGCAGTCATTTTAGGCTCATTACGTCTGACATGGAGATTCTATTTGCATGAATCTGTTGGTTATAAAATATTTTGGAGACTTATGTGCGGTGGTTTTGTTGATTACCCCCATAATAGCTATCAAATAATACACACAATCTATTGGGTTAGGTTTGATACATATCCTTGCTTGAGCAGTACTAGCCCTCCTATCCAGAAGTTACCTATTTTAGCTGTTGTTGGTATTGTTGTAGAAGGCATCTGGACACCAGTGTAGAATATTATAGGATGAATTTGAAGAGATTTTAGCAAAAGAATGAAAACAGGGGTAATTGTAGTAGAATTGTAGTCTCCAGGCAGAGTCAAGTCGGTCAGGAATGAGAAGTCAAAAACAAAAGGTTTCTCTTGAGAGAGGAGGGAGGTCAGAGTCACACCTTTCTGGGTTATCCAACAATTTCATTAGTACTGAAAAAGTGAGGGGGTTTGAACAGACAGAATTTACTGATGTCACCAAGTTTTGAGGTAATAGGAACAAAGGCTGACTACAATGAAGGGAAAAAAGATATTACCATGCAAAATAACTACAGTTAAACAGCAGATGAAAATCTGGATAAATATGAAGTGATGCACATGGGAAATAAACAATTCCAACTTTACATATGTAATGATTGATTCCTATCTGATTACTATCACATGGAAATGAGCAAATGAGATTTTGGAGTTATGATTGATAGTTCTATGAAAATGTCAGGTTTGAGCTCAGTAACAGTTGAGAAAAAGGCAAATCAAATGTTAGGTGTTATTAGGAAAGGAATCTAACATAAGGCAAATAATATTGATATGCAAGTATAAAAATCTCTAGTGTGCTAAAATTTTGAATGCTGTCTGAAGTTGGGTCTAGTCCTATAATCTCTGAAGCCTGTAGTGGAGCTGGAAAATGGAGAAAAACAATGACTGTGACTGAATAGAAAGACACATTTAGCAGTTTAGGACTAGTCTACCTTTGAAAGAGATGGTTAAAAGTAGAAAGGACGGAGATTTAGAAAACCTGGTTGTAACAGAGAAACTGATTTTGGAGATGTTGTCCACTAGAATTTCTTCAAGAACTGGAAATATTCAATAATATTTACAGGAGAAAAAATTGTGGAAAAAATAAAAAGAAAGACTTCGTGAACAAGTCATCTTGTTCTTTTATGTAACATTTAGTCAGCTGGGAGGATTCATTACCACAAGACATCACATCAAAAATTGCCTGGAATAATTAAGGGAGGAAAAATTGCTCTTCCACGGCAAACACTAGTTTTAACAGTGGAAGTCCATGACCTGGTAATTGTTGAACATATGCAAAGCACATTAATGAGGAAGCACTATTCCTTTGCCCAGAGATGTATTGATCGCTGTCTGCTGTTGGAAGCAGGAACATAAGACCTTGGTGAGTTGTCCTTATACAAAATGGGGTTTTAGGCAAGAACTGTATAAAACCACCTCCCTATTTATTTATGTTACAGCTATTTCTTCCATTGGCTGTGCAGCTAAGTGGGCTTAGACTTTAAAAAGTGTCAGTTTTATGATAACAATTATTTTTTACTTTTCTGATACCAGGAACATGTATAAAATTTGCCAGAGACTGTATTAAAGCGATATCTAAACCAGCAATTGTGCAGATTGATGAGCTGGTTACCTGCCTTTGTTGGTTACCTGAATTTTTCCCCATTTTCTCTGAAAAATTTAATGCTAAAAAAAAATAAATTAAAAACATTATCAGAAGTTCTTATAACCAAGGCACAAAAATTATTTTGTTGTTCTTTTGAAGCACAATATTCTTGAATATTTTGGATTGTTCAGACTTGTTCATGAAGTTACCAAAGTTTTACCTTTTCAGGCCTCTTTCCACAATTTTCTTTGTTTTCCCTTCCTTGTGTTCATGCATCCTCTTTCTGTACTAGCCCTATTTTGCATTTATATTAACACACACACTTCCATTTGATCCAGTTCAACTGAAGTCAATGGATATTTCAGTTTTGATTTCAGTCGAAGCAAAAATGAGCCACAAGCAACAAACACAACAATATCTGCTTTTTAGCTTGGGAATCAATTATTTCCTTCACCTGCTACATAGACTGTGATTGCCAATGTGGGACCTGCAGCTCTGCAGTTTGCAGCTTAATAGCTGAAGGAGTTTTCTGAGCTAGGAGAGACTTCGAAGAGCAGAATTATAAAGACAGTACATTTTTTTCCCCACGTGCCCAAAATTTAAAACAACTAAAAAAGGAAAATTTGTTAGCTGTTTATTAGTTTCTGTTTTTAATTGTACTTAATATGTTTTAAGCAAGCATTGATCAAAAAGCCCTCATAATGAAAATGAATAAGCAAATCACCTTGTTCTTCTTTCATGTAAACTTTAGTTAACCTGAAGGACTTCTCTTCATAATATGTGTCAGAAATTAACAGGAAAAAATAATGGATTACAAAAACCCCTTTCATATTAAATGCTACCTCTAGCACTAAAAGTCCATGACCTAGTAATTGCTAAATATAGGGAAAACACTTTAGGGAAGGAGTACTATATCTTTTTTAGTAATGCACTCTTTAACTGGGAAGCAACATGCTTTTATTGTGTCTGTGCCTTAGTGGTTTTACAGTGTATGTAGCCATTTGACAAGTAGATGTATGTGTTAGAGCATATTGTTATCTTTATGGGAAAACAATAGTGAGGTTGGAAGCAGACTAACCAAAAAAAATTGTCCAGAAGATTGCAGGGTGGCAGAAATATATTTTGTTTTCTTTATAGTGTGCCTACTAAGACGAGCAACAAAATGTGAGCAACAACATGAACTGATATCTTTATAACTCCTGTGTAGTTTCTGCCACCTGAAAGACACATAGTAAGGGCCCTTTTCCCTATCCAAGGTGTTCATTCTGGTCATACAGGACTAACCATTTCTACTGAGGTCTATAGCATGGCCCAGAGGAAGCATGAGCCCATCCACTGCAGTTGCTCAGGATGTACCTGAAGAGCCCCTTTATGCAATGTTTTGCAGCATATGGTCTCTTGTAGCTATTTCATCCTTACAGTGAAGATAATAGAGTATATCTTTTAGTATTACTCCTTTCTTGAAAGATATTTATGCATTGAATCCTCCCCCTCCCCTCCTCCTGTGTGGGCTGAAATCACAAGTTGATGGTGGTTCTGCAGGTAGCTCCTGCCCTGGTGTGATTCTTAAGCCAGGCTTAAGAGCCTGCAGGAAAGGTTCTCAAACAGGTTGGAAGAGTACTGGTCTCTGAATAGGAGATATTCTGCCATGAAACAAATCCATGTTGACTTGATCCTGGCTGAGTAGAGTATGTGTGGAACTGATCTTCATGGGCTTCTTCATTAGAGGTTGCTCCAGGCTTTTTTAGAAGTGTGGTTCCAGACTCTAGAGGAACTTCAAAACTGATTGCATAAACAGCTTCATTTCCTCCCATTTCTTCTTCTTCAGTCACCTCAGTTCTGCTTAGTATGTATCCCTAAGTTTGTTTGTTTGTTTGTTTGTTTTATTGCACCTTTGACTGACTTTCTTATCAGAAAGGTAGAACTGTACAGTACTTCCTGATAAGGGTGTTGTGAAGATAAATACATAAAGCAGAGGGAAGGTGCTTTAGTCACAGTGCTTATCCTGAGCTATGGCTGCTCTACATTACCCTGAAATGGGTTCCTGGGGAATGTCTTGGTGGCATCTTCTCCAAGGCAAAAGAGGAAAGATAAACAAGTTGACATTAGCTTTATATGTCAAAGTGAGAAAAATTAGTCTATAAATTAGGCAGATTTCTGTAAATCCAGTTGTAAAGGTACCATTTGTTCTCTGGCTTGCTGAGACAACTTGAATATATTGAGAAGTGTTTCCCTGATAGATTTCTGTATGTTGCATTTCTACTTTTCAAAAATGCCACCTAGAACTCAAGTTGAAATTATTCCTTTTGCTAAAGCAAAGTAGCAAAAACCCCCTGGAGCAACAAGGTAGACAAGATAAAACTTGAGGTTTGTATTCAAAAGATGTATTTTCCTTCAAATCATTAAATATCAATGCGTCCCAGATACATTTCTCACTTCTGTCACAAAATCAATGGACAAGGAACACAAATCCATTTTAGACTCAGAAAATAAGTTGTCGGGACTTCAAGAATTAGTTTATCATTATCTGCAATGTATTTTAGCAAGAGTCATGTTTGTGACCCACAATTTTGTCTTTTTAAAAAGCGGTCTGTCATTCAGAATTTAAAAACATCATTCAGAAGCTGGTTCTCCACTGTTTCTTCATGAAAAGTAATTTTAAAACATGAGCACATTTTAGCACTTTGTTTGGATTGTACTTTAATTCTTATTTTTTCACTTTTTTTTCCTTATGTTTTGCATTATAGAAAAAGACAATATATCATATTACTTAGTCACACTTCTATCAGATAATAATATAATCTAATAACTACCTGGCAGTTGTCATTCAAAGTCTTCTTAAGTTACTGCAATTTGTTGAGCATTTAAACTTTTTGTAATATCTTTTTAATTTTGTAAATATCTTTTTAAATAAAGATTTAAAAGCCTTCTTTACTTAATGTAAAGTTACAGATACTCCCTACGATGCTTAGCTTATTATTAGCATATACTACTAGCTGCCTAATAGTTTCAAGTACAATATTCAGGGCTGATAACAGAATTCTAGTTTGAGAAGTCATTTAGTACATTATATATCAATGGGAGAATGTGCTGAGTTTCTGAAAGTCAAAGCTCAGTTTAGGGTTTTACAAACTAGATATCCTGAAAAAGGATCATGACTGGATATTAACCTTGTCCAGAGGACAGTTCCTGGAGTTCTCCATCCCTTGGAGACTGAAACAGTTGAGTAGCACATACAGGGCTTGCACCACGTGGAAGGATCTCAGTGGAATGATTAATTGACTATCGTAGGCACACAAGAATCACAAGTCCTTGAAAGACTTTTTAAACACTTTCATAGTTACCTGTTTCTTTAAAGAAGAAGTCTAAATATCAGAAATACCTAAAATTTGTCAGGAAACCATATAGCACCTTTTAGTGATTGTTTTAGCTATGGAATCTCTTAAAGTGTTGAAGTAATATTACTAAAGGGAAGCTGGAAAGGGACTAGAGGATAGTTGGGGTGTTTCTCTGCCTTTTTGTAGTCAGAATTGCCTTTCTGCATAAGATTTGTTTCTGCAGCTCTACATTTGGGAGAAATAGATTTCCTTAGAATAGTTGAAACAAGATTAAGAAATCTGATCTTTCCTTTAGAATGGATTGAAACAAGAAAAAATCAATATCTAAATTTATTTAATTAAGTCATTATTTTAAATTTTTCAAGAGTGGAACTATTAATTAAACAGCAATAAAAATATTTTTTTTAGTAATACTCCTGAATGATAAATATATGTGAGAATAAACATAGAAGTAACTGAGAAAGTCTGATACTAAAGTCATTATCTATTTCTGTATACCTAGAAAAGATCTTAAATATGTAACATGAAGAATACTCTGCATATAGCTCAGCGAAATTCCCAGTGGAAGATCAGTTTATATTAATCTAGTGACCAAATTAACCATTTATTGATATTCTTCCTTATAGTTCCGTATTGTGACATTTTAACTTAATTTTTTTAGGTTAGAGAAATGAGTTTGTGAATCAGACAAACTCTGATAACTCTGACACATGGTGCAGCACAGGGAGTACAAGGATCAAAAGTTAGCCACATGCTGTAACTTCCAAGTCTGTTACAAGTATTTATCTTTGGCCTGCAAAGAGTAAAAAGGAATTGATTTCACACTTATCAATTCACTGCTTATTTTTCAGCTCAACAGAAAGCTTTTTAACGAGTGAAAGGAAATCAATTGATAGCAGTTGCCTCTCCAGTCTGTTTAGAGATTATCTAGCCATGGAAGTTAATCCAAGAAAATATAGCTGGACCTTTCAAATTAGGGTGGTTTGACTTCATTAATTAGTCTGACATAATAAATTAATTTCATCATAACTACATATGAACAATCATAGACTAAATTATGCATGTTCCAAGTTCAAGTTCAAAGCCTGAAAAATATGCAAACCAACAAAGCTGTAGATTTCAGGAGCTGCATCAGGATGCTAAAGAAAAGAAAATGATGATTCCTGGGATTTAGCTAAGCTCTGAATGGAATAGTACATTGTTATAATCATATAATTTTTAGAGCAAGGAATTGTACAGTTTGTGGTGGCTTCTCAACACTTCTGGATTAAAGTGTCATTTTGTACAAATATTGTAATTTTTCTGTGTATATATCTACGTAATAGAAGTAAAACAGTCCCATTCATGTGAACTGCTCATAGACCTTTGAAATTTTCTTATTTTAGGACTAATGAAAATAAGACTAAATATGCTGGGTTTTTTTCAATAACGCATTTTTCAGGACTTCATTTTCAAAAACAGTTATTGGGCATGATTATTTTTTGTTTTAAATAATTAATAAGATTTTCAGTACTCTTCACTATTTGGATGACTTTCATTCTCATTATAGAGTTTCTACTGTAACCACGATTCAAATTACTATTACTCATTACACATTGTTTCTTTTCTGTCTGGGTGTAGTCTAAATTCTCTCGCTATATGATTCTCTCTAGATGCATGTTTGAATTTTTATGAATATATATTATATAGACCATATGCCTATATATGTAAATATATTTATGCAAAGAGCGGGTTGTCTTGTTAAACACAGGGACAAGTATACATCTATTTTAAACTGTATTCTGTGTTATTTAAGGTGCTGAGGTGCCTCATTGAATATAGTACAGGAAAGAAAAGGATGCTGGTTTAATCCAATGAGAGGTAATATTATGAATAGCTAAAGCAATGTACAAGAAGACTGTGCAGTATCTGTGTCTGAGTTATTGAGCTTGAAATCTGATCAAGGATGGGACTTATTGAAAGCTAGTGTTTTAGAAGTGGAAATTCTTCTTTGACAAGGCAAGATAAGACTGAAATAACCTTGACTTAGACATGGAATCAGAATGATTAGAGCCAGTGCAAATTTCAGAACCATTCTCTGACAATAAATAAATGGAGATGTCGAGTCTCATTTCAATCACCTTCAGTAATGACCTTGAATGCATGCAAATGTGGAATTTGCTCAATGGGGACTCTGTGGCAACTCTGTGATTCAACTGTGAAATTAGAGTAGCTTGTACTTAAACTGGAATTTCACACCTGCTGAACTAACAGTCTCTGACTTGCAACAGAAAGGAATGAAACCTTAAAAAGCCATACTTCTATGTGTTTATTTGACATCACATTTTTTTCTCAATTATAACTAAATAGGCTAAAAAAAATTAAAATCCTTCTGGGGGAACTTAGGACAGAGTGACTTTGGGATTTTTTTTTTTTTTAATTATCCTTGTTCTATTAAAAAAATAAGTTATTGTTGAAAAATATATTGCCGTCTATGTAAATGCTCTATGAGTAAGGACTTACTGAAACACTAAAGTTGTTCTAGTTCTTAAAAAGGAAAATACTTCAACATAGTAAATCTGATGCATTACATTATAGAATTGTTAGAGTACCTGAAGACTAAAAGATACATACTTGATTTAATGGTGAGTCCACCTATTTATTTCTTGGCATTTCCTTAGAGAGACTATTCTTTTAGAGTTGAAAGAAACATGTATTGTTGAAGAGTGACACCCTAATGCAGATGCTTTCTAAAGTAATCAGTTGAACATTGTCAGTGTAGACTGGATCTCAAATAAGTTGCATATTATGAAATGGGTTTTTTGTGGTGCAGGATTGGCAGTCCTGGGTTATATATATCCCCTGAAACTGTATCACGAAGTTTTGTTTTCTGTCTTGCCACCATTTAAAAAGGAAAACTGTTACGTCCAAGTTCCACTGAACACATTGCCTGGGTCCTGTCCATGCAAGTTACTGAAATTAATATGCACATAAATTGTGAATTAGCAAAAAATTTAGTTGAAAAGTAGAATAATTTTTAATAGGATGAATAGGGTTTTTTTTAAAAAAAGACTTGATGGTTGGCTACTTCAACTATGTCCAACGAATTAACTTAAGTAATGTACACAGTTCTCTTTCATATGGATGGTGAGTAACCTTTTGTGTATTTTCTTTGCACACAAAACTTCTAATTAACTGAAATACTTCCAGATATTTTCAAATTATGACTGTGTAAAACCTATACATGATACTATTCAAAGCAGAAAAATCTCCACTGCATCCTGAAATTAATTCCTGTGTGCAAATGAGTGAAAATGCTGAGTTTGCTTGGTGAGGTTTTGGTGATGGGTGGGCACCAGGAGTGGCTTCTGTAAGAAGCTGCCAGAAGCTTCCCTTGTGTCTGATGGAGCCAATGACAGGAGACTCCAAGGTGGACCTGCCAGTGGACAGGGCCAAACCCATCAGTGACAGCCTGGTGCCTCTGGAATAATATATCTAAGAAGGGGAGGATGAAATTGCACAATATAAACAGTAGCAGAGAGGAGACTGAGGATATGGGAGAGGAACGGCCCCAAGGTCAGTGGAGAAGGAGCGGGAGAAAGTGGCTGATATTCCCCTGCAGCCCATGAAGACCTTTGTAAGGAAACTGTGCTCCTGAAACCCATGGAGGTCCACAGAGGAGCAGGAGGATGCCCAAAGGAGGCTCTGACCCCAAGGGAGACCTGCACTGGAGCTGGCTCCTGGGTAGGACCTATGGACCCATAGAGAGAGGATCCCATGCTGGAGCAAATTTGCTGGCAGGACTTCTGACCTCACAGGGAACCTGAGCTGGAGCAATCTGTTCCTGAGGAACTACATCCCATGGAGAAGCCCATGCTGGAACAGGAGGACCGTCTCCTGTTGGGAGGACCCCATCCTGTTTAGGGGGAAATTGTGATGTATCCTACACTGCAGAGAAAGAAGTGGCAGAGGTGATGTGTGATAACCAGAGGAAGCAGTGGCAGAGCTAGTGTATGATGAACCCCATTCCCCTGCAACACTGGAAAGGAGGAGGTAGAAGTCAGGAATAAATGAAGTCAAGACCAGGAAGACGAGAGGAATAGAAGGTAGATGTTTTAAGAATGGTTTTATTTCTTATTATCACAATCTACTTTGATCTGGAATCAATTCATTGAAGTTCCTCAAGTCATGTCTGTTCTGTCCATGATGGGAACTGCTGAGTGATCTCTCCTTGTCCTTACCTTGACCCACAAACCTTTGGTTTTATTTTCTCTCCTCTCTCCAGTGAGGAAGGGAGCGATAGAGCCACTTTGGTGGCACCCAATGTTCAGCCAGGGTCAACCCATCACAAATCTCTGTGCTCTGGTGTTCTTGTGACAATGTTTGTGTTTTAGAAGACACTTTTTGTCTAATCTGCTGGTTAGGACATCTTTGCCAACGTTATTGCTTTAGCCTTGCTCCTTTTTAGAAGGATTGAGTTGAGAATGTGTCCAATCCATCATTAGTACTTCATCATTAATACTTCAAATGTTTATCACTCCCTAAGATCTTGTGTGTTGAAACTGTTCAAACAGAGAAGCAACTGAAATTTATCGGGAATTTTCTGTACTTGATATTGGATTTTTATAAGAAAAGACAAGCAACACCACATTTGACTCATCAGCACTTCATCAACAACTTTCATCAGCTTTCTCCTTAGAGAATCAGATCCTTAGAGACCAAGCCACTGGGTGAAGTCAACCTTTATTTGTTTGCTGTTAGAACTGCCAAAGGGGAAAAAAAAATCAAGTGAAATTTCAGTGTAAAATTATATTATATGGTCAAGAACTGTTAAAACCCACAAAAATATATTTTAATGTAGTCACAATTTCTCAGATTTTATCAATTTTTATGACCTCAAAAAGCAATTCTAAGAAGATATTCCTGCTTTGGTTCAACTACTCTTTCCTTTGCTCGTTCTCTGATAGAGGTACATGGTATCTAAAAAACAGTCTCTGGTTTTGTTTTTCTTCTTTGTCTTGATCATTCCATGGGAATATCACAGTCTGATCTCCGAGTTTTTCAGTTGCACTTTGCTCTGTATTGAGTTGACTGTGATTAAACGTTTGTTTACAGCTTCACTTTAATTTATGTACCTGTTCTTACCATTAATCAACATATAATTAATGGAGTTTATTTTTAAACTACTTTGTTCTGTTTGTTTATTCTTCATGTTGAAGCCATGTCTAAAAATGTGTCAGGAGCTGGTGATTCAGTGGTGAAGAGATCATCAAATTTCACATGCAGATAAGGCTTACTCCCAAGGGCAATATTTGTTCCCTAAGCAGTATCTTCAATGTAGAACATAATTACCAATAAGATTTACTCCCTAATTTTCAGCAGGGCTCTCTACAGATATTCAGAGCCAATGATAGTGGTGTTATCACCACCCCAAAAGGCCTTGCCTTTTGCTTAGGAGATTTCCTTTATCCTAAAAAGCTGAAGCAAATGCTAAATGCTGGAAGAGTGGCTATGCCTAAATTCTACTCAGCCGTCGTAGATATTTTTTTTAATTGTTAAATGCACTTCTAAGAGGCATAAACTATAGGAAAAAAAATTGCAAAATTTGTCTCTTTCTGCAATTAGAGATCAGGGACCTCTTATCTTTCTAGAATTTTTTCCAGATCATGCTACATGTAGCAGGGCTAGAAACATAATCACTTGTTTCACTAAAGCCTTTTACAGTACACTTTGTTTGAACAAGGATAGCACTTTAATTAATAGTCAGATATGTAACTTTTGCCAGGAAAATATGTTGTATTTTGGTACAGTTGCGCAGAGTCCATAGGCCCCAGTTTAGACAGTGCCCGAGGCAGATGCTTATCTTTAGACTGATGAGGTTTGCTAACTCTGATGAAACTAAACTTAAGCTCTAAGTGGTTTGCTGGACTGGGGCCATAGACTGTAATTGAGTTGGATTTTTGTCTAGAATCTTTCACCCATTTGTTAAAACTTTTGGTGAATTTTGTTCTTTTACACAGAATTATCTTTGTTTAATGCTACTGGTTTCCTAATGTAATTATGATCTAGACTTCATTAATCACGTTTAAAGTAGTTTCAGATATTCATGCATAATTTCTCATGTTAATCTAACTTGGTTATTGGGATTTATTTAATGTTCTTATGTACCACAGGATACACATCTGTATGTGTGTCCTGGTTAGTAGACTGACCTGGTTCTCAAATGTTAAGCACATTTTTATTTGTAAGAGTCTTAACTCTAATGACCAGAGAGTCACTTTTCGCAATGTTGTGCATTGTAACTGCTGTGCACACGCTTCCCTCATAAGACAGGTCTACTGAAATCTGAAGTTCAGAGTTTCCAAATTACACATAGAGACTGTTCCCTTTTTACTGAGAACATTAGTCTGCATCAGATTCTATTTCAGCAGTGATATTAGTGAGAAACTAGGGAAAAGCAGATCAAGATGAAGCTCACATTTGAAAATAAAAGACATTAAAGGGTAGAGATTTATTATTTATGCATATGGCTTGTTTTTGCAAACAAAAGGTTTGTTATTGAACTCTGCCTTCATTTTTGACTTGTTTGTTTTATAATCATTCTATTGTTCCTTGCAGTTGGAATGCCAAAGTTTTCAGGCAAGGATCACATCAGATATATGTGTGTTTATATAGTATCTGTCATGATGATCATACTTAAAAACTACAATACCGGCCCTTAAACAAATAATTATAATCACATAAGGAAATGAATACAACTTACTAGTCTTAGGAGACAATAGCATCCTGACAATTACTGCTGTTTCAAATAGATCATAATAGGCACTGATCCTTTCCAAATAAGCTAATAAATTATTAACAGCTTTAATTATTAATTATCACAAACTATTAATAACATTAAATTTATGGTACATATAAAATCACTAACAACTAAAAATATATTAACATGTTTATGATAATATACCTTGAAATATATTTTCTTTATTTCCTTCTATTTAAGTTGAAAATTTACAGAGTTTCCGAATATTTAAACAATTAAACTGTCAGATTTTACTTCTGTTGGTTTTGATCATATAACGTAGTTCAGTTGTTTTCTGTGCAATGTATTCCTTCTAAATTTTCATTGGCCCTTTAATTCCTCTGCCAGTGTACTTGGCCATGCTCCATATCCTTGCTGGTTCACGCTGCCACAGATTAATGTGATAACTGTACTTAATGATGAGTGATTAAAAACATCTTTTTAGGAACTGCAAATATGCCTCTAAATTGTCCTTTCAAAGTCCTTCAAACATTCATTTGTCAGATTCTGTGTATTTAATGTGCTTCAGTGAGAGAGAGAGAGAAATGAGGAAAAAAGTGGAAAAAAGAGAGGAAATTTCCTCCTAACACCCAAAAATACATGAGGAGGCAAACTCATTGGCCCAGTGCTCCATGGGCAAAAAAACCTAAGGGGATTGTAAAATTTAATAATACAGATTGTTCGTAGGCTTCTTGTAGTTATGAATGCTGCCTGTTTCGTTACTTAACTTCAAAAACCCTCCTTATTTGAATTACTTCTTTTCCTAAGACTATTGAATGGAAAAACTGTGCAGCATTATGGTAGGCAAGTACTTCTACTCAGATGAGAGTATATTCATTTAATAATATTTTTGATAGTATATTATCAAGCATTTTAATTATAAAGGGTAGTATTTGACCCATGTTATGTCTGTACATTTAGTCATAAAATGCCAAAGTAGAAGGGACATTTTATTGTTGCTTATAGTTCTCTTGAGTTACGACTGTGTCTGGGTGAATGGTTCATCCCATCAAATCTGAACCTAACTAATAAAAACAAGATCGTTTTTGTTCAGCAAATGCTTATGCCTTGGTATGTATTAGATTCAGGCTTAACTCTGCTGAACTTTTCACCTCCTCTTCATCATTAATCAATTTAGTGACAGCATAAATGGATGAGCAACTTTTTTATGACACTTGTATCATGCCTTTAATAGCAGAGATGAAATGTTTCAGTGGGATGCTTTCTGGAAAAACGTGCTGTTCTTTATCTTCTATCTTAGTTGTATTTTATGCATTTAAGGGTGTACGGTCAAACCCAAATAACAGGATACTTAACTGTCTGTCCCCATAAGTCAACATTAAAGACACTCCATGTCCAGTTTGCTTATGGAAGAAAGCTGTTGTTGTTGGCTACACAGGCAGAAACTACCTAATTGTATATAGTGTATAAAACCTTAGAACTTCTTTTTTTGTGTCAGTTCTTACTGGTTTAGGGCGAGGATGTAATAGTTGATGTGATCCACAGTTAAAGATCAGCACTGCTTTATTAGTTGTTGGGTGTACAGATATTATTATATAAACTTAGGTTTGGTCCAGTTGCTTAAATATATATATAGTCTTGCAGAGCTAAAACATAGCATTGCTTTTCAAAAAAGCTTCATCTTTTTGCTTGCTTGATGCTAGAAGTGGGGTTTTTTTTGTGTGTGTACAGACGTGTGTGTGCCTGGCTGTGCGATAGGGACAGAGAACCTGGTGACAGGCAGAGTGTTAATTTTGGGAATAAACTTAAGAACTTTCTCAAAGAGCAGTAGAGATGTTGTCCCCAAAAGAAAACAGGCAGGAGCATTAGATACCACCGTAGCTTTGTTAAGTTTTTACTGAAATTAATATGGTTTCTTGTAACCGTAAGATAAAACCAAGGAAACGGAAACAGGGAAAAATATGGGGCTTTAGGAGGAAAGGAGTAATTGATCATTATTTTAATAAAGATTATGTGAATTGGTAGATATCTTGAATGCTAAAATATGGTTTCAATTTCCAGCAGAGCATACGCAGCATTCATGGTAATGGTAGTTGGGAAACACTGCAGCCTGGAAGTGTCACCAAATAAAACATTAATTGTATTTGAAAATAAGGTAATAACACTCTCTCTTCTGTATTTTAAATAGAGGAAAAACCCTTAGATCCTTTTCTTCCAGCTAGGCCAAATCAAGAAGACTCAAGTAAGCATTGTGTGTGTATTGCAGAAGTAAATTAAAAAACATCTAGTGAGATGGGTGTAACAGCTAAAATTAAAAACTACTGAAACCTCTTAGGTCCTTGTCAAATCACTCATTCAAATAGTGCTCTGTTCATTACATAGAAAAGACATAATGGTGCAACAGAAACACTTTGTTTGCATTTGTTCAGGCTCATCAATACAATTAATTTTTGACATAGCTACCCATGAATGACAATCCCAACTGCACAGTCATAAAATCTGTATGCCAAACCATGTGACCAGCTATCCTTTCTGAAATACTCGTAAAAACCAGTATCTTCTAAAGGACAGAAATATGGCAAATCTGAAGAGTGATTAAAACTACTGGTAGTACAAAATATTCATGGTTTTACGGATACAGGCTGAATTCACTGCTTAGCTTTGAAGACGGCAATTAATTTTACAGTGGTCTCTCCCAGTCTGCTCATTCCAAAAGTATCTGAGTGATTCAAAAATACCACTGAAATTATATTCAGATGACTCTAATAAGGTAAAAGAGAGACATTATCCTGATTTGTAAATGAGGAACTGAGATGCTGAGAAGATTAGATCAGAAGTGCCTACTTTGTGTCTTCCACTTGGAGATAATTTTTGTACCAGCTGAAGGATTAAGAGCTCTGAAACCCTTTTGTGTTCAGCTGCAGCTGTGATTGCAGGTGTTACATAGGTGTGTAAAACTCAGTATGAGCAGTGGAGAGGAGTACGTGCATCTTCTCGTGTAGATATACAGTGCCTTTGGCCTATGCATTCCTAAAAGATGCTGCCAGAGCATCAAAGATGCTGCAGGGTTCTGAAGGTTGTCAGTGATCTCACTGAAGGCATGGACATAATCTGTAAAATCTGAAATGTTAAGAAATTATTTTAATATTTATTTTTTTTTAAAAATGTATGGGTGGAGAGAGTTATAAAATATTATAAAATTAATATTAAAAATGAATTAATGAGATATTTAATTATTTATTTAAATAAAAATAATAAGTAAATGTCTACAGCAAAGGGCAAAAAAATATTTTTCATTCTTATCCTCTGAAGGAAACAGCATCCGGTGCCTAAAACCCTGAATACCTGAGTTCAGTTCTAAGAGAATAGGTTGTCTTGTTTCTGTGATATATATGGTTTTCATGGTTTGCTGATGAAGTGATCACTCCTACGGTGGTATTATTATTATTAGCATTTACTTTAATGGAATTTTGGTTAGAAAAAAAGTGTGATCACTTTCTCCTCCATTTTCAAGTTCATACTCACAAAGAAGAAGAGAGGCAAAATGAAACACATTAAGCATGGTGTTGCCAAGGCAACAAGTACTTGAGCCTCCAAGGTGAAGTGTGACTGAAATGCCTATGATGCCATTGCATTAGGGATATGTGGTCTCCCACACTTAGAACTAAAATCAACTCCATTTAAAATTAAATTGAATTAAAAGCTCTGCTCCTAATACCTGTGAGTATTAAGACTGTTTAGTCTCCAGCCAGCAGACCATGGAAAGAGGAATTGATTTCAGATATAGTGGCAAATATTATGCTCATCTGCGGACAAATGTTTGATTTAAGTTTTAAGGTATTCCGAGAAAGACAGCACCTCTTCTGTTTTGCTTTGGCTTGTGGAAACTATTTATGGACAAACACCGATAATAGCTAAGAAAAGGAAATTTTCTCTGAACTAAGAATTCAGGAAATGTGTGTAGATTTTCTGTTCAGTAATAATTAGAAACATAGAATCATTTCAGTTTTTAGATATTTAAGATAATTGTGTCCAACCATAGGCTATGAAAATATCAGGATTCCCAGTTGAATGTTATCTTTTCTGATTTCTCTCTACAAGGTTCTTTTCTGCAGTCAATGGTTCTTAATAACTGATTTACAGAACCATTTTTACAGTCAGTGTGGGCTATGTGAGGGTTCCCTGTCTATTCTGAAGCATGGTGGCATCACAGCAGCTATTTGGGGTTTGGTTTCTTTTTTTCCCCCTCTTCATTTGGAAACTGTATTAATATTTATTGTTAAAACTGAAAATATCACTCTCATCCAATATTGCCTACCCAGAGCTTTAAAAAATCATGATATGGGCTGAGGAAAAAAATATATTTATTTTCCTTTCCAACTGCTTAAATTCTTTCTATATAAGCCTCAAAAATTTTTTTCAGTCTCTTCAGAAAAATTAAATAAATTGAGAGCTTAACAGAATCATGTGACTCCAGAACCTGAGGATTTAAAGCTTTAACAAAATGCTGGGCATTTCAGCTAAATTACCAGCTTCATAGCAATGGGCCAGTGTTTGTCTTGCTGTTCACGAAGACAGATTTTGACTGGACCTTGTTCCATCACAAGAGATCCAGGTGTTAGTGTTTCACAAACGGTGAGTAGTGGAATCAGTCTTAGAGCAAAGATTGAAGAGAAATGTAGACTGATGGAACCCTGTTCAAATCTCAGGAAAAAGCCAATGACCACATGCAAAATTGCTGACTCCCTAATTTTTTTAAATTGAGTTTTATCAAATTTAGGGATGGATGGCTCTACGTGTAAAGTGGGCTTTTAAACTCTCTTCACACAGATCAAACCTTAGCAAGTGTTTTAGTCAAAGTTACAATGTGAAAAAGCAGTAACTTTTTGAAGACTTTCTTCTCTAAATTCACTGAGTAAAGTCTATCCTATGATAGTAATTGTTGTTTTAGGCTATTATTTAAAGAGGAAAGCTGGAAGAAAGCAAATCTGATCTACCACATGTATTTTACTTGGAGAGCTGTCTTCCCTACTCAGCAAGAGAGAGTAGCTATAAAAGAGCAACTTTCATTTTGTGTGTAGATTATTTTGTGTAAGATAATTTATTTAATGATTGTTCTACAGAAAGGAAAAAGGACAGGAGGAATTTCCAACCAACATTAGTTTATGAACCATAATTGATAAGTAACAATCAGAACTGGTTTGGGACTGATTTTGTCATGAAATGATCAATTCAGTCATCATTTGTTATCATCTAGAATATTAATTTCTAAACCCTTCAGTAGCTTGGAAAGAACCACAGTATGTCTGTGTTGGAAGAGACCTTCAAGATCATTGAGTCCAACCCAGCCCTAACACCTCAACTAGATCATGGCATCGAGTGCCACATCCAGTCTTTTTTTAAACACATCCAGGGATGGTGACTCCACCACCTCCCCAGATAAACTATTCCAGTGCTTTATCACTCTTTACATGAAAATCTTTTTCCTAATATCCAACCTATATTTCCCTTGATGCAGCTTAAGACTGCATCCTCTCGTTCTCTCAGTTGCTGCCTGGAGAAAGAGACCAACCCACAGCTGACTACAGCTACCCCTCAGGAAATTGTAGAGAGTGATAAGGTCACCTCTGAGTCTCATTTTCTCCAGGCTAAACCACTCCAGCTCCCTCAGCTGTTCCTCACAGGGTTTGTGTTCCAAGCCCCTCACCAGCCTCGTTGCCTCCTCTGGATGTTCTCAAGCATCCCAGTGTCCTTCCTAAACTGAGGGGCCCAGAACTGGACACAGCACTCAAGGTGTGGCCTCACCAGTGCCGAGTGCAGAGGAAGAATGACCTCCCTGCTCCTGCTGGCCACACCATTCCTGATCCAGGCCCAGGATGCCATCTTAGCCACCTGGGCACACTCCTGGCTCATGTTCAGCTGCTCTCACCAGTACCCCCAGGTACTGGTACT
Source organism: Hirundo rustica (assembly GCF_015227805.2). Taxonomy (NCBI): domain Eukaryota; kingdom Metazoa; phylum Chordata; class Aves; order Passeriformes; family Hirundinidae; genus Hirundo; species Hirundo rustica. Next base: position 14,901,924 of record NC_053451.1, on the reverse strand, counting down.
TTTCCTCCTGGGCACCGTCCAGTGACACTGTCCCCAGCCTGTGGACCCCATGCAGGGGGTTATTGTGGCCAAAGTGCAGGACTCAGCACTTGGACTTACTAAACTTCATCTTTTTGGACTCTGCCCATCCGTCCAACCATTCCAGGTCTCTCTGTAGAGCCATCCTACCTTCCAACAGATTGACACATGCTCCCAGCTTAATGTCACCTACAGATTTACTAATGAAAGACTCAAAACCCTCTTCCATGCCATCATTAAAGATATTGAACAGAGCTGGCCCCAGCACAGACCCCTGAGGGACACCACTGGTGACTGGCCCCAGCTGGATGCAGCACCATTCTCTGGGTCTGGCCATCCAGCCAGTTCCTAACCCAGCACAGAGTGCTCCTGTCCAAGCCACAGGCTGCCAGCTTTTCTGGGAGTGTTCTGTAGGACACAGTATCAAAGGCCTTGCTGAAGTCCAAATAGACAACATCCACAGCCTTTCCTGCATCCACCAGGCCATAAAAGGAGATCACATTGGTCAAACATGACCCACTTCTCCTAACCCTGTGCTGGCTGGGCCTGAGACCATGGCCATCCTGTAAATTCTGTGTGATGACACTCAGTATAAACTGTTCCATTATCAGGTACTGAGGTCAGGCTGAGTGGTCTATAATTACTAGGATCCTCCCTCCCACCCTTTTTGTGAATGAGTGTCACACTGGCCAGTTTCCAGTCATCTGGAACCTCGCCAGTGAGCCAGGACTGTTGGTAAATGATGGAGAGTGGCTTCCCAAGCTCATCTGCCAGCTCCCTCATCACCCTGGGATGGATCCCATCTGGGCCCATAGATTTATGAGTATCCAAGCATCTCAGCAACTCTCTGACTGCCACCTCCCGGATAACAGGGGGACCATTCTGTTCCCTGACACCATCTACCAGCCCAGGAGGATGGTTGTCCTGAGGACAAGCCGTCTTCCCACTAAAGATTGAAGCAAAGCAGGCGTTAAGCACTTCCTCATTCTTCTTATCTGCAGTTTCTAAGTTTCCTCCTGCATCCAGTAGAGAACAAAGATTGGTCTTACCCTTACCTGTAATTGATATATTTGTAAAAACATTTTTTATTATCCTTCACAAAAGTTGCCAAATTAAGTTCTAGCTGAGCTTTGGTCTCCCTAATTTTTTTCCTACATGCCCTAGCAACTCCCTTAAATACTTCCTGAGAGACCTGACCCCCCTTCCAGAAATGATACATCCTCTTTTTATTCCTAAATTCCTTCAAACTTTGTTGCCCATCCAGGCCGGATATCTGCCTTGTCAACCCATCTTTCGGCACACAGGGACAGTCTGTTCCTGTGCCCTCAAGATCTCTGTTTTGAAGCACACACACCTATCCTGAACTCCTTTGTTTTTAAGGACTGCTTCCCCAGGAACTCTCTGAATAAGCCTCCTAAACAAGCCAATGCCAACAGGCATTCCAATGCCCTCTGGAAGTCCAACGTAAAAGTCTTATGATGTTCCTCCTCATTTCACCAAATATTGAGAACTCTATAATTTCCTGATCACTATGCTCAAGAAGAAGGGAATTTTAATGAGAAAACAGAGCAAGTAGAAAGGCTGTTCTGTTATTTACACAAAGATCTCGTAGACGAATAACCACATATTTAGTCACAGCTTCTTTGCAATCGGAGACATATTATGAGTAGAATCCAGTTTGCCATGGCTGGATGTGCTAAGAGAGGAAGAGTCTTCATAGTGACAGACATCTTCTTAGACAACCATGTTGATATTTTGCTTTGGTTTTTGAACAAAACCAGTGTTGAAAAATATTTTTAATTATAAACAAATGTGTGCACTTGTCTAATGTACTTTAATATGTATATAGGTAGACATGAGGGTATCTAGTTTCTCTACACACATCCAATTGCAGCATCTTCTCTTCCAGAGGAGGTTGTGTTTGCTTGGGGTACTTTGTAAAAAGCCCAAATATCCTACCTCGAGTGCTTTTTATCTTAGGAAACATTTTTGCTCTTGCTGCTTTATGGTGGAGAATACTCAGTGTGTTTGAAGTGGGTACAACATTCTTTGTTGGACCTTACATATGGGCTGCTTGTAATGTGGAAGAAACTCTTTCTTTCATCCATAATACCTTCTAGTGGCCATGTAGATATTTGGTATAAACAATAATAGTTACTCAAAAAATTAAAGTTCAAACTCATCAATATTGTGATAATATGTGATGAAACAAGTGTAATTCTGTCTAGGAATAGATACCTTATTATAAAAACTAGACCAGATAGCATTTTCTATTATGAACAGAACAGGTTTTTTTCTAGTGAGAACCACTTTGGCTACTACTCTTTGGAAAACTTTGTACAATCCCTTGAATTTTTAAACTGATCTCAGTGCTTTAACCCTAATCCACTCTAGGAAACTGAGGAGACAAAAGCAGATTAACTACCCTACTTTACAGGCACTCCTTCCTGATTTGTTCCTAGTTAGCACTCAGCGAATATGGGTGTTATGCCCCAAATCAGAGTTGATTGCAGTAGTGAAGGAGATGCTTCTGCTTTTCTTGAGGTAAAACTGCTTAAAGAAGCAGATTTCTCCAATAATTTGTTTACCAGGCTTCATTCTGCACTATAAAAGCATGTTTGAAATTTAGCTTATTATTGTACTTATCTGCTTTAGCTTTAAAGAAGAGGATACATTTTCATCTTTCTTAGTAATTATCTCTGGACATTATCACATGAAAAGGGTAGTACTTGATTTTCACTTTACCAGATATAATAGTCCTGGAAATATGTGGTATAACTACATAAACTTCACCAATAATACTTTTAAACAGGCCTTTCACTAGCAATTAAAAACCAAGAAGCATTCCCCACCAAATAAATAAAAATGAAACATGCACAGGTGGCAGTAAAGCTTCTTTACACACTGGAATAATTGACAATTTGTGGGAATTTTTTTTTTCCCCCTGCATGAAGCCTTCAAGACAGGTAATTCCTTGGCGTATTGCAGGAGCATGCAGTACAGATGTAGGGGAAAGCTAGGTGTCACTCAGTAAGGGATTCTGTTGGTATGATTGACACATAAAGCAAATTTTTTTGCCATCCCGATGTGTGCTTTCTCATGGAGGGACATCACTGAGACAAACCATTGGAGTAAACCCTCTCTGTTGTCATTTGGTGGGATTTTTATTTTAATGAAAGCAATCGGTCTTGTGTGCAAATACCAGCCTTTGCTGTTTGATATGCGCAGAAATCCAATCAGATGCTTAATTAGATCTTAACATGAGTTCCAAACAGCTGGCTAATTCCCTTGTTTCTGATTAAAAAGATTACAAAAATAAAATTTAACATTGCATTTACATACAGCTCTAAAAGGAAACACTCACCCATAAGTTTTAGTCATTTAGGAAATTCACGTCTGTTCAATGCTAGGGATCAAAGATTTTAGCATGATGAATTGCAGAGTGGCAAGAGATTAAAAAAAAAAAAAAAAAAAAAAAAAAAAAAAAAAAAAAAAAGAAGAACCGGAAAATGGCATTTGTCAAATGCTCTGCTTGCTGATTATGGCAGGATTTAACTTGAAGGTGTGAGTCCATAGATGTATGCAGGAAGTATTTTGTTTCATTCTGCTTTGCGAAAACACAGAAATTAGGTTTGTTCACTAAACCATCATTTCCCGTGAGCTCAGAAGCTTATTTTTCAAACAGGCCTGTTCTGAGCACATGTACTAATTTGTTTAAAGTTGATTTATTAACTGTCAGAAAATAAGGTAGAATTTAATTTGTTTTCTGTCTAGTTTAATCTTTGAGTGGTTTCTTTTTTAATAATTTTAAATTCAGTTTTTAATCAGAAGTATAGTTATTCTAATGTCAGAGGGTGTTTGACACTTCCTTATGTCTTCAGCAGTGATAATATAAAACTTTTCTGCCAAAGATAAATATAACAGATAAAATCCTTTTAGCTGGAATTGTTGAATCAGTGTATGCACCAGTGGTGAAGCCAATCTAGATAACTACTATAAGATAGTAGAAAATAGATTCCTAATGTTGTCATTTAGGACTAATAGAGATTCATTTAAACACATTAAAAGAGATATTGTTTTACACAGAGAATTCATATGGAAACCTTTCTGCGATGTTTAAGTAAGAAATATGTTGGTTATGTATAAATGGAAATCATTGGAGCAATGGAAAGTGATAAGCAGCTAATTGAATTGCATGTATGACTTGCTGACACATGGGTGTGGAGAAATACTTCTCTTTTCTGGCAATAAAAACTGAGGATTTGGAGAGCTTATGGGGGACTATTTATGCTTTAAAAACTCCAACAAATATGACAAATTCAAATCTGCTAAAAAAATGGAGTATAAAATGATCAAGAGGCTATTAAAAACATATGAGTTTTTCTTATTCAGAGAAGTGATTCAGAGTGACAGATATTGCACCCACATATTACAGAGGTCTGTGTTTGAACCAAAGGGCTTCAGGCCTCCAAACCATGGAATGTAATACTTCAAACCACAACAATCCTCGGCAGAAAAGGCTGTGTGAAAAAGAACAACTCTCCCTTCTTGATCTGTTGAGTCTTTACAAACACATTAATAAATGAGCATATTAAGATCATGACTGACATTGTGTTTAGACTCCACCGAGACTTTGAAGAGCTCTCTTGCAACACTTAACGAAAATATTGAATAGTCATGGGATGCAAGCTGTAAGTGTTGTGTTGGATCACAACAAAAACTGACTTAGATACAGAAGATGAAATTTGAGAACAAATGACCAGATTTGTCTGTCGACCCCCTGCATCCCCAATAAACAAACGCACTAACTAAACAGAGAGATGTATTTTAGAGCTTCTGAAATATCCCATGCAAACACAATGTACCAGATCAGGCTAAAGGGCCAACTTGGGATTTTTATGACCAGCACCTTAGAGGGGAACTGCTGTAAAATGGTATTTCACCTCATATGCAGATCAAGGAATCTCAGGTGAATGATTGTACTTAATGGTGTTTAATAGTCCTTAAAGGCTTTTACTTACACTGAGTGATCACACCACAGTGGACTGCAATTAGTGTCAAGAGTCCACTTCTCTCTGACCAGCTTTTTTTTTTTATATGAACCTTTTTTCCCATGTGAAGAGTTAGATATTCAGTATCATATTTATTTATTTGACATTACCTGGGATGGCTTGGATTTTGATTTAGTACAGTGCTGCAGTAGTACTAGTAATCAAATATAACTAGACTTCACAATTGACATGCACAGCTAACGTAAATACCAGTAAAATGGCTGGATATTCGCAGCAGCTGGGAAGGAGATCATGGGCTCAAACCATCACAAGCCCTTTGCTCTTCTAGGTTCTGCTAGCTGTTCAATTCTATAGCCGCTGTTGGGCTCCTCTGTCAGCCTGCACCTCACCAGCTGGTGTAGCCTAAAAGCTGCCCTCCAGACCCTTCCTGATGAGGGCAGCTCAGCTTTCATTCATCAGGAGTGGGCAATCCCTTCCCACATCCCATCATGAGCGTCGTGAACATAAAGCCCAAGTTTGCCTCCTCAGCACTGTCTTCCACTGCAGCGAATTGAAGTCACAATGTTTGTTTTTGATGTTCCTAGCATTTTGTTGCAAGGAGGGTTTGTAATTTATGCAATGAAATGAGTTTATGAAAAAGAGTTTAATTTTATTGGTTATTAGGAAAAAATGTTGAAAGGGATAAAAAGGAAACTATGCAGGGAAATTATTTCAAAATAAATCAACAGCATCAAATAAATGGTCAAGTGTCAGAATCAAAACCACATGAAAAATCCCAGGCTGCCTTATCCCTCCTCGTGCAAACTCTGCTGCCTGTCTCCCATCAATTTTGTTGCTCTTTCCAGTATTATTTCTATTTGTGCTATACTCTACCTTTGATTTGTACGTAGTACACAAGATGTGGACTCACTGTGGTTTTCTACCGTGGCATAATAAAGCCAAACACTGGATCCAGATGGAGCCCAAGCCACCTGCTGTATTTTGTTCCATTGCCAGTGAGAACTGAGAGAGGAAAAACCAAGAGGGATCTCTAGCACAATGTTGTGTGCAAAATCCTTCCCCGGCTGATCCATGCAATGCTGTAAAAGCAGCAAACTGTCACTGTGCACATCTCGTGATACTTTGTTCTGCCTTCTGATCTTCTGTGCATCACTCCATAGCCCAGCCAAGACCACAGAATTTAATTACCATATCACTGTAACACAATCTTTGCCCTTGCAGCTCAGATCACTTTTAGCACCCTAAAAAAGAAATAATGAAGCAGAGAGGAAAGTGGAGGCTTTATGGTCTTTGTGTGTAAACAAGCAAACAAATAAGATGGTACAGAAGCTGACATAAGTTGTCTGCAAGTAATTAAGGAAACTTGCTCCAGGTAATCATAAATGTATGTGTTTACCACATTGTCTTTTTTTTTTTTCCTCTTTATAGTCTAAAGAAATCATATGTAGTGAATGTTTCCCTGGATAAAACTTGTTAAATACCTTGTCAGTGATCAATGGAAATAGAGAGTTTAAGCCAGTTAAAGATTCATGCCGCTGAGTGGAGATTTAGAATTCCCAGTGAGAGACCAGGCTGACTGGGTGCTCTCAGGTTGGGCTCTGAGCCATGAAATTCTTCTTCAACTGTGCTGCTGGCCACCAGGCATGTTCTTGTTTTGGGACAGCACAGACTCTCTGCTAGAGGAAGAGTGGGAGGGAGATATACAATTCTCTAGAGACAGCTGTGGGGTGTGCAGCCCACGTAGTATCTGAAAATGTTGAGAATGTCAACAGATCTGTTGGACCTGGCTAATCACTTGCATATATGAAATCATACGATTTCTTAAGGTCCTACTTTTTCTTTTTGTCATATTAGATATACAGCTGCATGCCCACTGCAGGAATCTGTTGATTCTTGGCTGAGCCCCAAATTTTCCTTGGCTCATTCTGCTTGATTCATTCTCTTGTGACTGCTAAATTATTTTAAATTTCTTTTATCTCTTTGATTTACTCTTGCCCCTTTTCTCTACTCACATGCTCTCTTGACTGCATTTTTAAGGAACAACTTGTACAAAATCGGAAAAAAGTCTTTAGAATATATTTGGAAGATTCACTCTTGAGCTTTGTTTCATCTTGCAAGATGAAGGGTGAGATGTATTATCTCTATAAAACAAGTGCAGCATTTTAGACTAACTGTAAAAATTCAGCAGAATAAGCTTAATGGAAGTGCGGTGCTTCAATAAAGTCAGTGATAATAATAATAATCTTCAATTGATCTGTTCTATAATAAAAAGCTCAAAGCAGATTGTGAAGCTTATTATTGGAGTAGAGGCCAAGAATTAGTGGAATTTGGGATAGTAGTTGGACATTCCAATAGACCAAGAGTATTAGTTGTTCAAACTCTGAAAACAAGAGCTTTTCTCATCTGTATCTGATTTCTGGCTGCTATAATGTATCTTAAGTAGGAATGAAAAATTATTTTTGATTCATTGTTGTGGTGTATTTCTTCGTGGACTTAATTTAAAATTGTATTTTACTGGTGCTGATCTGTAGCAAGAGTGTTATCTGTGTTAGGATTCCAAGGACACCATAGAGAATTTGTCTTCATAGTTTATTGGGTTCTTTACTAGAATTATTTCCAGCATGAATTTTTAATAACCAAAAAAGCAACACTCCAGGACCTATATACACTATGGAAGAAAGATTTCCAAATGTCTTTAAAGCTGTATTTTTTTGTCTTTCTTTGCTGATTTAGACAACGGAGCATTGTTGGTTTGTTCTGTAATCTTATTCCATTGGTAGGGATATCTTTTAATATGTTACAGTGTACACAAACTACCGTAGTAAATGTTAATTGCAACTAGAATGCAACAGCTAATAATAGCTGTGTAATTGTCAATTCTGTGGAAATTATTTGAGGGGTGGAAAGCACTAACGACAGAGAGCTCTTTAATGTTTAATTAGCAGTCTTCAACTACCTTCCTTATGACAAAGCATTTCTCTGCCTATTTTTTATTATAACACCAGATCTAAATGGGCTATTTAAAGTATCAGATAAAAATAATTATAATGTTGTCAGGGTTTTTTGTTTGTTGGTTGGTTTTTGGTTGTTTGGTTGATTGGTGAGGAGTTTTTTGTTTGTTTGTTTTGTTTTTTGTTTTTGTTTGTTGTTTTACAAGGAAATACATCAGACCAATTTGGGCCACAACTGATGCTATAGTGTTGTTCTGGCTGCTGTAGCATTTCCATTGTGGGTCCATTTTTTGCACAATTTTTAAAAGTTAAAATAAAGACATGTTTTAATAGTTACCTTTCTGGAAATAGGGCAAGATGGTGCATGTATAGGGCTTAGTTACTTTCTCATGTTCCATTAAAAATACAGAGTTGCATATTTTATATATAAAAATAGATTAAGTTTAGAAGAATAGGGCAATTTCTTTGCTGAATTGTCAAGTAAGTTAATTGCTTACATGTCTGCTCTACTGGAATTATCTTATTTTAGAATACTTATTTTCAGTCTTGGAGACGTAGTTTCTATAAATGAAACAGCTTTCCAAATCTTAGGGTTTCAGTGGGCTAGCAATGTAATGGTATTAAAAAATTCATTGTTTTAAAGGAGAAAACATCATCATTTCTTGAAGTATCTGACAACTGATTAATTGAACTTATGTTTCTTTCTAACTGAGCAAATGCCTTGAAAATCACCCCCAAACCCATGTCCAAATAAAGAAATTAAGCAAAAATATTTGAATTTAGAGGCTTATATTAAAAGCGCTTCTATAATATCTTTTGATTCTTAATTTTTGGGGGGTTTTTATGAAATTAGATTATTTTGAATCTGACCTTGAGGAGGGATAACCTCAGAATGGGTCAGGCTGGAAGAGACCACAGCTGGTCCCATCTCCTTGCTCCCAGAGCACAAGGCACGGGATTGCATCCAGATGGTTCCCGAAAATCTCCAGCGAGGGAGACTCCACACCCTCTCTGGGCAACCTGTTCCTGTGCTCGGTCACTGCACAGCAAAGAAGCTCCTCCTCATATTCAGGTTGTTGAATGGGTGAATAAGAAAGAAGAAAATTATAGTTGTCAATAATGCTCATTGTGAATATATGACCAAAGGTTGTACCTTCATTTGTTTTCTGGGGAAGTTGTCCTGGCTTTAGGTAGCACTGTTTTTTTTTTCCTTTGTGATCTTCAACACTTCAGAGGTTTGAAATGGGACCTGAATATAGTACAATAAAAACGGGTAAACTTTCAAAAATGTTCCACATACGTATGGCAACCACCTCATAATTCTGATAGCTTAGTTTAGAATAATTACATTGACTGTATTTTCATTTTAGTATTGCTGCAGTGTACTGCAGATGCTGCATCAGGGCAATGGCACAGCCCATTATTTGATGGGCCTACACATTTACTTAGTTTTAAGACAGCATAAAATTGAAAGGATGGAAACATATGGCACGTAATTATACTTAATTGTGGAATTTAGCTTGAAATGCAAACTGCTGCATTCGTAACCTGCTTCCTCTGAATACCATTGTTTAGGCCCCAGTCAGATAAGGGTTATGTGTAGAAGATGGGGAGGCAAATCTCATGCAGCATATCGTCACATCGGAGAGTTGATAAGTAGCCAAGAAGGCTGGAATGCTGCCAGCCGGGCTACATTTCATTTCTGTATCATTTAGACTGCTGGCTGTGATGCATGGTACTATATTTCCATCCTGTTTCCTATACTTAAATGAGTTCATGGCGAGGGGGTGCTGAGAGAAATCACAGTATTTCTGCTTTAGAGAGTGTGTATTATTATTACCACGAAGCATAAATTTGAAAATGGTTTAGTGTACAGAGGACTCTCCCCTCCTTCCGCCCTCAGAAGACTCGGAGCAAGTCTCACCAGAAGGCCTGGGGAGAGCTGTGAAGTATTAAGTCAGAATGAAGTCCTCACTCTGCAGTTTTAGCAATTTTTGTACAGCCTTCACTGTTTACCCAGCCCAACCTAATCTGCCTTCTAGTGATGACCTTTCTGTCCAGAGGTCATGTAAACTCTCTTAGGCAATGTCTATGCTGATCCTTTGTGTGTGTGTGAATTCCAATGACATTTTACATTAAAGCTAGAATAAATACCAACAGGGTGTTTTGCCAAGGGCTTGGTCAGCAGTCTTCAAAACGGATGGAATTAAATTAGAAAGAGCAGGGGAGATGTCTTGATGTGCAGGAAAGAGAAATATGAAAGATTCAGAAGAGCTGAGAAGTGTTTGTAGTTATCACTTGGAGTACGGGTTCTAGAGAGTACAAATCAGGATTGCAAAAAAATCCACCTTTTTGTACAAAACATCAGTTTTTGAAACTCTGCCTAGAAAAGATGTAAGGGAGATAAACACTATTTGTATCAGCTTATTTGCAAATGGTGAACATTATGAAGTATTTATCAAACTAACACTTTCACTTGGTAATACTTCAAAAATAACCAACCCTTTATATTAAGATGTAAGATAACTGCACATAATACTCTGGAAAATCCTAAACATCTTAGAAATTCAAGCAGTGCATTCGCTTTAGCAGTGTCCTGAAACATGATATATACCAAGAAGTGGAACAGTGGTTTCAGGTACCAAAAAAAGGCTGGGGGAAGTAACACTGCAGGCTTTAGCACACTTTGCTCTTGACTAATGAATCACTTCCCTGGATTGGGTTTCTAGTCTAAAAGGTGAAGAAAATAAACACCTCCAAGTCTGCCCTATTAGCTGATGTTTGTGAAGTAGCTGATGAATGAGGGGATGTAAATGTTAAGTGCCTTTCCCACAACAAGCATTCTTGTTGTGATATTTGAATTGCAAGAGAATCTAAACCTTCAAACTTTTCCTGTTAATGCAATCTCAGTTAAGAATATCACATTTTATAAGTGAAATAATTAGGAGGTCTTTAGGACTTAAGGGTCGGGAGGATTATGGACTCATTGACCCTACGGATAGAGATGAAGTATTTTCCACTCCTTTTCTTGCTAATGGTAGATGCAAAACTCATTATCACAAAGTGTGATGTATATAAGAAGAGTTATTACCATTTCCTTCTCCTAAACACTAATCTATCCTCAAATTCAATCTGGTAAACTTTGTTCCATAGATTTTTAGGATGATTTTTTTTTTTCCGTGTTTTTATAAATGCATCATGCCTCTCTTTATAAAATCATTCTACAAAGGCATCAGAAAATTTCAAAAGCTGTAACGGACCAACTTGCCTGGTGTAATACAGTAAAGTAGCAAGCCCTCTGTGCCTTTTGTCTATTTTTTTTTTGCTTGCTAAACCTGTGCAGGAAAGATGCAAGAAAGGTTGCAAAGGTTTATCTCCTTGAATCACAAGAAAAAGATCTTCCATGGAGCTTTTTCTGTCATGTTCAGAATTCTCTCCAGTTTTACCTTCCTGCAGGGGCATTCAGTGTCACAAGTAGTTGATGTAGTCATCAGACTGATTTTTTTGTTGTTGTTTTATGGTCTTCTGTTTAAATATCTTCTCTTTAAATATTCCAGAAGTCTGACTTGAATAGTTATTATTTCCAGATTGTTAGAAACAAGGTTATACTGCTTCCTAGTGGGGAAGGAAAGAATATCATGTTCTCATTTGATGAAACTTTTATCATTATGCTTGTGCAGTTTTTTGTTTTGTTTTGTTTTTTAATTCTTTGGTACACTACCAGAGTATTTAGAGCTCTGCTCTTTTCTATTGTATGGTTTTATATCAGTGAAGATTGACTTCAGTGAGTTTGTCCTAGCTGACAGCAGTATGTGTAAGAGAATATAAAAGCAGAACGCTTTGCTGTTTTACAAGGAGTCTTTACTGCAGGCTACAGCATGCTGTTTACAATCCAAGACAATAAATCACCTTGGCTAGTGGCTGTAATCTCCCCTGGAGATGGGCAAGCAAAATATTCATTTCCCTTACCTCTGCTGTGACTTATCTCTGTCGGATAGCACCACACACTTCTAAAAACATGTTTTCTTGGGCTGTAGAGAAAGTGTAAGTAACCCAGAATATGCGGAGATCCATTAAAAACCAGTTTGACAGAGAGAAGTATCTGTCAATGAGAGAGATGATTGCTTTTTGAAGCATTCGTTGGGAAAGAAGTAATGTTGTGCACTGACCTCTCCAGGAGAACAAAGCCGTGAGTACCTCCAGTGCGTTAGTGGTGTTTGTGTGGTGCTACTGGCGCTGGACTGAGGCTCAGGAGATCAGCAGAAGCTCTGGCTCCTGCCAGCAATTTCTTGCAAACTGTTGGGAATGTACCACCCAGCAACACCGTTCAGCACTGGCAAAAAGGCACTGGTATTTCTCCACCTTTCTCTGACTTCTCTGCTTTTGAGTGCCATTATTTATGTTCAACTAGTGCTGGAATAGTCTCACTAATTTTAGTGAAATTGTGGAAGCAATGAGGTGGTGCTGAGTGTGTGAGTGGTGGGGCTGCACTTCAGAGCAGGACAGATTCATGCAGTCTGTTTAAAAAACACATGGAGCTGGAAGACCCAATCTCTAGATCTGGGAACAGGACTCAATAGTTCAGCAGTAAAAATTCTTCCTTGCAAGGAGCATAATTTTTTTCCTAACTTTACATGATTTTTTTCACTTAGAATCCCAACTCTGCTCAGAATCCAAGTGAGAAAAATGTTAGCAGAGTCCACACTTTCATGTTTGGTGGTGTTTTTTTTTTTTTTTTTTTTTTTTTTTTTTTTTTTTTTTTTTTAAGTAGTTCCAATTCTCAAAAATGTGTTTCCACTTTCAGCTGGTTTGCTTCCAAGACCATGGCTCATGAACATACCTGCTGTTGTAATTTCTCAATTTAGATGGTAAAAAATAGTGTTTGGACTATCTCAGAAGAGTTATGATCCTTTCTTATATTTGTAATAAGGGCTAAATATGTGATTATGTATCATTCACAAGCAATTCACAATTTTTTTTTTGTCAGACATGTTTATTTATTGATTCATTGTAGTGAGACCGCTGATAAAATACAGTATTCCTAATGAACAAAAATAGAATACGTTCTTAGTACATGAAGATTTTCCCTATATGTGCTGCTGTCAGGGTTATGTATATGACTACCCTGTCCATTAAGATTAAAGCATATCCCTTTGTGTTTGGACATCAATATACACAGAAGTAGTCTCACTGACATTCAGAATTTCATTACTGAAAATTGATTCAACCCAGGGTGCATCTAATTTCACCCCTCTGGTTGCTAGGGTTCAAAATAACTGAGTGCATGGGCATTTGTGGGAATTTGTCCCTCAAAGGGGTTGCAGAAGGAACCATATCTTGGTGCTCCAGGTGGGTCAGCATTCCCTGTGATCTGCTCTTGTCATTCCCACCTGAGCCACTCATCCCTGCCTGCAAAGATTTGGCTTTTCCCCCATTCTGTTTTGGTGTTTGTGCCTGCCCCAACCCCGGCCCTGCTTGTGAGTTTAAACCATTGTTTATCGAGAGCAGCACAGGAGAAAAATGAGCATTTGGATCCCCCTGTCAGACTCTAATGTACAAGGATTTCCGGGGTGGGGGGTGGGCTGATTTTTTATTGTGATGATTTGTAGGGACTGTTCTAGAACTTTAAGTGGGCCTGAAATTTTTTACAAAACGGAAGGCTGTAGGCAATTTTTGTTACTGCAAGTGACAAGGTTTTTCTTTTCAAAATAAAGTAACAAACCTCCTGTAAATGACTTGCAGGATCATTTATTTCTTTTAAGTCAGAAACAGCTATCAGCTTTCAATGGTAAATTGCAGCTGAAGTTTTTATTTCCATGTTCAGAAGGGCAATATAAAATAATTTGAACTAGCTCACACACTATCTCACTCTGCTGTGCTTAATCTGCTTAAATATCATTTTACTGTCCAAGGTGTCAGTTTAATAAAACTAAAAGCTGTTTCTGTTTATGTTCACTATTAGCAAGGATATCATGTTTTTTCCCCATGATTAGAGTGATGCTTTCAGCAGTAATTCTGTTTACTCAGGAATTTCCCCTAATCTGAATGAAAATACACAAAAATATAAGAAAGCCAAGAAAAGCTAGTGATTTTGCTTTGCTGTCAGAGTAACCAGAGACGGCATAATGCACAAGCTCTACTGATGAAGCATTTTCTCAAAAACCAACAAGTGTAAAAATATGTTTCTTTAACTGAATTCTATAGTAATCATTGAAACAATTGATGTAGGTTAACATTTCACTCATCAAAATACACTAAAGCTTAACTAGAAGGTGGAAAAAGCTACCACAGGTTCCATCTCTTTTGATGCTTGAAATCCAAAACTGCTAAGAGCAAATGCATGTGTAATATATGCTCAGGGAAAGCCAATCTCCCAAAAACACTGCAAGGGATTTCCCAGCCCAAGGTAGTGTCTTTAATAGTCTTTAGTGGGAGTGAGTGTTGTCCATCAATTTGTCTAAATATTTTTGATATGAAAATTTTTAGCATCATCTCTGTTTTGTGTCAGACAGCGTAATGGCCTCTTTGGCTTTTGAGAAGGAAGTCCTCCAGAGGGTATAAATCTGTCACCTGCTGCCACCTACTTTTGCTGCTCTGTGGCTCTTCTGCTCTACTTAGAGAAAAGTTTTTCTATCCTCTATAAACTCTTCATAGGTATTACTACTTTCAATCCAGTCAACAGGCTAGAAAGCTGATATTTCTGACAGTGAAAGAGGATGTTGTGCTCAGTGTGAAGGCTCTTGAACTTAGAAGATATATAGATAAAAACTGGGGTCATCAATGAGCTCCCAGAAGTTTGCACTGAAGATGCATGGTCAGGGTCATATTTCAATTTGTCTGTATAATGCTCACACTAAAAGAGAAAACCTAGTAGTCTTGGTATTTTTCAAATATATATGTGTGTGTATATATGTGTGTGTGTGTGTGTATGTACATACATATATATGTGTTTGTGTCTTTATGTGTATATATATATATATATATATACACACACACACACACACACAAATATATGCATTATTTTAATGCCAACTAAGTAACCATGATGCAGTAAAAAACCTGGAAACTGCTTCAAAGAGGCTGGAGTCTGCAGTGAAAAATGAATAGGTTTGTTCTCATGGGGTGAGAAAAAGCCCAAGGTCTGAAACAGATGGGAACAATGTGAGCTGCTGTGAAATTACCCTCACTGCAGGGTTTGTGCAGTGATCCTGGATGGTAAAGAAAGGGTTGAAAGAGAGCAGTGAGATGGATTTCTGAGTATCTATGTAAGGATGTTTGTACATGAGATGAGACACAGGAAGGCAGAAAAATGGTACAAAAATTGATCCATCCAAGACCTGCTTGATTGTGAAGCTTTTGGGACTCCTCCCCCTTGTAGTACTTCTATGCTAGCTTGACTGATTTCAATTGATAAACTGGTAATTAATCCCAGAGGGGGAAAAAAAAAAGAGGCAGGAAATTAATCTATATTATGTATTTGTAATTTGGCATTTTGAGAGTTATGACTAGAGATGGGAAAACACCTCTTGTTCTGCTTTTAAATTATATGAAGGGGAAACTTGCAGTGTCTCATTAACTTCAGCAATACCAAACTCCAGGCATAAAGGCTTGCATAGCTCAGGTGTGAACAATAATGAAAAGAAATTCCTATTAACTTTCCATGGCATCTTTTTTGCTGAAATATCTTTATGCAGTGCCAGGGGATCTGTGGAGATGAGGAAAGCAACTATGAATTATCTGGGGTACAGTAATCTGATTTTCCCTCTGTTCTTTTCTCATCGTTTTGGAGCTTGTTCCCATTTCTGGATGTTTGGGCTGCAAAGGGGGAGCTGGGGAAGGAGGAATGGTAGGAAGAACAGGGCACTGGGAAATCTGGGGAATCGCTGCTGCAGTGCCATGGGCATAGCTGCCCATGGGACAGGGGAGTTGGCAGGCCAGACATAATTTCACTTCAGCCCATTTGGCCTGAAATGCCTGCTTAATTCTAGTTAAATGTATCATTCTAAGAGTGAGGCAAAACTGTAACAAAGAGCTGGCATGTGGCATACAGAGTGAGTTTTTCTCTCTCACTCTTGCCCTCTCCTTCTCCCTCCCTTTACCTGTCTTTAATGTGTAGTTTACATTCTTGTACAGTGATACAATCTCATCCTCCCAAAGCAGCAATCCTCAGCCTATCATTCAGCATGGAGCCTGAAATATTATATATGTGATATTACAAGCCTGAGATATTGCAGCATGAATTGCATATTTGATTACAAATGGTACCCAGGCTGTTGCCCAAGCCATTCCTGGTGCACATTCCTTCAGTGGCAGTGCCAGAGGCAGCTCTGAGTGAGACAGGCAAGCTCTGAGCAGCTGCTCTGCCTTCCCTGGAGCAGCAGCTCAGCAGCCCCCCGTGACCATTTGCTGCCTTAGTCTGGGATATTTCTGTGTACACTCAGAAACCTTGTGAGGGGCTGCAGACCAGAGCTCTTCCAAAATATGGAAGACTGAAGCTTCTAAAGTATAACTCTAGAAGCAGGGAGAAAAATAGTTTGGTGTGGGGAAGGCTGACAACAGGGGATAGTGTGTGTACACATCTCTTGGTTCGTGAAGCTGCCCAACATATGTCGGGCTTTAATGAGTGCATTGTCACTTGTCTGCAAAACCTTTGGCTGCCACAGTTGGCTCCTTCATACAAGAATCAAAGGCAGAGTTGCAGTACTGCCTCAGTGAAATTTGCTGTCAAATCTGCAACCCACTGCTGTTAGCAGAAAGTCACATGTGATGCTGCTCAGGTTCAGCTGGATGTAACTTCCCAGAGAGCCAACACAGGCTTTTATTCCACTTTACACATTACCCAAAATGTGAGGTGCTGCCACTGAAGTGATGCAGTGGGATTTGTTGTAGCCACAGCGGGATACAGGAGCCCGTGAGCCTGATTTTGAACAAAATGATATCTTAATAGTTTTCAGTGGCAATGCAACCAGATTGCACCCATCCAACCTGGCCTTGAACACTTCCAGGGATGAGGCATCTGCATCTTCTCTGGGCAACCTGTGCCAGCGCTTTGCCACGCTCACAGTAAAGAGTTTCCTCTTAACATCCCATCTAAACTTACTCTCAGTTTGAAACCAATCCCCCTCATCCTGTCTTGTAAAAAAAAAATCTCTCCTGTCTTGTCAGCCCCCTTCAGGTCGTTCTTCAACTGAAAAGCCATCCAAATTTAATTTCTGTTAAACTCTTAATTAATTTTATATTGTTTATAAAGAACTATTTCAAATTTTAGAAGAGTGTAGAACAGATAGTTTTAGTCCATCTGTTCATTTCTTTGTTTGAATATTTTATGACCTTGTATTGTTTCTTCATGCCTTTACTGTTAGATTTCTTGACAAGCCTGGAAAAGTAAATCCCTTTCTCCGATCTGTACTCCAGCCTAAATTCTACATTGAGTTCTTGGTCATTTTTAGCTTAGGCATGCAGCTAAATATGTTGAGATGATTTGGCTTCAGGACCTCCTGGCCTTGCAGCTCTGTTGCTGCAGAGGTCCCGGGACAGTGAATGCTCTTGGCCATGGGCAAGTGGGCGCAGGAGGGAGGTGCCAGGGAGCTGCTCAAGTGACACCTCTGGCTTTTGTATTCCAGGGAAGGAAAGCAGTGTGTGCACACAAGGGTTATTATACACGGAGATGATTTTTATGTAACCGCAGACAACTTTCATAGGAAAAACCAGGTGAAATGTTTGAACTGGTACTTCTGGAAATGCAGAGAAGCTCCGTGGAAGACGAGCCTTTTTCAGATGCGCAGCTCCAGCCTTGTTCTGCCATCTAGCGTTTAACACAGCCAGTTTCACGTCAACCAAGTGATTTTGAAGTATATTTTAGGGAAGAAGAAAACACTTTAAAAGAAGGTGAAAAAGCCGCATTTCTTAATGTGAAAAAATAAAACACAGACGGGGAAAAGCTCAATACAAATGGCATTGTTTGCATTTTAAACAGAATTGCTCTTGTAGTGAGAAAATGACCTGGTCATTGTCTAGGCTAACATTTTTCACCGGCAGAACTGTAAAGGTTTGTATTAGTCCCACAATTTTTGGATTCTCCTTTGTTTAGATAACAGCAATCTAATTTTAAGAGTGAATCCAGCTGTTTCTTACCATGTATCTGTTATCATAAATAGTCACCAGACACTTTGGATGATTAATGCTCAGATTTTTGGGGGCGTAGGGGGGTAGTTTGGACTACTTATTTTTGACTGAAGTCTGAATTATTAGTGGATTATTTGGACTCTTAAAGGTAGAAAATTACTGGTTCTCTTTCAGACAAAATACTTTTCCTAGGCATGGTGTGGAAACTTATTTAACTGGGATTTATAGTACAAAACAGTGTTGATGGGATCCCTGTTAAACTCTGGAACAAAACACCTATCAGTTAAGTGCATCTTTTTTATTGCATTTGGTTTACAATGAATTTATTCTTCTGGTTAGTGCAAGGATTCTTGAAGACATCTTCAAATGTTGCTCAGCCACTATTTTCCACTACTAAGTTCTACTTATTTGGCTGGTTGCTTTTCTGTATTGTTTTTTCTCAGATTGGGTGGGTCTGGTTTTTTTGGGGGGATTGGGGAGGGAGAGGGCTATTTGCTTATTTACAAACATGAGTCAAATTTTGATAAATAGAGTTATGAGTAAGGAAAACAGAAAGCAAAATAAGCATTTTCAGAAATGTGAATTATAGCTCTTGAAGAGCAAGCCTGTATAATTTTGATAAATATCTGAGGAAAGGGGGAGGATGGGAAGAAGAAAGGTGCCTTCACTTTTGCAATAATAATACGTTTAGCCACAGCAATGAGAAGGAAAGGCATTGACCTTGTTGGGAACCAGAGAGTGATTTGTCTGGGAAACTGAGCTGTGCTGTGCCTTTCTTAGTCTGGAATAAAGATAATTTTCAGGCTACAAGTAAATCCCATGTAAGGAATCATGGTCAAACTTTAGACAGAAAGAATGGAAGTAGCGGGAATACTTGGGAGTCGTACTGTCTCAGTGGTGCTGAGAGGCAAAGAAAATGATGGGAGAAAAATGAGGTTTTAAAGAGATAGAGAGGGAAATTCCAGGGGAAGAATAAAAGGGATACAAAGCTATAAACAATCTCAACATTTATGCTTAATAAGGATCAGATTCCATAATCCATTCTGTGCTTTAATTTCAGTGGATTTATCTTTATTTACACTACTTTGCAATTGGCAGAAGACCTCTTCAGCCCTAAGTAGACTCATCTCCTGAAATTCTCTCTTCATATGTTGCAATGTGATCAAAATTTGCTGATAAAATAAGAATGTTTAAAATAATCCCATAAAGTGCCTAAAGACTCTGTAGTTTGATATGCATGATGGAGGCTCCAAGGTGCCCCTAGTCTTCCTTGTCCAATTTTAATACTATCTCTGATCAGTCTCTGGGCACTGTCCTCTAAAAACCTAAGAAAGATGAAAGGTGATAAAGAAAACATTATTATTATTATTACTAGAGATCTGTTGATAACTCTGACAAACATATGGATTAGAATATCCTGTTGGCATGTTGAGCAGCACAGTATAGCATAAGTCTGCATGAGAAGGATGGATCAGGAAATTGTACACCATATCTCTTCTGTGAAACCAAGCTTTCACCTTTCCTTCAGATCTGAATCTTTTTTGATCTTTGTGGTAACATGAAGAATTGGGGACATAATTTTTTTTTTAATGTCCTTCCCTTTCAAAAGGTAAACAAATTTCTCAGAACCTTTAAAATGTCAGTAAACGCACTTGATTTTTCTGTCTTATTTTGAAGAGATGAAAGAAAATAATATTTGCCTACTTCTCTTAGTATTTTTTAAGATTTTGAACGGTAAGTTCATGTTTCACACTTTTTTTTTTTTTTTGTCCAAGCACACCTCAAGCATTCCTTCTTCCTTTTCCATTGGTACATGGAGTGCTTATCCTCAAAAAACTTCAGCTCTAACCCCAACAGCATTAGAGCACACAAAAGCTCTGAAGAAGTTCCCCTCTGAATTGTAATCCATTTAAGTGGTTTGGTTTTCGTTTTTTTTTCTGCTTTCTTCAAGATATAATCCTGCCTTCTGCTATTTATATGTTGTATATCTATGAAGTAATAATAAAAAGGAAGCTTATTTGTTTTGCTTTCTGTCAGATGTGGCTCCTGAAATTTACAGCTCATTTTATGTTTGTAGAACAGGGTCTTTAGTTCTATTTGCAGCTTCAAATGTCACACTTATTTCTATTATAAAGCCTTCCATGTTCTACTTTTTTCCTCTTTATTTTCTGGTATAAAGCAACTTATGACCAAAAAGCAAAAAAAACTTCTACATAAAAGTCAGGGACAGGATGCTCATGTTTGGTGTGTTTGCAAGTTATCTAAGAAAATTGCATTTTGCTGCCACAGAAGGCCCTTATCCTGTAAGACAGGTCTTTGTGAATCTGTTCTTGCCACCAGTCAATGGATTTTATCATGGTTCAGATGT
Source organism: Hirundo rustica (assembly GCF_015227805.2). Taxonomy (NCBI): domain Eukaryota; kingdom Metazoa; phylum Chordata; class Aves; order Passeriformes; family Hirundinidae; genus Hirundo; species Hirundo rustica. The sequence goes on along the minus strand of NC_053451.1, from coordinate 14,881,450 downwards.
CAAAATAAATCCCATTCAGTCTGAATTTTGTAACACTCAGCATCCAGTCTTGTCTTCATTCCTTTCAAAATAACTTCTCAGCATCCAGTCATATTCCTGTTCAACACAGATAAACACTATTACTTGGTTTTTAAGTCAAAGTCACACTCCTATTGGGAACTGTCGAGTATGAATACATTACTTATACAGTAGTAAAACCTCTGATGGATAAGTTTGTTCAACTGTGTATTGAAATGGCACAACAGAGCTCTGATATTTTTCTAGTTGGCCACAGACAATTTTTACATTTCATGTGGAAATTTGCATCTCAAAAAGAGCTGCTTTGTTTGCCATGCAGTAATCTCAAATCCTTTTTGGCTACCATTATGCACATCCTATTGCTTTGCCATTTTGAATCAAAATTTTCAATGTATGTATCTTGATAATTGCCCACATTCACAAAAAGGAGAGAAAAAAAAAAAAAAAAAGAAAAAAAAGAAAAATGATTGCATAATTCCAACTAATGGAGAAGAGGAAAAAGACAAAAAAAAAAAAAAAAAAAAAAAAAAAAAAAAAAAAAAAAAAAAAAAAAAAAAAAAAGACAAAAAAAAATCAATCTCCATCTTACAAAAGGCTTAAAGGTGTTTTGATGTCTATTTTAAAAATGCTAAAATAACAGACTTTCATGCACCTGTCCAGAGCAGGGGAACATTTTCTCTGTGGGAGAGGGCAAGGGCCCTTCAGTGAGAGCGCATTTGTGTTTGAGCAAATATACAAACTGTATTCTACAGAAAACCTGAAGCAAACATGATGTAACTCTAAATGGGTACAAGATAAAAGAAGGGAGGGAATATTCTGCCTTCAGTTCAGGACAACACAGTCATTTATCATGAAGCAGTGAACAAAAAAAGGAGCTATGCCAACAAGCAAAGCTTGTCTGGCTCAGATTTCTTGCTACCTCCTTGTCCAACACCTGTCTTCAAGTGACTGCAGATGAGGGAGCATGTTGACTTAATTTTGCATATTTTCTCTGTCCTCATTGTCACTTCAGTGCATCAAATTATGCTGATAATCCAGTAGGGAGAGAAGAGAAAAATCACAAGCCAGAGGTATCAGCTCTTATTGGGCATGGGAGTGAACATGAAAAGGATGAGGGGGAGAGCAGAAAAACACACCAGAAGAAGGTGTGATGGGAAGGAAAATGAAAAGGAAAAAAAAAAAAAAAAAGAGAAGTTATGTGTTGGTTTTTTTTCCCCTTTCTTTCTGGTGTACATATTGCTCTTCAAGAAGGTAAAAGACAAGACACTAGAAAAAAATGCTAAAAAATTCATATCAGTTCCTAGCATGCTCTAGTCAGTAGTAATTAAAGTCTTATTTTTCCCCGGCATGTTAGTTTTTTTAAAAAATATAAATTCAAAGTGCAAATAATTTTATCGTATTTCAATACTTGCAATGAGCTCATCATCATATTTCAAATGTATTCTGCAATTTTAGCTTCACAAACTCTTTAGCTGATTCAAAACACTCAAACAAAATGTTAATTCCATGTTACAGTTACAAAGCCGCACTTGTTTGGCTACTGGTAAAAATGTATTTTTAAAATAACTTTGCCATCATTGGATTCTATTTTGCATTCTCATATGTGAGTAAGAAAATTCAATAAATCTATTTTATTTCCAGAATGAAACAAATACACTTTTCTATTTGACCCTCCAGCTTGTCAGCAAGGTATCTGCTCAGTTTTAATCTCCATTATTCTACAGCCAAAGTTTTATCATTATCACAACTTCAGCGTTAATGGCTCCTTTTTTAATTGTCTGAAATATCTGCAGTGTTAATTAAAAAAAAGAACCCCAACATTTTGACAAAATGCACAGCTTATAGATAACATTTTCATTTAAAGAGGTGTTCTTTCTTTTAAAAGCATGAAATTACATAAATAATAAAAAACCTTGCAACTCATTTTCCTAGAAAGTTTTTTGCCTTAATCAGTACAAGCATGAAGTCAAAATATGCTCCTCTTGATAGAAACAAGGATGTTCTCCTGTTGTTAACAGTATTTTCTGAAATACTAGCTCAGCAGATACGTGGATCAGTCAGCAAAGATTAAAAAAAAAAAAAATTACATTAAATATCTTAGTTTGTTGATATTTCTTTTGATATTATTCATTCTCTGAAACTCTGCCGCTGTCCACAGATCAGTAATCAGAAATGAGATTCTTTTGATGTTCAGCCCTAGCACTGCTGCCAGCCATTGCCTGTTCTGTGTGAAGGTGAGGTGAACGCTGTCTCAGTGTCGACCTGGGCGGGCAGAACACAGCGCGTCTCCTTTTCTCCTGCTTGGGACATCGCTGTGCTGCTCTCACCTGGCCGCAGCTGCCGGGAGAACAGGTTTTCTTATTAGTGAATTAAGTTGTAATGTATTTAAAGATGGTTTTCTTGAAGTACTCAGGTTGTTGTAAAATCAGATAAAAATAAGAAGGTTCTGTAAAGCTGTCTCTGTTCACAGTGTCTTTATGGGTGGGTCCTAAGCCTTGGGTCCTGTTCCCTAGGAGGCTCCAGCTGGGAGCCAGCTCCACACAGTGCCCCCGGAGCTGACTCCCAGTGCCCCGAAGGTGTACAAGCAGCTCTGCTGCCTGGTGTCACCACCTGTCTGTGACTTATTTGGAACTTCTGTCTCTGAACTGGAACTAGCTCTTCATTAAAGATAGTGGTCCTATTTTCAGGACGAAAGAAAAGGACTGATCAATCCTTGTCATGCTTCTGCTAAACAGACAATCTATTAACGGCAGACACAGAAAGCAGGAATTTCACCAGAGGCAGCGTTGGAATGCTACACATTCCTTTGGAATCAGCATTCCATGGGCTTTTAGTAACTGCATGTTACTCAGTAACTACTGAGGGGAGACCTCTGCTGATCTCTTCTCTGTTAACCTGTGATGGGACCCAGGGAAACAGCAAGAAACCATGCCATGGAAAGTTTATGTTGGATATCAGGAAAAGATTCTTCTCCCAGAGGATGGCTGAGCACTGGGACAGGCTTCCCAGGGTAGTGGTCACAGCACAAAGCCTCACAGTTTTCAAGGAGGGTTTGTTTCAAGAAGGGTTTGGACAACAATTTCAGGCACACACTGGGATTCTCGGATCAGGATTTGCGGGTTCTCGTGTGTCCTTTCCAACTCAGGATATTCCATGCTTCTGTGAATGCGTAACTTAGGATCATTGAGATATTTTGGCTACATCCTGACAATGGCTGGTGCAGTTTTAAGAAGAAAACATAAACGTGAAGGGTTGTCCCAGCTCCCACCAGCTGCTGTGCCACCCCAGTGTGCTGCCTGCCAGCCGAATCTAGGCAGGCACAGGCAGCAATCTGGCATCCTCTGAGCACAGATGCAGCATTCCTTTGTTCCAAAGGCATGGGGAGGTGGAGTGTGAACAGGAGTTACTTTTGCTCTACTCATATACGAGTAATATACATAAAAATGAACAAGAATGATGATACGTAAAAGTGTGTTAGCATCGAGGTCAGTTCTTCTCATTTGCTTGTTGAAGTGCCAGAAAGATCTCCTGGAGATCATAGACAAAGAGATTTTTATAAACCAATGCAAAGGAAAATACAGCAATCAAAATGAGATCCAGAGAAATCCCCAGGCAAAGCAAAGGAAAATGTTTGTATCTGGTTTTTATGAAGCTGTTTCTAAAACACTATGCTGGCACAAACAAATTTATTTAAAGTGCTTATCTGAGCTGCGTCTTTCTTCCAAGATGGAAAATTTCCTTGTAAATTAAACCCACAAAATTCTGTGTTAAAACCCAGTGGTAGTTTTACCCTGACTTTCTTAGTGCTCATTTACTGTCCCGGCAAGAAGATTGGTTGGCTGGCCCTTCCCATTTCACTCCTGTACAGATGGCATTGATGGGAAGCTCCATCCTCTTATCCAGGCTGCTGATTGTCATCAACCCGAATGGGCTGGCGTCCTGTGGTGGGTGGAGAGAATGGTAATTTGCAGGCAGCTGAAAAGAGGGGTATTACTTTATTTGCTTCCTTATTTCATAGTCTTTTTTTTTTTTTTTTTTTTTTTTTTTTATGCTTAGCTGGTGTTTTTTAGATGTTTGTGCTCATTCCAGCATCTCTAGATGGTGACAGCATTTCACATCTGATGGCGTTGTCTTGTGTAACTCACTCCTTCCACAAGTTTGCCAGAAATAGGTGCCTCATCTAAGTGATTAAAGAGACTCTTAAAGAGCAATATTGATTTAGAACATTTAGGGATTTGGCTCACCCTTTAAAATCCATCAATCTTAAAACAAAGGATAGTGGTCTTGAAATAGAGGCACGAGGCTAGATACATTTATTTTGAAAATGATGATGGAGAGTGTAAAACAGGAATCAGGGAGGTTGCCAAATCCAATTGGGAAAAATACTGTGGGGAAAAGGGAAGGATATTAAAAGGCAGGGAGTGAGGCAAAGCAAAACCCATAAATTTTTCATCATGAGGGATCATTCTAGCAGAGCTGACTCAGGGCTTCTCAGCAATGTAGGCAAAAATAAATTTTCCTCTCCCAGCTGCTGTGGAGTAGAGCTTTGACAGAGCGCTGGCTGAAGAGCAAAGAGAAAATACTCAGCTTTATGCTGGCCATGCTAATAGCCAACGAGGATATAAGGGTGCCCCCTCTTCCTGTGGCTGAAAATTGAAAAAGAGAGATGCAGTCTGCCAGCAGAGCCTGCTGCCACCACTGGCCCTGACCTTTCCATTTGACCAGCGCCTGGACTGGTTTCCAGGCCTGTGGCATGGGCTAACAACTCAGCAGTCCCACACCTGCTCTTTTCAGGGCTGGCCTGGGCAAGCTTTTCCCATCCCTTTTGATGATCTTTTGATATGACTGAATAAAGTAACCATACTTTATGTAAATAATTTTGTCAGTTTAAATTTTACATTCCAAGGTGTGTGTAAATAGCTGTCCAGTAGTGGTGAATCCTGTTGCATTTTGCCCAGGATGTCTTCTGCATAGTATTGTTCATGTACCTCTTAACTGATCTGACATGAGTTCCTCAAACTGTGATCATGGCTCCTGTCGCCAGCTGTGTTTAGTGGATGTGGAAGAGTTAATGGGACAATAGGGAAGAGCAGAAAATGCAGAAACTGCAGATGTCTATGAGAAATGACAGAGAATCTATAAATCCCATGATTAAAGAGACGTAACTTTTTGATACTGAGCTTTGGGTTCATTCTAATCCTTGGATGTTGCTGGAGGTATTAATTCAGAACCTACTGATTTTAATGACTTTTTGGAGGCTTTGGGCCACATGCTGATGATATTCCTTGTCCTTGTTGTATTCCTGATCAGATTTGCTTCAAAATCATTGTTCTCATGGTTTTAGAAGAGAAACAGGATGAACTGCTTTAGTATGTTGCATTAACTCATTCTTTATACAGGCCTTGTATTAAGAAAATTAAAATCACAGTATAACAAAATATATATTAAATTTTGCTTTGCCAAGATGTTACTGCAAAGATGGGCTTTGTGTTAACAGACTAACAAAGAAAACAGGATCTGCAAGTTTTTACATTGATTTTGGCTGTAAACTTGCTATACACGCACATTCACTATGAAGTGAATTCAGCAGAAGACTGAAGTACCACATAAATCTTATACAAGCTGGGAAGCAAAAAAACAATGCAGTGAGGATAATCTCGTGGCGTCTCTCCCCTTCCTGCCTCCCCTGAAGTTTATGAAATAAAGATATTTCATTTGAATTCTGGACATCAAAAATAAAAATTTATCCCTGACAGAAGAATATGTGTTTTGAACCTTAGTTGTTGAGTTCAAATTTTGGGATATAATAATATTGTATATTGAGAAGCTAGATTAAAAAAATATCTTGGGGGAATAGTTCTGCCTTTAATTCATTCTTTTTGAAGTGCTATAACTCCTAAAGGTAAAATGTTTTAAAGCATATCGATTTCTGGAGTGGAGAAAAAAAAAAAAAAATAAAGAGAAGCTATTTTAGAAGATTTTTGAGACCTCCAGCCTTTGGAAGGTCTATTGAAGAAGCAGCTTTTTTCACCCACCTTTGTAAAGGAATATGACTGCTAATCTAAATTTATCAGGATATGAAACATCGATCATGAGCCATGAAATGTTTTATTCAACAGAAAGTATGTGTATACACAGAACGACTTTTATTTGCTCCTCAAAGGGACACTCAGCAGAGTTTTCTGATAGTCCTTGGGCTAAGTAATGTAAAAGCATCTTGCAAGCAACAACTTGTTTTTCTGCGGTGAGGAAATGGAGGAGAAGCCAGGGATGCTCAGGCTTAGGGTCCTCTGCCCACAATGACAGCAATATTGGATATTGCCTATGTTTTTTTGCTTGGAGCATTTCACACCAAACAATTCACCCTCGATTTTCTGAAGCTACAGCTCTCTAATTCTCCTCTGCAGCAGTAACCTGAACACAGGGCAGCCCCACTGTGAAGTTCTAATTGCAGTAAAATTATGAAAGCTTGGACTGAACAAGTTATCAGGCTGGTCAAGACTCAAACTGCTGACATGGATTTGCCTGTCTCTGGATTGAATAGATCCCAAAAACTATTTTATAAATTTCACTTTGTTTCCTGTGTGTGTGCAGCTGTGTATATGCTGCATGCGAAGGACTCTAGTTTTGATATTTTTTTCACATTTCTCTAGAGTTGTTTTTTTTTTTCATGAATAAAACCTTTTTTTTTTTTTCTGATTATTTTATTCTCTTTATGAATGATTTGTTAGAAACAACAGGAATGTCAAGTACCTTGTCAGTGCCTTCATGACTCTGGTAAATGGTACTTTTCCAAAATGATTAAACATATAGATAAGATGGAGGTGTAACTGGCTAGATGAGGAGCCAGAAGAAATTATGTTTTGTTATTTGAAATTAGAGCAGTTGCCACCCTGGCTATTACTAGAGCTACTGTTGCTGTATTTATGTCTGCTTTTGAACACTATAAAAGCAGTCGCCCTAATGTATTGTTTTCATTTGTCCTCAGTTTGGATGGTATGGTAAGTGCTGCTCAAGTTTCATGATCCATAACTTTCTGGTGTGGAAGTGAGCTCTGCTACAGGATGCTCCTTCATGAATAAAGTCCCAGGAGCTCGTGGGAAGCGCAGGGGCTGTGTCAGTGCTGCTGTTCTCTGTGAACACATCAGCCTAATGCTTCGTGATACGTGCAGGTGCTTTGGGGTTTCGAGCCTGGGCCTTATTGACCTCAAACTGCTAAAACCTCCATTTACCTAGGTCATCCAGCTGTAGTGTTGCCTCACATCTCAATCAAGTCAAAGTAAATTGATGCTGTTGGCAGGAGCAATGGCTGTGTTCTCCCCGGTGCTCTCCAGGCATCCCTTCCGCCTGCCTTGAGCCAGCATTAATGTGTGTGGAGCTGCATGGTCAGTCAGCTCCAAGAATGGATCAGACCAGCACTGATAAAGAAACACTAAAAAAAACATAAATTGCTTCTCAGATCAGTGTATTTCATATCAACATAAGCCTTGTGAAATAGTTTTGTGTCTATATTAATATTATTGGGATTATATTTTATGATCTTGACAATAGATAAATGATAATGCATTAAAAATTGCAGAAGCTATTTTCCTTAACACACTTCTGTGTAGCAAGGGTAGCTCAAGTAATTGACATCCAATAAGCATGTATGAATATATGTTAGAAGGCATATAATATCTATTTCTAAACAGAAGCTTACACATCCTAATACTGTAAAAGCACAAAGCCAGACTTAAGGGACATTTTAGATAAAATTCTGAGGTAAAAGTCCAAGAAAAACAAAGCTCTTCATAGAAAACTGGTCTTGAAGAAATATATAGTAATAATTTGAGGATGTTAGCCAGTGGCTATGGGCCTTATCAGTCAACATAGCATCAGTTTATGGGATGCTCATTAATCATTGTTTTCCTAGAGCAGGTGCAAACTACAGCCTAAAATTTCACATGGGAGAAAAGAGGGAATTGCTAGCAAAAAACAAAACTTGAAGACTTTCATTCACCCAAATATGTATCGGTGAAACTGTGGCCCCAAGTCTTTTACAGATTCCATAAATGATCCCATTTATTGAAAGAATTCAAACATCCCATAATTTTTTTTTTTTTTTTTTTTTTTTTTTTTTTTTTTTTTTTTTTTTTTTTTTTTTTACGATCCAGGGATTCCAACCAGTTAAACTTTGAAGCCTTCTGCCTCTCAGATTGATTTCATCCAAGCAAATCAAGTAAAATGTTTAGTTTGTGCCAGCACTAGGCAAAGGGTCACGGGACAGGGTGAGCTGAAACGTGTTAGCTAATCACAACCTCCCTTCAGCCCCTTTTTCTAAACTAAATAAAAAGTCAGTGGGTGAAGAATAAAGCAATCACACCAAATCCATCAGATCCTGCAGACATATCAGTGACACTTAGCTGTCAGCAGTATCACAGACCACTGATAACATTAACATGGACGCCTGACCTTTGTCCACAGCTGATGGAAATCTTTGATCAAGTTTGTACTAGACTGTCTCATCTCTGAAATCAAACTGAAATGGCAAAAAGCGCCCCCAAACCCCAAACAAACAACAAAGACAACCACTTAGAAGTATCTGAAGTTGCCCTAAATACAATTGTATGTAAGAGTGTCAAATATAACTTATCTTCTGTTAGCAGACATTCAAAAGGAATCAAAATATTTGTGTTTAGCATGGAAAATCCAGGTACCATTCAATGTTTAACAGTTAAAGTATCCTGCTAGTGTGTTAAACTGCCTTTGAATTTCTTGATTCTTCTCTTTAGCTTCACTAAAATCTGTTTTCTAGTTTTCTAATATTTGCTTAAATTTTTAATTTGGGCGTAATGATTTTCATCTTAGTTGATAAGGAATATATTTGTATCTTAAATATATATTAAAAATATTAATAAAGGTGTTGTTCTTTGAAACTATTTTAATTAATCTACATTTTAAGAATGTGAGCGATTTGATAGTGAGATGTGAAGCATCCAAGTCATTCTATTCATGTACTATGTAATACAGGTACAAGAATTCATAGGTGAGGCGAGCCTGGGTTTTTCAATAAGAAACAGCTAAAAAAATCAAAAAATCATTTAATGGCTAGGAAAAAAACCCAAAACTTAGACCAGGATCAAAAATTATACATGATATTTATTTTTTTTCTTTCCAAGTAAGCAAATGAAACTTATGCTACAGCCATGCAATCTGCAGTGGATAAGCCTGATTTAGTAGATTTAATTACCTAGGTTTGCTTGTCAAGTGCAACCATTTACAGAATATACTCAGTGTTTAACATGACAAACTACTCACATCCTGAATTCAATAAATCATTGCATTCCAGGCATTAAAATATCACTGCAAAATCCTAATTCAAAGGGAGTTGTACTTTATCACAGCTTCCACAGGAGGGCAACATGTACCAGGCATTTAACTGCAGAGGTATTACTAAAATCCTTTCATTAGTCAACAGACTTGCATGAAGTTCATTGGGATTGTATTTAGCATTCTCCACTAGGAGTTTGTGCTGTTATCTAAACCTTGCACATTGGTAGGTGTTCATAGAAAAAAAAAATGCAATTTTATATGGTGCTGAACATGGGTGTTGTTATGTGTGCCTATAATTAATTACAATTAAACCTTAATCTGCATTTCATTTATCACTTGGGCTGTCTTAACATGAGCATTCTCGTATTGGGGATGCCTTCAGGGCTAAGGGAAGCATGGAATGCTAGAAGGTCACACTTAAGCAGAGCATATGCTAATATTCATGTTGGATTAGATTATGACAACATTGGGAGGGTTGAAGGGAAAAACCACCCAACAACACCATCTTACACAGCTAAAGGATGGAATCTCTTCAGACTACTCAAAAAAATCCCCAAATGGTAAAGGTGGAAGTGCTTTTTTTTTTTTTTTTTTTTTTTTTTTTTATTAGCTCATTTTCTCCCTGTGTCAGGAGACATAATTTCTTACACACACTAGATAGGACTTTTCTCTGTAAGTCATCGCAGTAAAATCAATTACACCCTTAATAGAATCAGGGTGGTCCAACCTGATCCAAAACAATTAAATCAGTCCAGCAAGACACTGATATCTGATCAATGGCATTGGCGCAGAACTCAGTGTTTCATAGGTTTCTTCACATTCTCAGGGCCCACATCTAAGGGGTGAACATTTTTATTTTTCTCTTGCAATGAATGAGCAAGTCAAACTCTTCATTCTTTACTGTGAACATTTTTACATAGTCCTGCCTTTAGAGAAATTGATGCATTGATATTTCAGTGTCAAAACTGGCAGTACTGTCAGAGAGTATGCTCATAAAAAATGACCAATGCAGTAGGATGCTCAAATTCTGGAATATAATTTCTTTAATGTACGTGTAATACTTCATTTTTTACAGTATTTTCTCTTCAGCCTGACTCTGTGATGAACATTCTCTTATAAGCTGGAATGTCTGACCCTTTATATCATTACTTAGAAATAAGGATAGCCATTATTGTCTTTACAGGGCACTCAAATTGGCTTCTTCTTTTTTCATAGTGGTCTGACTAACACGGGCAAAAATTTGCTGGAAAAGTTAATGCTACCTACCCAAAGGCTCTAGGAACAGCAGACAAAGAATTCTGCTTTTTCTATTTTATTTCACTTTAAGTAATGCTTGAAAGAACAGAAATAATAAAATATACACCACTCAATGTAGGAACTCACCGCTTTAGATCAACCATGTGATAAAAGAGTGCGTGAAGAGTGAATAAACTCAGAGCAGAGGAGATGCAGTGCATTCCCAAGTAAGCCCATAGATATTTAAAATACAGTCACAGACATTATTTGTGTATGAATTGATGAGCTGTGTGCTGTCACAACACTTTGACTACTGAAACCCAAGCCAGATAAAGACTGACAGGTTTATCTCTCAGCTACACAGCCCTGACTACAATGTAGACATGACTAACTCCAGCATACCTGGTTCTCTCTATTTATCATTGTTGCCTAAGATCCTTGATTATTTTTTTTTTTTTTCTATTGAAGAATTACTTTTCCTTTGCTTTCTGCTGAAGTAGTGTGGATCAGGGAAATTAGGGTGGTCTCAAGCAGCAAATACCTGCTTTTGCAGCCTCCTGGTCCACTCAGCAGTTGCCTGGGTTTTGAAACGGCCTCTCAAGTAAAATGAGGATTCTTCTACCCTCAGGCCTTCCAGATGCACCTCAGCTCAATAAAGACTCTTCTGCTAGCATGTTCTTTCCCATGTGAGCAAGTTCTTGTTGCTATTAGACATCCCATAATTATATTTAAAAAATTCAATATACAACGTAATTTTACTAAGAATCAGAATACGGTCACCAGAGTTCAGAATAGTCCTCTGGATCCACCTCCCTTTCCTAGGTATCAAAACCATTTTTAGCCTTTGTTTCTGCAATAATTGTCCTTTGTGCAGCGATGGATTAAGCAAAATGAACTCCACTTGTGCTTTCTCGCTAAGATGTTCTTCCACATTCAAAAATTGTCCTCTGCCTCTGATGAAACCGAGCTTTGTTTCCAAGCTTGTACCATTGATACCTTGATCACCTCGAAAAAATTTCTAACAGCATATTTGAAGCTGGATGATGTGGAAGAACATTATCAGGTTTGTTTTATCCATACTTAGGAAGTTTTTGAAGTCAGTACTAGTAAAATCTGAAGCACTGATAAATTGTTTCTTTTAGTCCCTGTGAGATGAAGTTTCATCTCATTTTTCCACAAACAGCTCCTTATATTCCAGGTGCCATCTTGAATAGGCATGGACTGAAATTAAAAACCCTCTCCCTTTGTGTGACCTTGCAAAAGCTACACACCCAGAAAGCTGCTGGCCTTCCTGGGTAAAGAATGTCTGCTGAGATCCCTGATGGCACAGTTTATTCCTCATTGACGGGCTGTTACGATGGGTAGTTCATGGAGAAATATCTGGTAGAAAGTGCCTGGATGCATTTCATAACGTGCTGTAATATTTATTTCATTCTGGGGAGGGGAGGGAGAGCAGAGCTCTGCTCCTGTGCCCTGCAGTATACATGCAGCTCTCAGTGCATCACTCTAACCCTTTCAAGGTTATGAATAGCCTGCAATATATATTGCTGCACTAGAAAAAAGATATGATCCTTTTATTTTTCTTATCTGGGAAACCTTTCCTGATGGGAGGTCAAGGGTGTCCCAAGAGTAATGCAATCTCCTCTGGAAATTTCAAAGGGGGTGATGATTATCTGCAATTGACTGAGGACATCTGTGCTGGCACACTGACACCCTGCCTAATTGATTATCCCAGATTTGCACAGCCACAGTCAAGCCCAGGGCCCCAGCTGAACAGATGCCATGGCTAACACCCCCTCACACTGCACCAAAAAGCTCCACAAGTGGTTTGTTTTCTGCCAGAGCAGAGACCGTGCGCAGATACTGATTGTATTTTGTAGGCTTTCTCTTTCAGTGGTTGGGAAAACCTTTATAAAACTTCAGTCAGCAACCTGGAAACATAATTACTACTGGTTATTAGTTGGCAATAACTGTGGCAAAACTGTCCTTACCCCTGTCTTTGAGGGAGCAATATTAAGATGTGGCTTTGTCCTGTGACTCAGAAGGAGTGTCAGGCTCTGAGGACAATGCCTGAGAAAATCCCTCGGCTCTTCCCCAAGGGGCTTTCTTTCTTCAATTCTCCGGAAGAAACAAAGAATTCAGTAAAACCTCATACGGCATGATAGCATCTGTATTTTTCACTGGCGTGGTCTCTTTGACCTGGACCACTGAAGGAGCAATTCTCCCTTCTTGTCTCTGCAGCTGAGCAGAGATTTTATATAAACAGTTTAAGCAAAGCCTTATAGCCTCTGGTCAGTCCAATCCCTCTCTATTGCTGATAGATGTTTATCATCACTCCTGCCAGTAGCGCAAATGCCATCAGTCCTTAAAAGTATCCCATTTGGGATACTTTTCAACATATTTGCCATAGCAATCTAACTGGCAGATGAAAATTAAGTGTGGGAGTGTATTACAGTACTTTCCTTAACATTTGGGATACTTAAGTGGGAAGTCCATCACAATAAATTTTCCCCTTAATTTCAGTAGCAAGATGAATTTTTATGGAAAGGAATATGACTTAATCAGTTGTAAGTTTATGTTTCTTGCAGATACAGATATGGTAGTTTTGAACATTACAAAAAATATCTGTTACAAGGAAATGAGAAACACAAAGTGAAAAACTACAACTGTTTTCCCCCAATTATGTGACTCAGCTTGAAGTTTTGTGATTGAAAAAAGGATTGAACTTGCGCTTAATTTAATACCAGTTTTTACTGACTACTATGCTTTTCAAGATACTTTCTGGGAAAACAATTGGATGGACATCCACAGCCCAGCAGTTCTTGCTTTATACTTCACTGCAGGCTAAACTGAGTTTTACAGATGGCCTTCGTTTAATGTATTCTGAATTTCTGTCCTGATTATAAGAACTACAAAGTTTTTCAGGTGGTACAAAGCCTACCATCTGGGTGAAGTCTCTAATTAAAGTGTGGGTTTATGGATTTATTCTGTATTTCCAATCAGGTTGCTGCAGAGCAGATATATTTGTTCATTGATCACAGCTGCTGAGGGAGCCCTCTGTACTTGTTTCCACCTGTAGACTGACTGTGCCATTATTTGCCAAAATCCATTCCACTCTCCATTTTAGTAATGGGTAAGAAGTGAAATAAATAGAAGCATCAGGGTTTGTTTTTTTTTTTAATTCCGTGGATGTAAAATGTACCGTGAGAAGAGCTCTTCTCTCTTTGGAGATAACCTTAAATTGATCTTCTTTTAAATTAGAAATTGGTGCAAAAAATGTCCATAGTAGCAAAAGGAGCCTCTTACAACTACCTTGAGATTTCACTGCAATGGAAATATCTGTTCCATCTAATTTTTCTGCTTTGGAACAAATTAATTTATAATTTGGCAGACATGATCTTGGGTTTGCTCATTGCTAATATCTCAAGTTAATCCCTCTTGCAACAGATATTGCAGAGCACTTCCTATGCTGAGCAATGCTTGGTTAATGGCTTAGTTCCACCCATTTATTTTGGTTTAGACTTTCTCATTGATTAGGAAATTTTTATTTCCAGTAATTACATTTGACATTGGTGTGTGCTGATATAAAAAAAGCTTGGAGGAACAAAAATGAAAGCTGCCTTGAAAAGATGGCCACCTGGGAGTTTCTGACCTTCCCAGCTGCATTGCAAGAGAAGGGGAAGGAAACTCCCACTTGTAAAACAGAAAATAAAAAGTTGGAGCATGACTTTGTGCTAAGCTGCTTTGGAAAATACAAGAAATATTCTCCTGAGTGTTTTATTGTGCAGCTTCTGCTCCAAAATGTCACCCAACAAGTTACTTACATAACTAAAATGTGGAAGCTTTTTTTTTTTTTTGCCCAGAAAACAAATAATTTTACTGTGCTTATAGAATTAGCTAGTCACAGCATTTCAGAATATGGTAAACGTAGTTCAGCTTCCAGTTTTCTGCTCAGAAGTTCTACATGTTGACCTTAATGCAGTTTGTTACACAGTTTGTTAGCAGCTAATGTCTCTCATCCAGAAACACATCTGGATGGTGCTATCAGTCTGGTGTTCTCATGATTTTTTTCCGGAAGAGAATAATAGATACAATGAATAATTTTATTTCCTTTCCTATCTTAATGCATTGAAGTGCTTATAGGATTGGCTGAGGACAGGGAAATCCCCTGTAAAGATGTGGGATTTTTACCATTAGACTTTCCATACCTGAAGTCCAGGTAAGTTTGAGGAGAATAAAAATATTTCCCTTCTCATGGCTGTCATAAATTGGTGGCTTAGATGATGCTTAGATACTTTAGTGAGGGGAGTCTTGAAAGTCAGGAAAGTAGGTAAGTCAGATTCTAGGAATTTTGAAGGAAAGTGGAAGGAATGGTCCCAAGAATGCCTTCCATCTGCTCTTACACAACAGTGATCGAGATGTAGCTTCTCATTCCTTGGTACACAGCTGAGCCCAGGGTGGAGAGAGGCTGTAACCTTAGCAGCCTCATATTCATTCTCGTAAATAAGCATTGTTCCCAAACACAGAAAGCAAAGTTGTGAGTACACATGCAAAATAGTCTTTGAGAGGATGAAAAAGATTGTTTTACTTGGCCAAGGCATGTGGAGTACAGAAAAGAGACAAAAGGGACTAAGCACGCTGTTTCATCAACAAGTCTTTAGCTGCCTAGTGCAGGGACTAGGAGGGAGTTGTCATTATTCAGCCTCCCAAATGAATTCAGCTCGGTGTAAATGGGACAGAATGGTGTATATGATATTATGTATAAATATAATAAGATCTACCAGTAACATTTTTTTAAATTGTTATCACAAAAAAGGGAACAGCATTCATATCAGTTGTTAAAAACATGAGTTGTTACCTGTGTTAGCTGCCTGTTCTGGGAAGGGTGGAATAGACCCCATCCACAGCTTCTCTGGGCAACCTGTGCCAGGGCTTCACCACCCTCACAGGGAATTATTTCTTCCTAATACATTATCTAACCCTATTCACTTTCAGTTTGATGCCATTCCCTCTCATCATCTCAGTCCAGGCCACTGTAAATAGTCTCTCTCCATCTTTCTTGTAGCTCTTCTCAAATACTGGAAGGCCACAGTTAGGTCACCTCAAAACCTTCTCTTTTCCAGGCTGAACGATCCCAACTCTCTCAGCCTTTCCTCATAGGAAAGGTGTTCCAGCCCTGTGTTCACCCTGGTGGCCTCCTCTGTACTCACTCAAACAGGTTCATGCCCTTGGGGACTCCAGGGCTGTCTGTCAATTCCACTGATAGCAGTGTATATCAGAAACAGACATTTACTATGAAATTATTAACATAATTATTATATTATTAAAATTATTAAATACATTACCATTAATGTATTTAAATACTGTTCTTCCATGGACAAAAATGTGCATACATATTTGACCAAATTTCCTTTGAATAAAATACTGGGATCTAACTTAACTGATAGTTTGGATAAAATGAATTATTTAAATAAATTTTTAAAAAAGAATATTCACAGAATTGCATATATAAAGCCATTTGTTCAGCTATATGTACTAAAATGATTTTAAAATAAACTGTTTTAATTAATGATTAATCACTAATAATGTCTTGAGCTTTTCTTAAATCACTGGTCAGTGAAAAATCCACTTCAGCAATACTGAACAAGGATTATCCCAAGGTGTACTGTAAATTGCATTAAGATATCAGAAAGAGTTCACCCAAGCAGCAAAGGCTGCTGCATCCTTGACTGTAATCAGTAGAAAGGAAGCAGAAGCTAAGATTATATTTGAATTTGGTCAGTCTGCGGGAGGAAAAATCCTGTTAGTCATGCATTGATTTAGTATATTTAAGTGCAGCCTGTGTTGGTTTGGTGGAGAAGTAATCCTGATTTAAACGTTAAGCTTCTGAGGGCTAGCTTAATTTAAAGAAGATAAACCTTGGGATTGTATAAGGTATTTACTACAAAGAACGCGCACTATATTTGAGATACTGCTGAGCAGTTTAAAGAGCCCGAGGAATTTGAAGTCCTGAAGGCCATGGAAATGCTGAAGTTTAGTAACAATTTTTTTACATATTTTGCTTGTTTATATGTAAAAAGGAAGAATGGCGGTTCCATTAGATTGGTTATTGGTCAGGCTGGTCTCTCTCCAGCATGTCCAGCTCTGTCTCAGGCTGGGGAGGCCAGAACAGGACCCAGCTCTCCAAGTGCAGCCTTGCCAGTGGTTTTTTACCTCTGGGAAAGGGACAGGATCACTTTGCTCTGTCTGCTGTAAACGCTCCTCCTAACGCAGCCCAGGATGCCATTGGCCTTTTCAGCAAAGGAATGTTGCTGGCTCATGTTCAACTTGTTTACCAGGACCCTCAGATCCTTTTCTGCAAAGCTGGAAAAAGCATCTTTGGAGAAATGTCAAGCAGATCATTAGCTTTTATATATTAGTGGAGGTCCATGGGATTCATGGTTAATAAATATGTGAGTGTATCATGATGAAGTCTGGGATTGGCTTGAAACTACGGTGTCCTTTGATGAGAAGTGAAAATCTTACTTCTCAATTTGATTCACATAGGTTTAAGTAGGATCACATAGAAATAATAATAATAATAAAAAAGATTCAAAATTCTGTAATTTAGAAAAAAAATCTACTTGTTTTGATTTGCATGAAAAAGATCAGGCCATCTCATCTTTTCCTGATGTCATTACCAGGAGAATGGAATAAAACAGTATTCCTATTTTTCTATATAGAAGCACAAAATTCAGTGGAGCATAAAAAGCTGCTGAAAAATTAAAATAATATTTAGGAAGTTAGGAACTTTTAAAGGGCCACAAAAAGGACTGAATTATGTAACCAAAACTGAAATTTTATTTGTGTCAATCAAGAAATGTTCTATTTTTAGTTTGGTAGGATTATTATGTTTCTCTATTACATCAGAGCAAATGCATGAGCACAATGATATTGACCTTTGCATTCTTTCTGAATTAAAAATGCATACTCCCTTTTCAAAGAAAAAAGAGATGAAAATGAGGAATGACTTGTTATCTTTACAAAGAGGGAGGATCACCCTTTAGCTGAGGGAGTGTTTCAAACTCCATATTCTGGATTTTCTTACAGATTCAGGATGGATGCAGCTGAATATTCTTTTTGTAAATCCTCTTTTGTGTTATACAAGTTGGCCTTGCAATACAGTAAAACATACTCAATACATACAAAGATATAGATATAATATCTACATGCTGAGATGACATCAGTGTACTCTTTTTGAACGGAAAGAAATTGACAGAAAGGAGTTAAGGGTTTTTTATTTCTGCTTATATGGTGTCATATTTCATAAGCTAGTCCAGCAGACTTAATGAAATTCAGAGAGCTGACTACATATCCTAGAAAAACCCTACTGGGACATTAAAAGGAACAATAGCAAACATAAACATAAAGTCTCCTTCAGATTCCAAGTACAACACACCCACCACTTTCCATTTGCTTCTGTTCTCAAGGAACACAGGGAAAATATTACACAATAATGCAGGATATTAATTAATAGCAAGCTATCTAGTTCTGGTGCCCACTAAAAGTGCATTTACACACAACAGTTTGCTTCATTCTACTTTGTCCAGCTTGGTTGTCAAACAGAAAAAGGATTAGTGAAAAAGGTGTAGTATAATATAAATCCATCATTTCATCCAACATGTGGGATGTTTTTTGCATAGATTCAATATTTTTTGAAGGTAGGAAACTGAGCAGAGAAACAAAAACATCTATTTTTAATCCAATGAATATTCAGACCATTCTGTGACACTCAAGACAACAGAATGTGCTTATTTTGAGATTAGTGGACATCACAGGCATAAAGAAAGTTTTGCTCCTTATATTTTCTGCAGACCTCTATTAAGACTGATTCCTGAATGTATAAAGTAATTAAATAAATGTTGAAATAATGTTTCAAACTAGTCCCAGAGTATTGTAGCAGAAATTTGAAGACAATACCTTGAGCATAGCATGGTCACCAAAATGAAAATTAGAAATTAATATTCAGAAAAATGTTTAAAGACTAGGAAGTTATGAAGTTCAAAGTGTGATAGAAACATTGTAAACATTTCTGTGCTATCAAAAACCAGACAGAGGTAAAATTCTTTAATTTTCTGTACTTTGCATTCAGCACTCCCTTTAGTCACCTCACTCCTCACCCTGTGTTTTTTTTTTTTTTTTTTTTTTTGTTCTTATCCTCTGTTCTGCTGTTATTTACTAGCTCTCTTTTTCAAAAAATGCCCTAAATCACTATTTTTTTCTTGCTTTTCTTTTTCTTCTCATGTTACTGCTGGGTCTCTTGTTTGATTTATAGATTATGTCCTGAATTTTGGAGTCAACTTTCTGTTTCAAATTCCCAGATGGTAACTATAGCTGTTGCTGTGTGTAAATGCCTGAAGACCTTTACCTGAGGTTTCCTTTCTGCTCCTTGGCCAGAGGGGCAGCTAAAACAGCTGATGACCTTTTGTCTGGGTCATGCTGGAGACATTACAGAGAAGGGGGAAAATCTGTCATGGTGCCAGGGATCACTCAGGTTTCATACTGAAGTCTCAGTTTGAAACTCTTCCTCAAGTAGCCTGAGAACATTACTGACTATCCCATAAAGCTCTGGATTCGGTATTGCACAGAAGGTGGGAAAATCTGAAAGACTGCTGTGTAGATGTCTATGTAGGAGAAAAAGTTGCTTCCCTTTTTTCCTCCAGAATTCAAGGGCTGGGAAAAAAATTTGTCTGTGCTATTTCCTTCCTGTTGGTCCTTTATTTTTAAAGATGTTCTACGTGTATTCTATTGAAATGTTGGTGAGAGAACCTAGAATATGAACTAGAGAATATCTTCATTATCTCAGATAAAGCTGTAGAAGTAAACGTGTCATTATTTTGTATGCCAAGGCTCATTAGCTACTGCTAATTTGGCTTGAGTCATTGAATGAAGCTGAGTTGTTGCTTCAGAAAGAAAAAAAAATAATTCTCAGCTATTCATTGTATGCATTAAATAGTCCAGCAAACTTGCTCACTAGCATTTTGTGTTAAAAAAATTAAAATCCATCCTTTAAGGATAGTTAAGGAAAGGAGAATCAATACTTTCAGAAATATATATTCGGCATGTTTATGGAGAAAAATAAAACACAGGTAAGATAAAAATGGCATCCAGATACAAAGTTTTCAAGCTAAAGCCTTAGGTCATACAAATATTAAGTGCACATTGGTCTTCCAAGAAAGAAATACAATGCAAAGCCCACTGCATGAGGAGAAGAGTTCTAATTAATTACGGAGACCTTGCTAAGGTGTTGCATTCTTGGTGCAGTAACTAAAACATACTTTCAGATGGCGAACAGGACAAATGTCTTATAAAATTATAAGCTATTCTCTTTTTCTTGTATGTTTCATTAACCAGATTCATTTGTAGAAGTTAATCTTTTTGGTTGTGACACGCTAACTGCTAAATACTTTTTAACATTCTTTTCTCATCTTTCTCAAACTGAAGGCAATATATCTGCATTGCTTGAGATAACTGGGCTTGAACCATTTCATCTCATCCTCCCCCTAAAAGCAAAGCTCAGGTGGCACTGGTCCTTACCCTGTAAATGTATTTTCTTGCCAGGAGTGGCAGAAGTGAACGAACGTATGTAGGGTGAAGATAATCTGGGAGTTTGAGCTGCAGGAGAGATTGGAATCCCAAGGTAACATGATGTTACAGATGCAGCTCTTCCTCGCTTTCTTTTTCTTTTCTCTCCAAAAAGTGGAGGAAGAAAACTGGGCTCTTGCAGCAGCGAAATGCATAACACTTTAAGGGCAAAGGCTCATTGTGGAAACTTAATGTGAGGAATCAATTCTAATCCATACCAGCTTTTCACAAGTAGCTCTTTCATGCATGAGCAGTAATATTGAACTCAATGAACATGCTGGTGATTGGTTTCTCCAAGACAGCTAAGTGCTGTTTTTCTTTTCTGCTTTGCCATTTCTGGTCAAGACAGTGCATCATGTTGTTAAAGATCACAACTAAAATGTTCTAGAAATAATGGATAAAAATTGGCCAAGCCTCTGGTTATGAAATAAATAATTGTTTATATATTTATAATCTACTACAGCTCTTGAGCATCTGCATAGGTCCTGATGTTATTACATTACTTCTATGCCTTTCCAGCATAAAAACAGTTAACTGCCTTGACCACTAAATGTGTTGCCTCGTATTTCTAAGATCCTTTGGCAATTTCAGTACTTATTTAAGGAGGACTGATATGTGTCTGTGGCTTGGATTGCTTCCTTAAAATGCACATTCTCTCCCTAAGCCAAAAACAATACGATTGAATAGTGATGCTTCTGCTGTCCCAGCATTCTCTGGGTCCTAAATCAGGGCGTGACACAAGTGTGACTGGCAAAGCGACTGATACTGCAGTTATGAAAGTCCATTTTTCAGAAATGCACACTGTCCTGCTATGTGCATTGTCATACTTCTGTATATTAACATTGATTTTAAGTTACAGTCATTTTTTTTATTGAAATTTTCACAGGGAAATCATGTACCAGCTGCTAATATGTTATTTGTCTCTGGGATGCTTGGGCAGCTGAACCTAATATTAGTATTTCACTGATCTTATAAATTTTACCTTTGGGTTTATTTGTGTTTTGGAATAGATTTTTTTTTTTCCCTCCCCAATATTTGAGCTCTAAATCTTGCTTGATGTGTTAGAGGACAAATAACCTCTAATGAAACTGATGGAACTGTCCCTTTCAATTACAAAGACAAAGGAATCAATGGGACTCATTTCACACATTGAATGAGGTTGGTATTATTTAACACTACAAAGAGGAACAATAATTGATGATAAATTATCAGCAAAATCTTATTGGATTATGCATTATTTTACTTGTTGTGGTATGAAGGATTAATTGAATTGTGTAGCAAGGTGCAAAACATGATGTTTTCTCAACTCTGCCTCATCTCTCAAACCATACAATGAGCATGAAAAGCATGCTTTTGCTTCGACTTATTTGAGCACAGAAAAATCAAATCATGCATTTTCTATTTTTCCAAACATCCATTCAGGTGGACCATCAGCAGTTTTCAATTGTTCAGTGCAGGAATGCAAAGGAGAGGAAGTCTGCAATTAAGAGAAAAATAATAAGATAAATTTCAGATACTGAAAAACAAAATCTGACATTTTGAAAGGCAATGAAAAGTCATTTCAACTATGTATCTTATTTTTTACTTTTACTTAATTTCATAAAGATGTATGATATCAGTTCATATTTCTCCTCTGGCACCGCAAGTGTCAGTGCTCTTTTCTGCACTTAACACTTTCAGTTCTTTGGTAAGAAAGAATTAATAAATGTCCATTCACATTAGCCCTGGGAAAAAAATCCACAAATGTTCTATCCCAGCAGTACCTTTCAGTAGTAAATTCACTGTGTTAATTTCTTAAGGATCCATTTAATGCTCTCCTGTTTTATTCCCACTGTTAGACCCCTTATGTGCCCTGTAGCGCCTCCTCGTACTCCTTGCCTTATCAAGTGATCTCACTTTTGATCCCTTGCCTTATCAAGTGATCCTACTTTACTTTAAGGAGCAAAGACAGCTCAGTGCCCAGCCTGGCCTTTGGGAAATGCTCATTTATAGCTTGGTCATCCAGGACTGCTGTGCCAAGAGGAGTCTGGAGTGATGTTCAAGTGAGCATTGCTGGATCTTTAGCCAGAGGCTAAAGATATTACTCCAATATCCTTCTCAGTTCTTGGAGGAAAAATCCCTCTTTTTGCCTCTGATTTGGGTGTTCTCTTTCCCTGGATACTCTACAAAGGATTCCCTTGACCCTACAAACTTGAGAGGCTGTAGAGAGTCAGCCTCGTTTGCTGACTGCCTGAATCAGGAGGACCTCCCATACTCACCATGCAACTTCTACAGGTGTTGTGATGTCCTGGTTCTTTACACCAGGAATGGGATAATGCTCCACAGATAAAATCTCTTCTACAGCACAGCACAGGGAGGTTTTCTGTTGAATCTGAGTCAGGCTGGTCAGCCATAAGGAAATGTTCTGACCAATACAGGCCAATTTGAGTATTCAGTTGGACACATTACTAGATAATATTCTCTTCTATGAAATTCATCCCAGTGGGATTACCCAAAGATTAAAATCAAAAACTATGCACCTTTTCACCTGGGGAAATATTTTCAAGGAGATCTGTTATACTGCAAGACATTATTTATTTTCTCTTCCCACTAGAACAAAAAATAGAAAGCTAAATGTGCAACCACCTGTTTCCAAGTGATAAAATTCTGTCTTTGACTGACATTGTGATATATTTATAATGTTGGGAAGTAGTATTTTGAGGTTTTCTGCCACCTACTTTAAGGACTGCAGTTCTTTTTTTCCTTTTAATATTCCTTGTGTAGTGGTGACAGTACAGCAAACTGTCAGTCACAATGAGCTCATGCACATCCCTCTGTCAGGATGAGTGTGGAGTGCTGTGAAGATCTAATGGAGCAAAGGAATGGAAATCAGAAGGCAAAGTCATCCCGGTGTGACTCTGAAAAGTCACTTAGCCTTTTTAAGCAGTTGTCACAAATGGACTCGTTCCCCTTTTTGGTGTCCAGGAAAAAAGATGTGTGCATGTTAATCTACACCTCCACCTCTTTAATTTCTGTTTCAAGCTGAAATGCCCATCAACTCCTAGCCCATTCTAATTATGTCAGAATTTTAAACCCCTATTTGATTCTTGTTTTAGAGAAGCATTTTCAACTGTCTTTAAGAGAGTAAGCTTTCAGAAGCATGCTTAAAAACTTCAAGAGAATTCATTTTAAAGTCATCATCAGGAAATCAGAAAACAGACTAGAACACAAAATCTGAACTGTATTTATTTATTTATTATTATTCAGGAGGTCTTGTTATTTAAAGCTATATTTTAGTGGAATAATTATAATCCGTTATATTTCTTTTGGATGACAAGTATTTGCATAATACAAAAATTGCAGAATTGCAGAATTTCTATGTTTCATAGGAAACATAGAGCTTGGTTTCTGCATACTGTAAAAGAGTTTTTAAAACTCAGAAATCTCTGAAAAGAAAAATCAAATTCCATTATCTCATTTAAACGAGAATAAGCTTCATAAAGGTTTTGATTCCAGGCCATTTATCATCACACTGACCGAATTCTTTCTTCACTAGTGGGAACAATGCTAGGGCATAGGAGTGATGATATAAATAGAATAGTCACTTTACATGAAAATGTCTTCATATCCAAAAATAATTCACAGGGATTCCCAAGTTGTGATAACATGGAAGTTGTGATTAGGAAAAATGGGGAGAAAGGATTTAAAATATTCAAGTATATTTCATTGATGTGAAATGCAGAACAAATTGTATTTAATAACTGCCTTTCAAAATGGTTTCTAGTGAGGCATTTTGGCAGGCGTGCTTTCCTCTTCATCTTTGAATTTTTACCTTAAATTTTTTTGACAGATTAAGTCTCATAAAAGTTGCAAAAGAAAAGGCAAAGCACTCAGGTCATCAAATCTACAATTAGCCCTGTTAATTTTCTGGAAGAATAGAAAAGATTGATGTAAAATATGACACATTACCTGCTTGAAGAAAATTATTGTTAAATTTAGGATTAGCACTTCAATGCATTTATCTCACTGAAGGTATAACACTTTAAACCAAAAGTATTTTCTGATCATATGTTAACAGGTACAGTAAGGTGAGTAATCAAATCTATTGACATGCCTTTACCCTCTCAAAATTTAGTACATGTGAGAGATATTTATCCTCCAATAATACAACCAAATATGATTGAGAAAAAGTGAATTTTCTGCAAGGAAATTCTTCTTTGTTGAAGAAATCTTCTCTGATGTGCTTTAACTTCAGTCATTCTGTGTTTGTAGAATCAGTTCAATGTTGTGGTGGAAGTCACGGGGAAAATGCCTACCCCAAATTCTGGATTATCAACATAATTTGGAATCCACTATTACAAGTGCAAACCAAACAGCATAGAAGAAAGCAATAGTCATGCTAAAGCTAAACAATGGCTCTGCTCTTTCTGAGTGTCAGCTGCCTCTTGTCCCACATCCTTGGAAAGTACAGAGGCAAGGGCATGGTCAGGGCATGGTTGGAGCCATCACCTGCGTTTTTCATCTGCACTTCTACCAAATGAATGCAAACCAGCAGAGTCCTACTACTCATCCTAAAATAGCTTCAGGTATTTACCAGACAAAGGCACATTCACATTTAAGCATATCCTTAAACCATTTGAGGCTTTTCTAATAAAACCCAACATGTTGAATCCTAGCTCTCTATTCCTTGGTACTGCCCAAGGCACTGATGTAACTGCCCAGGTGGAAATCCACTATCACCAGAAGGTCCCAGAAAGTTGCAGTGGTTAAATTTTACCTTGCTTTCAGTGTGCTGCCTTGTCTAACATGGGATTTACGGCAATGTAATACTCAGGTATCAAAGCCACGAGTATTTGTGTGGCTAATTTCATGTTGCTGAAAAGTTGGGCAGTTTGTCAAAGACAAACAATTAGTAGAGCTGTATTCAAAAGGAAAGCATGATTCAACTCTGTTTTCTGTTGAAGCAGCATCAAAAAATCCCTGCTGCTCTTGGCAAACCAACTAAATCTACACTGAGTGCCTCTGAAAACCCTGTTTTATGTGCTTTAGCCACAATTTAGCAGTTTTGCTCAAACACACAGTTATCAGCACCTGGTGCTCAAGTGTGTTTGCAGGAGTGTAGTGTGGACACTAACTTGGTTTTGTGCATGTGGGTCATTTATGTCATTTATGTGACTGGTGCTGTGTCTTTTCGTCTTTCTCATCTTCCTGCTCTCTGTCAGAGGAAGGGAAGGACTCCAGATTTTCACTGCCATGTCCTCATAAATTCTTGGTGAAAGTGGCATTGTGGTGTAACACTGAGGGCTTTGTCAGCCTCCAAGATCTCTTTTAAGTTCTCATCCTATGGATATGGGAGATTGGATCTTCTAATAGGAACAGCCAAGGCAGGCTGTAAAACTTACCCTTTCCAATTATTTTCTTCATTAACCACAAATGCTTTTGTCCCCACCACAGTTTTCGCACCCCAGCTCCATTTCTGTTTTTCTAAAGTATTACTTTTCTAAACTCATTTATTTTTACACTGTTCATCAATCCATCCCCTGTATTACCCTGCAAGCCCAGTAAGAACCAAGCTTGCCCAGATGAAATGAATAGCATCTGTTTTGAGGTATTACTTGTCACTAGGGACGGAAAAACACCAAACTGCCAACAATTCCTTGTGCTATAATTTTGTTGGCTTGCAACACAGGGAAACACCTTTAGGAAACACTAGCTACAGGCAGAGATTTGGATGATAGACTAGGGAATGGAAGTAAGCTAACTAGAAAAAAAGACACTGTAGATTTGTGTGTCTTAATAACTGACAAGCATGAAGCTGTAGATAGATAGAAGTTTTATTCATATCCAAATTCTTCCTAGGGGTCCTCTAGGTATTTTTCCTTACCAGAATATTGTTTCAAAAAGTGGAAATGTGATGGGCTTGTGCAAACATACGTTGCACAGAAAATTTGTGCAAAAAATGTAGATTTTTTTGGCATTTCCATTTTTTTAAAAATAATATTTTAAGTGCTTAACCAGGACACAGAAACAACACCAAGCAAAGCCAGTAAATACTAAAAAATACAGCTGAAATTTGTTAATTTAAATGCCTAAAAATATTTTGAGAATGTAAGGAATTTATAAAGCAAAAAGAGGAGGTGAGATGCAAATGTTCAATGAACGTTCATCTCCTCCAGTCTCTCAAATAATACCAACAATGGGTAACAAAATCCTAGCTGAATGTCAGGTAAAAACTATTTACTGCTGCTTGTTCTTTTTTTCATTTACTAGGCATTTCTGAATAAGGATTATGAATTCTAACCACAAATTTCAACACCCTTTTCTATTTTTCCTCCACCTCCATGTGACACGTTTCTTTTATCAGTACTGGAACATATTCTAGTGAGCTTGAAGTCCCCGACAGCTAGCAGGCAGGTTGAATAAATTGTTGCTTTGTGCCTGGGGGGTCTACATTTCCCTGACTCTTTTTTTTTTTTTTTTTCCCCCCACAGTTCTCATTTCTCTGTCCTGTCAGCTGTTGCAGAATTCCATTTTTAGTACAACACGTGCAACGCACACAAGACCCTGCATGGGCAGGGTTGTCTTTGTAAGCAGGTTTTACCCTTCCAGTAGCACACATCATAAGAGCAACAGTAATATTTTAATATTATTAGCAAGGTACTGTACTTGTACAAAATTTGGGGGTTATGTGCTGCCTAATACTGCGTTCTTTTAATCTCACATTCACTTCAGTGTGTGTGATGTTAGAAAACCAGGCAATTGTGCCTTGGCTTTTTTCTGGAGCGTCCCTTTGATCACATCGTGCTTTAAGGAGTCTATTTGCCAACAAAGAGGAGTTGCCTCTCTGACCTTAAGAGTATTGTCCTTTCTCACTGCTGTAATGATTTCTTTTTCCTACATACCCAGAAGGATGGAGATTAAGAGCTGTATCCCTACTGGCAGTTGCTATCTGCTTCAGATGTTATACTTTTGCTGGCTTAAAACTGCTTTATTTATTTATGGGTTTTTTTCTCTCTGTGTGAATATAATGTTGAATTTGGGTTTCTGTTTGCTGTGGCATTACACATTCAGAACTCCAAAAACAAGTGGGCATGGACATTAGAACAATTTTCTGCTTATTCTTATTTATTACATCAGGACTTTCCAGAATTTGTCTGGTGTGGCCCGTACCTATAACTGAGTAACTCTGGCAAGATCTTGGGTTCTTAATTACTGGGAGTCTCTACTGAAGTGAGAAGGAAGGTGTCCATGGCACTCAACTATTTTCAAGGTCAAAGGCTTTTTGTGCAACAAGGTTAAGTGCACAGACTCAGAAGCTTTTGGTCATAAACTTTTGGTCTGTACTGGTTTGCTGTGGCAGCTCAAAGCCTGTGCAAGTGGCTTATGGATGTTTAAACAGGGGTATGTGGTGCTGATCTCCTTCCAGGCTCGATCTGGGGGAAGGAGATGACCTGCAAAGATGCTAAGGGAGCGTAATTCCTGATCCTCCAGCGTGTGTATGATCACAGGGTTGGTAGGATGAGCAAAGCTCAGAACCTGGCAGATGGAAGTGGCTGACTGAAACTGAGGGACAGAAGTGAGCTGTGGAGTTTCCCCCGTGTTGACATAGAAACAAAAGACATGACAATGATGTGGCAAAGCAGTTGTTACTCTCTCCCTTCTGTCCTATGAAGCTGCATGTCAGGGTGCTATGACCTGTGTGCAGTACCCTTCCACACTGAAACCCTGTGCTTTAGGCTGTGACGTCTGTGAGCTGATGCATTTTTAGTCTAGGCATCATCCAGAAGAGAGAGATGGATGAAGCTGACGGGAAATAAACAGTTAAGTTTCCCTGCAGTAACATACCTTCACTCATAAACACAGTTCTTGGGCCTTTTCTTGTCCAAGGCTGACTAATGACTCCAAAAAGTCACTTCTGCTTTCTGTGGACAGATATGAGCCAGTTCCCTACATCCCTGAGCTATGTGTTGTAACATAATTTCTAAAGACCACAAAGATTAATTTCAGTGCTAGTTATATTTCATAATGAACTCTTAGAAAATATGGTTTTGACATCCCTGACTTCTGTGATGCATCAGTTCAAAACCTCATTTGTCTTGCCTGAATTTATTGTAAGTTGTAATTTAAGAGACATCATCTCTCTTTTATCAATTGTGCTTTTATTAGTTTAATGCTATCTTTACTCATTTATCTTCTGTATTTTGTAAGTTATGTGGAAAACAGAAATCTTCTGTAAGGTAATTATATCTACAGGTTATTTTCATTTTTTTATTTAATTTTCTGTACATTAAATTCTTGTACAGAGAGCACTTTTTGAGATCTGGGATTTTTTTCAGGACTTACAGTATCAATTTACCTGAAGCTTCCATTTTTAATCCATTGAGGACTCACTGTAGCATATGTATGTGACTTATCCTTCATCTTTCTTATGGAGAGATATTTTTAATTATTAACTACAGAACATACACAAAAAATTGTTAAAGAACATTTTTATTTATGTATCTGCAAGTTTTCCTGTAAGAATTAGTCCACTTAAGTTTTGAATCTAAATATCTTCATTGATAAGAATTAAATTTTAAAACTCTTCATGAAAAAGAACATAAATATCAGTTACTATTTAATATAATTAAAATAGGAATGTGTTTTGTTAGTATATTGTTCATTGTAAACCTCACTAAATATGAATTAGGAATTGCTTTAGGAACAAGGAAGACTGTAACACATTTTCCTGTATTAAATTAGTTGGAGGAGGAGGACATCAGTAACAAGAACCATGGATGAGGTTTCTGTTGAAAAAATTCATTTAGAAAAAAATAGCAAATCAGATTGAAATTTATGTAAATAATACTTCTTTGAAAATTTTCTTGGTGAACATCAGATGCATTATTGTAAATTTCTTCAATATTAAACTGTTGGTAATTGTAGGTGGAACATATAGAAGATTTCAGAAGGATGAGTTAGTGAAATATGCCTTATAATTATATTCAGAATGTCACCGAGACACACAAAGCAGTCACACGCAGACAAGAGATTTTCGCAAGGCAGAGGTCCTTCCGATTCCAGCTCACAGCTGAGAGAGCCGAGAGAAGAAGAGACCCCTTTGTTTATTTCTTACTTTTTATACATTTGTGGGTCTAGCAGAAGATTGGTTTTTTGGGGTTTCCACCCCTCAGCCTCAGAGGCCAGACCAATTGTCAGTTACAATTGTTTTCAGGTTAAAAATGTGCAAACAAAAGACAGAGAATGAAAAACAAAGGATTTGTTTATGTTACAGCTGTAGGAAAAGGTAGAAAACTGCTCTAATATTGTACAATAACTAAAAAGATCTGACTCCATTTAAAAAAATCAAAAGGCTCAGAAAACCCAGGGTAACATTCAGAAGACAGCATCTTCTTTCCTTAGCATGCACACAAATGAGAAAAAAACATTATAGGACTGTCCGACTTAAAGTAAGAGAAAAGTTCTTCAGTACTTTTAATAATTCTTTTTATAATTATGCAGCTAAGATTCTTATAGAATACAGAAAATTAATTAATTATAGAAAGTATTTTATTATGAAACATTAAGTTATAAATTTCATCGCACAAGCTTTAACTGCTTGAGATTCTTTTTTCTAATTTTTCTAAAATGGGTAGAAATTACGTTAACCACACCAAGTCTATCTTAAAAGAATGGTGGAACAGGCTAAAACTTTAAATATTTCTCATTTTTGTACATGACTAAAGTTTGCCAAAGCAAGTTTATGGTCTTTTTCCTTGAGGAAAGACATACTATATTTTAGGATTTTTTATTAATGTTTCAGCATGCGTTGAGATTTTAATTGCTTGTATATGTTCTAGAATTTATAATTTTTTTAGTAAGGCAGTGTTTCCCTGGTCATCTTATTTAAAGGTCTTTTTGAGACACTTTTTCTTGTCAAAATTTTTGACTAACTTCTATATGAGAAAATGGAAAACTTCCATTGACATGCACGAGGATAAATTATCTCTATGGGTGAAGTATTCCTTAAGAATATTTTTGAGACCATCAGCTACAAAATTAGTTCACATGTGTGGAGCTTCTCAGCTTAGCACCATCTTTATTGCAGAGCCTCTGCTTTCAAAATGTTTGTGTAACAGTTTTTAAACAAGAGAAGGTTAGTTGAAGCCAAAGAGAATTTCATTTGACAGAAAAATATCTTGAACCTGGTTCCATAATATAAGCTTGAAGTATCTTATTTTGGATAATTATCTTGGAAGTCAATCTTTTAGTACTGTATAACTTTAAATTTTCATATATTTAGAGATAATGAGGGAGAGTGAGGAAAAAATTGATATAGTATCCAATTTTAAGATGCTTGGATTGGCTTTGGCATTGAATGAGGTAGAAACAACTTGCAATATTCTATGTGAGCATTTTGTGATATTTAAATCTTATTGCTTCATTAAAAAAAAGAAAAAAAAATTGTTAGAGCTTTATTTTGTGCCTGAGAGCCACAAGATATCTTCAAATCCCAGCTGTAGATCTCTGACATCTGGTTTTGGTTTTGTGTTTGCGGGGCTGGGAGCAGCCCCCACGGCTAACGGGAGACTCGCTGCAGAGCTCCTCTTCTCCAGGAGGGGAGTGGCCCAAACTGCACTCCCCTGTGGCTGCAACAAAAATGTCTAATGTGACATTATTTAGCACAGGTGTCACTCTAATCAAATTAAAACTGGAGCTTAAACTACTACTAATTACAGCTAGCTGCAGCAACATACCTTGATCAATACATACTGAGAATTAGAACCTAATTCCAATGAGAATAATGATTTGTTCAAGATTTGCAGTTTTATCATTCCTAGCTGGTAATTATTCTATTTCATAGTAAAGATAATATTGATGAATCAGGAATAAAACCCCATTCGATATATTGGATTCACTTTAAAAAAAAATCAAATGAACAAGCAAACAATGTGCACATTTCTCAGAACAAAATGCACAGTGGGGTCGTAGTCTGAGTGATGAAAAACTTAGTTGGACTTCCACTGAAACTTTTGGACTGAGAATTTGTGCGACACACAACAGAGATATTTCAAAGGCTGCAACAAATTAAATGCAGCCTTGCTCCTGTCTAGTGAGTAGAGTACATAAACCTGTGCATTCTGCTTTACCTGCCAAGAGCCATGACAAAGCAGTTATGGCATGTTTGAGGGAATAATATTGCTTTTGGGAACATCTTGGTAAACAAAGTTACAACCAGTATATAGATTCCTGTAAGTTACTTCAAATTTATATTTCGTTTAATTATAGATTGTTATAACCATGCAGACTGTTTCAGAAATAAGTTTACGTATAGAATGTCTAGGAGAATTTTATTTAAAAGAATTCCTAAATACTAAATTTTTGCCTGTGCATTTCAGGCAAACTAAGTGCACTAAATAAGAAGATTTTGAGAAGATAATTAAGATATTTCAGTCGTAAAGAGAAAATAATATTTTTGCCACTTTAATGTTTTTAACTTCCATAGATTAAAAGGGGTTGTTCAGGCAGGAGTGGTGAGCATGCTGTAACTGATCACTATATTTTTGGTTTCTTGGCTCTCAAACCTCACTTGTTGTTGTTGTTGTTGTTGTTTGTTTGTTTTGTTTTGTTTTGGTTGTGTTTTGGTTTTGGTTTGGTTTTTTGTTGTTGTTGTTCTGGTTTGGTTTTTTGGGGGGAGGTTGTGTTTTTGTTTTGTTTTTGGTTTTGTGTTTGTTTGTTTGTTTGTTCTTACCAAAGACCATTTGGAGTAGTTTATCAGCTTCACAGCTTGAGAAAAGTTCCTGACAAAAATCTGATCAAAAATTAGTCTTCTTTTTCTGCAGTTTGTTTTTTTTTTCTTTTTGATTTTCATTTTAATTTAGAGCATCATAACTCTCTTCATTCTTCATTAATCCTTGTTACCCTTTCATTTTCAAATTCTACCTTATGATTTTCCTGTCTACAGTTCTTGTCTGCGAGCTTGAGAGAAAATAGCACGTTCTCATTATCATTTTTTACGGGGAGTTGGAGAAATGCTTAAGATTCTAAGAAGAATAAAAGAAAATAAGGATGTTCTGCTGCCAGAACCAGAAGTTTTGCATGGAGTACTATTTCAGGAATATAAACTGGGAAGATGGTTTTGAAGGAACCTTGTGCTGGCACTGAAACACAGAATAAAAGATTTGGCTCCTGAAACTATTCAGATATACTCTAGAATATCTTAAAGCCGATAACTCTCCCTTTCAAGAAGGCTGAAAAATTATGAAATTACTGGAAAATATTGGCTAGTTCCAAGTTCATATGTTCCTATTTGACAAGCCATACCACTTGGCTATGTATAAATTAGACTTGTAATGAGTTGTAGTTTGCCAGTGAAATTAAATATGTGCTACAATTGTAAAATGCTGATGCAGAACTTCACAAGTTAATACCAGGCCAAATATCTGATTCATCTGTGTAGGGTAGTTCAAGTTCAAAACCACATGCTTCTATCCTAGAACAGATTTTATCCAGGGGCCTTAATACTTCTGCAAATACTAATCAGTCAGTTCTCCTGTGCTGCAGAACTAAAAAAATATTCCTGTACACCAAAGGAGTGTTTATAAGTCTGCTGAATGCTTACCTTTGGAATTTGAAGTATCAGAGCCAAGTTAGTGTTTGACAGCAAAAGATTTAGAAAGTACATCCAAAGCCTTACACATTTCTGTATTGTAGTCTAAAAACATTTAATTTTCAGTAATCTTCATAACGTCTATAGCCACCTCTCATAGCCTTCATTTAAACTAGATGCATTCTTTGGACCCAAATATTCTTAGATTTGCTTAATTATTTAAAGCCAATACAAATTAAATTTATTATTTCTTCCTGTTAAAATTCTGTTGTTTAAAATTAATCTGGCTGTATTGGTGCCACTTATAATGATTAGTATTGGCTTTGGCAACAGTGGATACAGTGACATCTATTAAAATTAAAGTTTAAATTGAATAAAACATAAAAGTAGTTTGAAATCAGTTTTCAAAACCAGTTTTTTTCCAAACTTTCTTTGAAGTTAACTTCCAAAAGCCAGTACAATGAGTTGTAGTTAGTCACAAAATAAAATTCAGACATCTCCCAGCAGCTGCAAATTAAATTGTTTTGTTGATCTGTTAAGTACTTTGGTTATAATTCTTGCTGAGTTCCAGAAATACTGAGTTTCCTCTTCCTAATTCAGCTGGGTGTTTTGTTTGTTTGGGGTTTTCTTTTGTGCCATTTTCTAACCTGTGACATAGCAAGTTGCGGTTCCTAATTTCTGCTCTACATTCCCTTGTATTGCATATTGAGCAGAGTGAGCATGGCAGTGTATAAAAAAAGTTACGTAAAATCTCAGGATCATGGATTTAAATGTATCTAATTGAAAACAAATCAAGCAGTGTTATGGGTTACAAATGTCAGGTTACTCTGGGGATTTCTGTGTGTACACTGCCCAGTTTTGCTCTGCTGTGCTGTGCTGGCACTTCGGATTCAGTAACTGGACCTCACAGAGTGAAACTGCCAACATATGTTGTAAGCAGAGAATTATGTCATGTAGTGTTAGGGCTAATAGGCTAAATTACAGATAACTGGGAATGGATCCACAGGTGGCCGTGCAATTTCTGCCACAGAGTGGAGCAGCAAGTTAGAGAAGAAGCTATCATGTTACAAAACAAGAGGTTGGGTATTTCATTTTGTTCTCCATCTATTTCCTTGCTATAAACAATTATTAAAAAAAAATAAATTAAAAATCCTAGTATATATTGCATATATTTATGTATAAGGAGACACAATGTTCCAAGAAAAAAACCTGAACTGCTACAAAGAGAGGAAAAGAACAAATTGTTAAAAAATCTCTGCATAGATAGAGTGAAGAGGATTTGAGTGAAGAGAATTTTTTATTTCAATAGAGGACAAATCTTTCTGTAAAAAAATTCTCCAAATGTGTAGTCTGATAAATCAGTGGACTTCATGTTAAATGAATAAATTGTTCAGACAAACTGAAATGGCATATATGATATTCTGCCCTGTGACTTGCCCTAGCTGCCCAGTTTAGTGTGCGTGCTGTGAAGAAATGTAGTGGATGGAGAGAAGGAGAAAATGAGGAAGAAGATGAGGGAATAAAAACAATGAGGAGCAAAGGGAAGAGCTTTGTGCTGTTCTTACTGGGTTTTCTCTCCCTTCTTTCCTTCTTTCCAGATGTCATAGTGAAGTGGGATTGAAATCTACCCTGAGGTTTGTGAACCAAATGCTTTTAATTTCCATGGAGTGTGTTTGCATTAGAGTTGGCTGTGGCTTCTCTTTGAATGATTTTTTTCTTTTAAAACTCAAATTCATGAAGTCCCGTTGCATAGCAAAAGCTAATGATAAGTCTTGGGATATGATGGAGGGGAAAAACCACTTTTAGAGGCAGTTGTTCACTACAAAACCGGTGGGAATGTTGAAGGTGTCCTAGCACAGCAAGGCTGAGATTCCTTTATGCAAAGGACACTGAGTGTACATAAAACCTAAAATAAAAAAAACACTTCTGAGCCAGCCCTCTGGGTTTGTATTAGACATTTGGAGCCTAATCTCAGCAGTCCGCAGTGGACAGAAAGAAACGAGGAGTGGGAGTCAGCCAGGAATGCTTTCACCTACTTCAAGGGCCCCACAAAAAAATCATATTCAGGCAGATTCCAGTATGAGCTCTCGTCCCCTGCCAGAGTGTCAGGCTGGAGCCTGTGCAGGTGCACGTCTTTCCCAAGGACTGCCACTCACACTTTGCACTCACTCACCTCCTGCGTGGCCCCTTTGGTCTTTATTTTTACTAATGTCAAGGCTTCACTCTGAAAAGACAGGAGTGCCTACTTTGGGAGGCACAGGCAGGCTGTCATACTGCAGACTTTACAGGCTTCATTTTTTTACAGATTACAGACTCTTTATTCACTGCTGTAAAAATGCACTACGTGCAAGCCCAGTAGGTTTCAGAGGGCAATTTTTATTTTTTGCAAAAACTTTCCATTTTATACCGTATCGCAGCCAAATATACTTTGATTTCATGCTAATCTTTATTAACAGTTTAGTTTTTATACTTCAAAAATTTATCTGAAAAGCTACCAATATTTCTGTGACTGATAATATTTTTCAAATCTGATTACATTTTTATTTTTTACTTTAAAGTTGTTTCTGTTTGTTTTTTTAATTTCTTTTTATTATTTGTTTGTTTGTTTGTGTTTTTGTTGTTTTTTTTTTTTTATGGAGGTTTTAACAGGCTCTTTAAAATTTTAAACTATTGTCTTAGCTGGCACATTTGAGAAAGTCATGTTAACAGCTTTCACCTTTAAAACAGCTCTGAATGCAGCTAGAGTAGCTGGCAACAGAGCAGAGATCAGTGAAATGGCTCAGACAACTGGTCCCCATGTAAGAAGTGAATGTCTTAACTTGACTAACAGGGAAAAAACAAAAATTGCGACAAAGGAAAAAAAGAATAGACTAGACTTACAAATTAAAGAAGAAAAAAAAAATCAGTGGGAAGTTACACCTGAAGTCACTGAAACCATTTTAAAGCATTCCAGCCGTATTCATTTGAATAAACAGGAGTTTATTCCGATAATTCTGAAAGGTGATAATCATCACTCCAATCTAATGAGAAAGTACATCATCACTCTCTGATCTGCCCTTAATGAAGCTAAGGTTCTTTTAATTTTGTTTTGATTATGATTACTTATTTTTGTGTTATACATAATATACTAATCTTATCTGTAAAAATTTTGCTACACAGCTCTGCTTCTCAGAAATTCATCTTTTATATATCGTAATTTATTATGTTTAATCCTGGTACTAGATAAGAGATTTTGGTTATTACAGTCACAGTTTCTGTAAAACCCACATCTTACACTTTAATGTACTTTTTTTTTTATTCCCATAAAACACTCCTGCCAGTAACTGAATGGTAAATTTGCATTTTATGCAAATTTTTTGAAGGAAAATGATTCAACATTAGATGTCTCCAAACATTAATTTTTTCATCTTTAAAATGGTGACTTGGCTGTTCCCAGTTGTTCCTTGGTTATTTCACGTATCCATTTTTAATTATTTTCCAGAAAAATGCTTCTCTTTATGACAGATAAAAACAATATCAGCAATCCAAATAATAAGCAAGCCTTGCAGTGCCTTACCAAAAAAAATCAATATTGGAAAAAATTAATAAGAACTATAAGGAGAGTATTATTTTATTGCAGAGGTTATTAATTTCAAGCAGCTCATATACTTAGGAATATTTATTTTCCCGTGTCTTAGTTATTATGAAATTGTTCTAAATACCAATATATTATGGTTGCGATTTTCTAGTTTAGAAAGTGTGGAACTCATTAAAAACACACTTTTGTTTTTCAGCTGATTTCCATTAACACATACAGTAGGACAACATGAATTATAAAGTAAAATGCTGTCCCAAGTCATCTAAGAATGTATTATTTAGTTTGAAATATAAACAAAAGTCAGGAACAGTGGCCTGTGTTCCTACTATTGCTGTATTTCAACCCACAGAAAAGCATATTAAATGTGTTTGAGTTTTATTTCACTTGAATGTAGAGTTTGTATGAGGTTTCAGATGGTAATTTTAGTCCTGTGCTTGTTATGACATATCAGATAACGATGACACTTTTATTTCTGTACATCTATTAAAGATACGACATTTTTAATTCCATCAACTCAGGGCTTAAATTAGAGTTTGAGGTAAATGTTTTCATTTAGTTTATTGATTCTGTTCCAATTTAGGGGATTATCCCACAGCTCTAATTCACCCAAAGAATCTCACTGGGGAGATTTTCAAAGGCACAAATAGAAGTCAGACCACTAACTTCCATTCACTGCTGAAAATTGTATTACTGCCTTCTCTCTGGATACAGAGAAACCCAGTTCTCATTGTTCTCTTAATAGGACAGAGCATCCATCTTCCTCAAGTAGGCTTTGAAAATGTTGATCAAAGCAGAGGAGGCCAGATGCTCAAAGTCTGCTATAGATCCAGTACAGTCAGTGAATTATTTGCACTATTTGGGAAGCAAGCTATGTCACTGTTAAAATTACTATAATTTACTTTGTCTCCTCATAACAAGATTCAACGTTAGAGAATTAAATTTTCCCTGAAAAAATGAAAAATGGAAAAAGTTAGAAAAAAACTGATTGATTCATTAACACCAATGCAACTGCCTGGTAAAATTGTCCTCCAACTGAATTTTTTTTGTTATTAGGTTGTGGGACATTGACCTTGATTCTTGTTCTGAAGATCAGCATGGAAATACTGCAGAGGAAATGTCCTCACATGCTTGGATGAAGATATTATAAAGCCTTCACTGCATTGCGATTTGGGTTGGCAGGAACATAAAAAGTGTAACCACACTCATACCTGCTTTTAGATATTTTGTCATAGTTCCTCTTCTCTGCCCATATGCCAAGATAGTCTCCCACGTTTCTGGTGCCACCCACCCCAGGAAAAATTAGCTGATTTTATATTCCAACAACATGCCCAGTTCAGCAAACATGTGTAGAAAGCAATTTCTTTTCTTAAATGGATGGAGTGAATACCAGGAATATCTCTGTCTTCTGGGATAAGTTTCATGGAGTTTTAGATACTTGGTAGGCTGGCTTCAACTTCTGGCTTTTTAAGCTGAACTGTAGCACAGGGCCAGTGTACAAAATACATGTTTATCTCATGTTATCTACTCAAAATCACCTGCTGAGATAATGCCACACTCTCCTGGGTTTCTCATCATCAGTTATTCACTAGTGTTGGCAGAGTTCTCAGCTCAACTACCTTCTCCTTTGCACCTCTTCCAGGCAATACCTCACTTCTGAGCAGGGCTTGGTTAGCTGGAGACAGAGGAAGGAGATGAGGAATGATAAGCTGAAAAAATTATATACTGGGGAAGAAAAGGGAGTAGTACACTGAGATGGAGTATGGAGAAGTCAGAGATCAGTGGAAAGGAAAATAAGATTTTAGTAAAGACCCATCAGCCAAAAAGAAATACAGTTTAAAACCATAAATAAGAAGAAAAAAATGCAACAAGCTGTGTATTTGATCTTGCAAACATAAAATGCCCAGGCCTTCTCTGAATGCTTTCTTGAAACCCACTAAGATTATATTTTAAATGTGTGAGAAAAAGTAAATATAGAAATGCAAATCAGGCCTGACAGATTAGCTTAACAATCAGGGGGTTTTTTTGAAAAGCAGAAGGCTGACGACAGTTTAGCAGTTTATTTTGAGAGCTGAGTAGGATGGCATATTTTTACATTAAACAATATTCACTTTAGTTTTCTTGTGTTTATTTTTGTCTGAACATATCCTTGCAATTCTCCATCACTCAGTTAACAGTCCTACATTTTCCTGAATTAATAGGATAAATATTGCCAGTTTGTTAGAACAGATAATGATAAATGACTTGAATGCATCAAATGTGTTTGGGAGATACTTAATCCATAAGCTTGATGTTAAAAGCGTCAACATTATCTTATAAAATTTTACTATCAACATGATCTGGGAAGCATTCTTGCGGTTGTCTCATGTGGCTTCTCATTTATGCTGACATGAAACACTGGCTGTGTTGAAATATCAGCTCACATAGAGCTGTGAGGAACTGCTAGTTGTGCAGTCACACATAAAAATGCTAAATAATCATTAGAAGAAGGCACATTCTGGCTGGAGACAGAGAGCCTTTAAAAGCCTGGAGTGCCGTGGTTGAGGGTCCTGAGAACCCTTGAGATGCACTTCGGGGTTTTGCTGATTTAATGCCAGAGCTAAGAAGACATATTGAGATGAGATGCTTTCACCAAAGCCGTGCTTCCTCAGCAAATGGTGCTCTGGGATCCAGAGTCTGTTGGTACTTCTTGCTTTTTAAGAGGAATTAGTTCTCTTCTGTGCAGAAGAAATTTGTGGCTGTAGGAGGAGGTGGTGCAAGAGAGAACTCGACTTGCTAGCCTGTGGTAGTGTCAGCATCACTCAGGTACCCTGGATCAGCTGGAGCTGGAGTGCTCTGCTCTTCTGGTTCTCAGTCTTTTGGCTATTTTACTTTATTTATTTATTTATTTATTTATTTATTTATTTATTTATTTATTTTCCCATAATTACTTTAAGTGCATAAACTCTCCTAGAATGAAGGACAAGGTGCCACCTCCAGCTCAAACAGCAGCCTTTAAGAGATGTTCTTTCATGTAGATTTTAGCCAGTTACAATGTCTGACATGTCTAGATTGTTTAAGAAGGATGATTCCTTTGCCTGAGAGCAAGTTTGGAGGTATCTCATAGGAACTCACTTTGCATTTTTAACAGCAAGAACAAAATATCTTCCTTATTACATGTTCTTCGATCAGGGATTTGTTTGTTTGTTTGTTTGTTTGTTTGTTTGTTTGTTTGTTTTTCCATTTACTTCCTGGTGGACTTTAAGCATCTTTTAAAAACAAAGATTAAAAAAAATAAAGGTGTTATGAAAGTGTTATGAAATAAGAAAAAAAAAAAAGTCTTAACACTTGCTTTTTCTCATAGCATTACAAGCTAGGCGTGTAATGGGGAATTTCTTGTAAAAGTCATAGTAGTTCCTGACTGAACTTTACAGGCTTTTTCTAATGCTTAATCTTCTGCAGCCACATGGAAAAAATAAATCCAGGAAAATTGAAGTCTCTGAAATAAATCAAAATCTGTGTTGCCTTGAGGGCATGAGAATAGATGGCAAATAGATAAGGTACATGGGTAAGAAAACTGCTTTTTGGCTCAAGAACCAGATCATCTCTTTTCCAGTTTCAGCAAGAGGAATTTTATTTATTGTTAACTGTATATAATTAATGAGAATACAAGTAAGGCTGATTGACCCAAACCAAGATCAGTTTACTTAAATGTAGCTTCACTCAAGACTAAATAATAAGTATCAGACCTGCTTTCTAATTGTGCAAATTCTGCTGTATTTATGGTTTTGTGTTCGTGTTTTTTATTAGCAGAACCGTGTATACATAGATGCTGTACATTTACTTGAAGATTTGTGTGTTTCTTTGCATGAAGATCTCATCTGTTTTCTTCTACCACCAAAAATGTAAAGTGTGCCAGCAAAATGTACAACGTTATGGTTGAGAATTTAAAGGCTTTAAAGTGAGGAAATTAAGAAAAAAACATATGCCCTCAGAGAAGTGATGACTTTTAAGACTCAGTCGTGCCATGAAGACCATGAAGTCTTTAGAGGAGAGGTAATGTTAATTTATATGAATATACAGTGCTGAGTGCACTGTTGGTGTTCTATAAGAAAACAGAAAAAAAAACCCCAAACAAACATAGAATGGTGATTTTGTCAGGTTTCTTTCAAATGTATGCATTTGAATGATTAAAACCTCCAGTCAGTCTCAGGATCTTTGTTCAGTTTATATATTAATTAGATCTGTATTACAACCAAAACAAAAAATAATGCAGTCAAGCTGATTTGGAACTTGAGTGTTTCCCCAAAACTGCAGGTACAATGGTGTGTGGGTCTGTTCCACACACACACTGCTGAGTAGTGTGTGTGCGCCCTTCCCTTCACAGCACTACAGTGTTTTCATGGCAAACATTGCTACATCTGAGTTGATCTCCCCGGAGTTTTTAGAGTTATAAGGGTTGTAAAATAAAACTTTGGTAACGTTTAGCTTTAATGAGTTCTGTAACTGTCCTGTCATGCCCCAAGGTCTCTGTACAGCTGCCTCGCAGAGGCTCCTTGATAGCCACCAAATTTAGTCTTTCTTTTAAAAAAGGAGACTGTTGCAGAAGTGCATCAAAGGCAGAGTAAGACCTGTATGTGGCGGCTATTTAAGCAGAGCTCATGCTGCAGAAATAGAGACCTGTTTTGTTTTGCAAATTTGATAAAGATGCATTCAAATCAAGGTCTTGAAAGGGCAGCTCATTACCCTGCACAATAAAGGAAGGGAGGGAGTGAGAGCTGCCCTTACTCATGAGTTGAGCCAGTCCTTTTGGACTTTGAGGAGGGGATGACTCATGAACCCGTGACTTGGTGCCCAGCCAGGCTCTTACTTGTCAGTTTGTCCTCCTGAGCGCCTGACTTCTGTGGTAAAAACGCTCTCCCAGGTCATTAATTTCCAACAAAGTCAGCGTCAAGGTCTTCAGAAGTGACAGAGATGTCGCTGTGTAAAGGAAGTGGCTTTGGCTTTGAGGTGTGGGGAAGGATCTCTGTGCATAAGAGGAGCTGACTTTTCAAAGGATATCTGCTCTTCCAGTGGGAGAGGCTGTAGCTTTCATCTTGTCTTTGTGAATGAATGCAGAGGAAATTTATTTCAAACCCTCCTTGGAAGCCCTTGCCAAGATGCCGTAGAGAGCTCTGTAACCAGTTAAAAGAAGGTGAAGTCTCTAATGAAGGGAGAGAGAACTTTAGAAAAAAAGTCCTGCTTGTTATGGATAAAAAGCTCTTTGGAAGCTACTTGATCCAAGGAAAGGTCTGTGCAGTAAATTGCAA
The DNA here is from genome assembly GCF_015227805.2 of Hirundo rustica. Taxonomy (NCBI): domain Eukaryota; kingdom Metazoa; phylum Chordata; class Aves; order Passeriformes; family Hirundinidae; genus Hirundo; species Hirundo rustica. Next base: position 14,839,830 of record NC_053451.1, on the reverse strand, counting down.
ATGACTTTTATCTATGGCATACTAAACCAGAAGTTAAAAATTTGGGACATAATGAAAGCTGAGGAGAAAAGAAATTAAATATTTCTGAAGACGTGAGAAAATTATGTATATTAAAGCTAGATAGAACTAGTGTAACACAGATCATAAATTCATTATGTAATTTTATCTTCAAGTCCTTTTGACTGAACTGTAACATATAAGTCAGGAAGTCATCCAGTCTTAGTGTAATATCTTCAAGTGGTACACTGCATCTCTGAAAAATTTCTCCACATGGCTAATTCCAGAATTAATTATATTGCTTTTGAGTAAGCTTTCAAATAGCTGAGGAACACACATGAGCAGAGGTTATACAGCAGAAACTGAAACTAGTTAAATGAGCTATAAAATACTGAATCGCATAGGAGCAGGCCACCTTTTATTTGGCTTCACACCTCTGAATGCTTAATTGGTTTGGTTTTACTTGCTATTAGTCCAGTGGGGAGGGCAATTCTTTGATGGCTGTAATTGCCCAGTGCCCTGCTAACCAGCAACACTGTGCAGGAGTCACTCTGTTAGACAGAGTGATGTAAAAGCTCTTTTGGTGATGTTTTCAATATCTGATTGCGTTTCTTTGTGCGAATGTCACTCGTGAGATGCTGCTTTGGGCATCCCTTCACACTCCTCAGGATACGGGGTAGCTTTTTTGAAGGGAAGGCAACAGCTCCTTCTGCTGTGATAGGATAAATGGGTGCAACCTCTGCAAAAGTGTCCATGCAGTGGTTTGTGTCTATAAAAGTAGCGTTCAATTAATCTTGTAAGATAAAAAGCTGTCTGGCCTACAGTTCTGAAACTTTCCATCAACTCTGTGTAGGATACCCTGTTAGACAGAACAGCTGTGGGGCTTGAGAGCTCAGCCAACATCTGCTGAAATACCAGTTTGATGCACCAGTTTACTTTTCCACAGCACAAGGCTCAATGAAGTTTGGATCTGGGACCAGATATAGGATAACAAGTATTAACTGCAAGGCAGGAGATTCCTCTATGAGGCAGCTCGAATTTTTAGCTCAGATTAATTTCTTTCAGTCTGGAATTTCATGCTTTGCTTTGGCTTTTTTTTTTTTTTTTTTCTTTGAAAATCTTTATCTTCTGTCCTTCAAACAGTTCACCGTCAACTGTGAGATTGCAAAGCCTATTGGTTTCGATACTCAAAACTGCAGTTGTCCTTTGAACAGTCAATATTTCTGCATTCACAGTAAAAAACTACACCGTTCCACGTTACTGCTCATGTGTTCCCAAAGGGCTGCCTTATATTAATTGAGGGGTTTCGGTTTTTTCCTTTTCTGTATTTTAGTGCAGTGAACAATTTTGTACATTCAGGTATCTTACATAACCAGCAACACGATGAGTCATCTTTCGAGAGTGTTTATTGACTGAACTGGCATGAGTTCATATGGTGAAAAATGTGCAGTTAGAAAATGCTTTTAAAAAGACAATCTGAAACCCCCCCAACCATTTATTTTCATGCTATATGTTACCATAGGAGTAATTTTTGCTTTAGGGAAAAGGCCCAACAACATAAGTGGGAGTGATCTCCATTGCTCTTCTGCACATAGATGTGACTCCTGTCAAATAAAATGATCACAAAAACCCGAAGATTTTCGTAAGGAAATCCCACTGAGACAAAGATGTGATGACTCTCTCCCTGCCCAGACACAGTACTGGGTGGAATCCACTCCCTCCTGGTCACCTCTCCAAGGGGGAATAGCCACCAGGGGCTGCTGGGGTCAGAGCAAAACTGAAGGCTGCTTGTAACGTGTAAGAAGCAGGAGATTTGGCAGATCACAAGTTCTTTACATCCTGTTCCATAAATAATTCGCTCTTTGTATTGAATGAAGTTTTCCCAAATTGACATAAGAGCACACATTCATCCTGCTTTCTCCAACTGGTCCAAAGAAAAAGAACATCCCTTTAAAGGGTTTGTGGATAACTAATTTAATGCATTGAAACTTTCTTGTGATCATCTGTGGTCTACCAGCTCTAGGTGAGAAAATTCTTCCTGCCCTCTTTTGGAAAGTTCCTGTCCCTGACATGAGAAGGTTTAGAAATTGGTGTCTTCAGCCGGTCATCTCCAACAGGTTCTTGTGCAGTATTTCAATTGCACTAATAATTTTGAGCTCAAATTTCATAAAGAGCAGTGGTTGTGACCATTATAAATTAAGAGATGCATTATTAAATTGAAAATAACTTACTTTCTTGAGTATTGAAATTGTTTCTAGAAATTTACCCCAGTACTTTATTCAGAAAATGCCCTAAATTCTGCAGCTCAGCTACATCCATACACAACAGAAAGCATGCAATATGTGAGGCAGAAGGTCAGCTTGGAAAATGGTATTTCATTGCTGTTCTGTGAAGAAAGTAAGTTTTACTCTTGTGTAAGTAACAATTTTAAGCATTCTTGAGGCTGATACTTACGGTGATAATTTTGCAGTTATGAAGTAGACTTTGTGCAGACTAAAGCCCTCTGTCACCACAAATGAAAAGCCCTCTGGTCTTATTATAGTGATTTTCAGCTCTCAGGATGAAGCTCTTCTGGGTCTTCACGACTCACATGGAACGATTTCATAATTGTGGTGAAAAGGGTAGCTGATAATTTGTGTTCCAGCTCTTCCCTGTAACTGTTTCGATGACCAGGGTCATGTTGGTGATCCGGCTCCCTGGTACTGATGGATCCAGGGTTAAATTACTTCCAACAGTGCTGCTGCAAGCGCTGGAATCTGCCTGCACTGGGTGTTGGGCGCCCTGAGGCTGCTGGGCTGCAGGGGGAAGGTTTGTTAGGTAACACAGATTCTATACACAATTTCTCAGAGCTTCTCTTACTGCCGATACACTGCTCCATTTATGCAGCATCTGCTGGCAGAAACCTGAGTGGGAGGTGGTATCGTTTGTGTTATTTTCCCTAGAAATAGAAGATACTTGTGCTGAATAAGAGGCAGAGTTACTGCACAGCTTAAAAAAAAAAAAAAAAAAAAAAGTTCTTTTTTTAAGCATTTCTTTTCCATCTTGGATATGTTATTTTTTTTGCCCTTGCCCCCCTCTGTGGGTAAGGAGGGGGAAGCTTGACAAACTGCGTTTTTGTGCCCATTGAAAAACGTAATGAGATTTGAGTGTCAACATTAAAATGTTCCGTGTCATCAGCTCTGTGAAACTGCAGTGAAATATGGAAGCAAGGGAGAAAAAACTCTGTTTTCAGCCTGGCGGTGTCCCCTGCTAGGGTGCTGTGGGGAATGTTGATAAACACTGGGAAGGGCTGAGAGGTGGCAGAGGCAGGTGAGGAGCCGGTGGCTTCTGAGGGACCACAGAGAGCTGCCACTGCATCTCCTCCTGCATCTGAGTGCCAGAGGCTCCTAGTTAGGGGAAGCTTTTACAACTCTTCTGTTTTTTCATTCCCTGGATCGAGGAAATAAGCGATGCAATGGAATTTTTTTAATAAACATTTCTAGTAAGAATAATATTTTACATCTCTGGCTGCCTCTGCTGAGTAAGTGCTGTTAGCTCCAGTTGTTCACTACTAAGGAAAGTCTTCTCTAATTCATCTCTAGCAGTACTCCAGGTAGAGGTGATTTTTTTTTTTTTTTTGTTACCTGGCATGGCTGTGCTGTCACTGCTGCTGCTGCTTGGGCTAATAGACATAACTGCTGCCGCGGACGTCGCGCCTAGAATAAAACCGGGGTCAAGGTGGAGAGGTGAAAAGAATCGTGAGTAACCCGGGCTTTTCCTTCTCTTCTTCTCAGCTCTCTGAAGAAATGTGTTAGGCCTCATTTCTCCGTGTAATTCTTCCTCTCTGTGAGGCTGTTCTCTGATAGCAGCCTTAAGGCCGTGTAATTTAAGTATTTAAATATGCATGTGGAAGGCACGGGCCACACCTTCCTGAGCTCCACACATCTGCAGTACACTCCTGTGTCTCGCTGCAAGCTCTCCGAGCTGCCTGTGCTGATTAACTCCTCTCTTTCCAGGGGCTTGGGAGAAGTCCACCTTTTCTATTTAAAGTCTTAGCATTTTGCATGCTATTTCAGAGGCTAGCTTTGATAAAGGGAGCAAATCTCACAGGTCTGCTGTTTGCGTGAAAGAACCTTATAGCCCACTTGATTATAATAGCTAATTGTATGGATATAAGTGCATAGCTGCACTTTAAAATCTGCAGATTTAGGTGAGGGAATGTAAGGTAGAACTGCAGCTTGGAAGGGTTTATCAATGCTGCACTTAAAAAGAGAAAAGAGCATTTACTATTAGAAAAGGAAACTAGATGAGTCATCATAATATTTGAGTGAGACTTCCTGCTGCATACACAGCTGCTGGACTGAAATAACCAGATGATTATTTCCATTTAAAGGACAATTCAGTTCTCGCTGACATTATTCCTTATTCCTGTCCAGCTATTTATAAACAAGAATGCCCATGATGGACAGCATAATGTTATCATTATGCCTGTTAATATGTTTGCTGTCGTTTTGTTTTGGGATTTTTTGGGGTTTTTTTTTCGGAACACTTAAATTAATAAGAGAGAGAAGGAATGTCGAAAATGGAATGAAAGTTTTCTGTTTAATTCAGGTAAATGTGATGTGGTTGCCTAAAAACCGTATGTGGTGTAAGTCCCTAAAATAACCAGAACTTGCAGGGCTGGCTGTTGGTATCTTTGGAATGGGTACTATTTTTTCAGTCCTCTTACCTAGAAGCTGATCTGCAGCTTGAGAATTTTTTTTTTTTTTTTTTTTTTTTCTCTAAAGCATGAACATAATAGCAATAAATCTGCTGTTTCTGTCAGTCCCCGTATCAGTAGCATTAGGGAAAGAGGTGATGAACTCAGTGGAATGAGTTCTGCCTTGCCCACTCACAGGTATTTTACATCTAAAGCCCGCACTGCCCAAACTAACAGGGCATGAATGAGTGCATAAGGGATGAAAAAAAAAAAAAAAAAAAAAAAAAAAAAAAAAAAAAAAAAAAAAAAATCAACCCACAGCTTATAAATATTTGAACATATGAAACAGTTACGACTAAAAGAGCTCTTTATTTTAATTGTTGTGGAAACTGAGGCATGACTGAAGTATGTTGAATTAATTTTTTTCCACAGTATGTTTCTTTCTCGGTAAAAAGGCCTTCTGAAATGAGTGTCTGTATATCTGTTATGAAAAAAGCCAGATCCTAGAGTAAAAAATCCTGTGCCTTCAGTTTTGATTAATTGACTTGCAGGTGTTTGAAAAATTCTGATTTTGAGTATTCAGTCTGTTTTGTTGGTTGTTTTTTTTTTTTTCTTTTCCTATGAAGAATTGAGATATTATTGTCTCACAAAAGCATGAATAAAGTTAATCAGCTTGGGATGGCATTTATCCATGATAAGTAAATTATGCAAATATTCAGAAGTTTAAGACCACCACCTGTTTGAAAATTGTTTTGCAACTAAAATAGTTCATTTAATGTCACCTGTGTAAACTATTAGACCTTATTCGTTCAAAAGGCTTTCTTTTTTCTCTCAGGACAGGGTGCTCTCAAGCCAATTCATTAGCACATTGCTATATTTGGTTAAAGGAAAAGTAGGCTGTAAATTAGTTGTTATTGTACCTTGATATTATGTTACTCGATTGCTTAGAGAGATCAGTTGTTGAATGTGTTAAAGGTTATACATCTGAACTAATTCTCCTTGAAATGAAGTGAAGATATTTAGAGTATACTTTAACATTTTTTTAATTTAAATTTTAGCAGCAGACTCACTACAAACAAGAACATTTTACAGGAATGTCATTCATTTTATACAATTTGGCTTTGCTATCCATGATGTCAAAATTTCTCTGGTAGTGGGGGTACGGATTATCATGCAGAGCTGGATACTCGGAGCAGTAGAGAGCTCATTTCTGAGTGAAAATATGTTCTGTAATCATGGTTGATGGATTACTTGTTGATTGCTATTAATACCTGTCAGTTGACATTGCACTTGAAGATGTTCTCTTGCTGGTTCATTTTTGCACAACATAGCTAAAAATTCTAAGGAAAAAATATTCTGAAAAGGCTTGTGATTTTGTGATATATGTTTTTATTTAACTGAGTTGCACTTAAATTCCATAACTAAAACCAGAAAGTGTGACATTGCTTGACAGGGGCCATGGCTGGTTTCTGCATCTCTTAACTGAAATTTTCACTAAGGCATTCAGATGTAGCAGTTTAGCAATGCTTTAAAAGTAATTTATATTCACAATATAAAGAGATTTCAAAATAGTTTTGCTCCAAGTAGTCTTTTAGAAGAGAGAACAACCTTTCTTTAGGTTCTTTGTGATTCTTCTCCAAAAAAGATCATGGTATATTAAGGGGCATAAGAAAATGTCCAGAAAAGTTGTCATGATCCAATTTTAGTCATTCTTCACAAGGTCCAGCAGGGACCACAACAAAACTTTAATTTCTGTGGCTGGCATCTGTTTTATCTGAGCTTACTCCTCATCGGATGAAGTTTTCTTCTTTACTTTTCCATAAGGGATCTTAGAACTAGGAAATCTGTAGCCTGGTTCTGCTCCATTGCAGTTCAAATGAGTGAAGTCAGGAGAAGGGAGATAAGTGTTATTTTCTGACAAATAAAACTGCAACAAAAATAGCATGGAAGGAAAATAAGGGGATTTAGTCCTATAGGAATCTGTAGTTTTCATTATAGCAGCATTTGGGGGGGGGGTAGCAACACATATCTTTGAGGCAATATTAAACTATTTAAATATGTAAAAAATAGCTTTGCTTAATTGTTTATGTAATGAAGTCTTCTTCTGGCACATTATTACTTTTATGTATTCACTTCATGTTTAAGAAATCCAACAGTTGTTTGAATACCTGTCCTTTATGATTTACATGCCAATGATAGCTGGAAATTATACAAAGAAATCTCAAGGCTTGATACCAAAATGGCAATGTATTAAGACTGTCTTACTTTCTCTCAGAAAACTGTATTATAGAGAAATATCCTGGTTATTATTAACTGCTATATGCCTCATACCATGTTTACACTGAAGAACTGTGCAAGCATATTTTTTGACATTTATAATTTTGTGTATTTTTTGTTGCACTATGTGTAATTTTCTTTTTTAGGAAAACTTAATCAAAATTGTTTAATCTGTGAATAAATTTCATTTTATAGGGAATAAAATCATAATTTTGTTCTTCAGGTTTTGGTAGTAAAGGTCAGAATTTAAAGTTCTCCTAGGGTGAATGGATCTGTGTCTTTTATATTTCCGGTAGAAATATGAATGTATGAACTAATAGAATTATGACATTTTAAAATTTTACAAGGCATATAGAACTATTTTTTCTGTTGTTCAATTCATTTTGCATTCCAGGTAAAGTGCTTAGGATCAGCATAACTGGTTTATCTGCTGTAGTTTGCACTAGAAATATCAAATACCATGGTCTTTGTTTAACCATTATTATTATTAGGGGCGCTAATATAGAAGTAACAAAGAAAAATGGTACTTGCTCTTACTGATTCTTTGTGTGTTGAAATATATATATCTATATACACAGGTATGTACGCATACATACATAAGTAAATGTGGGCACATACAGAGCTACTTTGTTAAAAGCTTCTACAGTCTTCTGTTGTGGTGCTAAAACCCTGGCAGTAACATGTCAGTCATTTCTCAGTCAGTCCTAGACCTGTGTTTTCTAGGTAGCTGAACTTGTTAACTTTTTTTTTTTTTTCCCCCTAAAAATATCATATATATATATATATATAGGTTGTGCATTTCTGATGATTATTTAGTACTCATAATTTTTATCTGTCTTCCATGGATAAAGAAACAGAGTCCTAATTTTGTTATAAAGCAAAATCTATCTGTTTCTTTCCAAGTTTCCTCAGACTGATTGTAATTTAGACAAGTTGAATTGTGCATTGGGGATAAATCTTGAAAGTTATTCCATGCTTTATATTTGACTATCAAATAAATATATTTTTCAAGTAGTTTTGGTAAAAAGGAAAGGGAATCGAATACGTGGCTTTACCTGTATGGATCCTTTAATTTAAAAAAAAAAAAAAAAAAAAAAAAAAGATTTAACAGGAATGTTGTTGCCCCAAATAAAAATATGCTCAAAAAGAAAAGGGTCAAACCAGTACTGAAAGACATTAGGAGGTCTCAGGTGACCTTGCCCAAGGACATCACTGCCTGTGTGCCCATCTCCCCACATGGCAGTGACCACTGGGACCCACAGACAAATAGCTGCTGGAAGCACATTACCAACAGGAGATTAATTTCTCTGCTCAGATGAACTATCTTGATTTGATGAAAAAAATCATCAGGTATATAGTTAAAAATTAACATTCTTTTAAATAAACCAGCAAGTTCCTTATCTTAAAGAAGGGAGTAAAACATTTTTTCTTCTTGAAGAGCTTCAGAGCGGTCTTTGATGTTCAAATTTCCTTTTTTATTACAGTATTTAACCCTGACATGTGCCAAATAATTTAACTGCGGTTTGCATATTAATATTATCCTCTTGCACTAGAGACTTCTTTTTTTTAAGTTTTAAACAGAACAGCAAATCAACACCATTTAGTGATCTTTGGTGGTCAAAACGTAACCAGAAAGGTTTAACACAGCCTTTCCTGACCTTGAAGCTGTGTTCAAAGTACTTTTTTTAGCCCCCTTCCAGGTAGTTGTATTTCTCACAAGAAATCTTACTTCATATGGCAGAGGAAAGTGTTTTATCGCAGACATTTTAAGTCAAGTAACTCAGTATCTAACAAGAACTATGAACAGGAAAGACAGAGTTGCCCTTAGATGCTGGAGCCTTTTTTTCTCCTTAAATAGATGTGCCTGATAAGTAACTTAGAGGGATGGAGAAAAGAGACATTAAGAAAAGGAGAGATATTTTTAATGGGAGAAAAAGAAGCTAGAATTGGAAGCAAACAAAAAGGTGACAGTTAGATAGCTGAAGGCTGAAGGAAAGTAAAGAAAAGGGAAAAGAAAGATAAGGAGAAAAGAAGAGAATCTTGAAAGAGCATAAAACAAACTATTTCTGCAGTTAACATTTAACTAATTTGCAGTTTCTCATACAAACTAGTTAGTCTTTTGTATTGAGTGTCCCACTTCCGTCATAGACTTGTAGCAGATTTGTAGCATCTGGGAAATGACCTCTTATGTCAAGAAATATATTTATTTAGAACTTTAATTTGTCTAAGTTATAAGGATAAAATGAACTATTTTATTTTAGAATTGCTTCAGTAAGATTTTACAGTTGAAACCGAAGTGGATGACATTGATTCATAAAAGCATGAAGATTTTCGAGTAATTAAAATTTGTAACATTTTGTGCCCCAGAACTTTTGACCTTTAATAAATTTGAATGGAATTGAATTGAATCTCAGTGTGTAGTTTAGCATACGATAGATAAGCAGTGAATCTGCTCTGAGATTATATTTCTCTAATGCACTCCACAAAGTCAAGAGGTTTCTTAAATGATTTTGAAGTACTTACTTGAAGAGAAGAAAGTATAGATTTTTTCCTCCTATTTAGTATATTTTTGTCCAAAACTATTTGATTATAAATTTTCAGAAATTTGATTTTTCATTTCTTCTTTCTGAATAAGAGCAAAAAAGATGTTCTTTTTTATGACTTAGTTATAGTGAGAGATAATTGCCCATTTCCCTTTGTGGACCTTCTTGTGACATTTTTAAAGTCAATCTGTGTATAGTCTCCTTGATAATTTTTTTAAATCTCTCTGTACACAACTCATAAAACTTCATATGTATCTCCTAACAACTGCAAGAGTAACTTTAGCCTTTTTTTTTTTATTCTTAGCACCTTATTTTATCTATGGTCTAAGGACAATGGAAGAGTTAACACAATTCTCTACATGAACTACTAAAATCCTCAGGACTGCATTCCGGTTTTTATTCTTATCGTAGATAGCCAGGCTCACCAATAATTCATCTCTCTCTCTGCCTCTCTGCTTGGAGATATATAGAATCATGAGGCACAAGCATTCAAAGAGGAACATGAGGACCACCCAGTACCTAGATAAGCAGATTATGGTGCTCCAATTCTTGGCTTTCCTGCCAAGAGCACCATTATTAACTCCTAACATCTAAATCCATGATTAAGAAGTCTCAAGAAATAGAAAGGATCAGTTCCCTCTCATTCCTCTTAGGGTAATCTTAAAGCCTTGTACATTCAGCTCCTCCATTTTCAGGCTCTTTCCCAACTCAAGCAAGATGAGAAGAGTCCCTGCTCACCACCAGGGCTGAGAGGCGTAACTGGGACACTTTTTGTGTCCCACTGCTGCTGAAAGCCCAGGACATGGCCTGTGATGGGAGTCACAGGTGCACTGCTTACCAGCAGGGGCAAAATGTTTTGGGATCACAGTACTTTATCTGTTCCCTTTTTCTCTTCAACAAGGAACGCTTTCCTTTTGATTGCCTTTCCTCTCTTCCTGTGAATCTGGAATCCCACAAAAAGTCAGTCTACTTTCCCATACCAAGCAAAAGGAAAGGAGACTCCTCATGGCTCCAAATCCACCAAGAGAACAGCAGCTGGGGCTCGAGCAATGCTGTATTGCCTGGACATGTACTTGGGAGTATCTTTATCCCTTGACCTCATGCATTAGTTTCCCTTCTGCCTCTCCCTCGTGACCTCCTCTTCGCCACATCATTTTCTGGTGCCTCAGCTGTCATTTTTTAAAGTTTTAAAAGCTTTTTCAAACTTTTCCAATCTATTGCATCTCTTCCAGTATTTTGTGTGGTGGAGAGCCCTGAGGTATCCAGAATTCCCATGAAAACAAGGAACCTGCTGTGATCAAGATTCTCATCAATGCTTGGGATTCTGCTTCCTGCCTTTTGAAGGACTGGGGTCTTGACTGTAACATCAAAGTTACTGTGTGGGATTCTCCAAAGTTCCTATTGAATTTCAGCAAAATGGAATCTTTTGGTTGGAGGTAGAAGTATCAGGAAATCTGGCCCCCTGAAAAAACTCAAGTCAGAACACAGCAGGGGTTTAGGGCTACTTGTATTGGCTAAGAGAGATGTTTTATCAAAGAAAAAAGTCTTTCCTTATGATTTTAGGGGATTTTTTTTTACAAAAGTCTTGATTCTCATATCATGAGTTGACCATAAGTGCATCTAAGGGGGGTTATTTTGTTTACACTAATTCTGTAGCCCATATCTGTCTCAAAGCTTCGAGAGTGAGACAGAGATCAGAATACATTGGCACATTCTTGAGACAAAGTCCTTTTTTTTTGCTTATTTTATTTACCTAAGCATACTCTTCCAGAAAACAAGTATAGAGTTAGTTGTTAATTCTTTTTATTTTTATAGGTAATAAATATTTTTCTGATGTGCCATTTGTACATCCCTAAAATAAACAGTTGCCTGATTCATCACTGTCCTACTTCAGGTCTGCCCTCCAGTGAAATTATTGCTTTTTAATGACACAATGTTGGACTACCGATGTTATAAATGTGTCTCTGCTGTAATAGATGAAAGAAAAAAAGAATCTTATGGCGATATAGGAATACTCATAGAATTATTTATTTTTATGGGAGGGATTAATGAAGACGCACAATCAAGTCTAGATATTGTGTATGCATCTTTCCAGAAACAGAACTCAGTGTCAACCAGGAGGTGTTTCTGCGTTGCGAAAGAATGCACATAGAAAAAATAGTGAAATGAAAAAATTAACACGAAGCTTAATCTATACAGAGGATGTCCAGGGTAATATGTACTTTATGTCTCCCCGGAAAACTTTGAATTTTTTGTGTTAGACTGTAAAATAATCAAATCAGACTCTTCCAAAAGTGGAAATGGTTGATAATGCTGCATTTCTTTCTTTCACTATTCCAAAACTACAGGAGAGCAAGGTCAAGGCAACTGTTAGTACAAATGCTGAAGAAGAGTTTGTGACCTGAAGTTTATTTGCTAAATATTTGTTCAGTGGCTCCATCAGTTATGTGACTTGCTTAGTTTTTGGGTTTTTTTGCAAATACTCATTTAAACTGGGCTTCTCCACAAACAATTAAGGAATGGCTGTTATTTGTGTAATTACCTATATTTGCATTCTTGCGAGCAATAAATGACAAATATTTCAACCGTTCTCATGATCTTTAAAAGTTTGCAATCCAAATAGGCTCCAAAAACCTATAGTATATTAGCTCAGGGACTTGTATGCTACCTAAAGAAACTTTATACAGATATGAATGAATATGGATTTTACAACGCATATGTATAACCTCCGGAAGTGTATTGTCTCTTTTTACAAGCAATATATTTATAAAAATCAGGATTGCTTCTTAGATAATGAGGAGTGGATGAGATCATTTATTTGCTATCAGTAGTTTTACTTGGCACTGTGATACTGCATCATATGTTATTTCTGTGATCCTTTGTAACATGTTTTTTTGTCCTACAGAGTCTTTGGTGAGTCAGTCTCTTTTTATTCAAGACTGGGTATGATAAAAATAAAACTGCATGCTTTGGTGGAGATAGGCAATGAGCAATCACAACATACTAAAAGTCTATATTTGAGTAGTAAGTGTGAAAAATACATGAATCACAAACATTAAATCCTGGGTATGCTGTCTAGTAAATCTTAGTGTGAAACCTCTGCCTGTGATGACTTGAGCTGAGAAGACTGTACTGTTACATTTACATTTATTTGCTATTCTTTTGCATGTGTTCAGAATCAATCAGTTTGCTACTCTCAATTATATTGCTTTTCATCAAGGTTTTTATATGTTTCAGCCTGCCCAATGGCCTGAGTTGTCAAACTGGGAAATTACCCTTGTGGAATGTTTTCTCTGATATATTGCAGTCCCAAAAACGGGCTTGTTTTTATTCCCTCCGTTTTTATTAGCATTTTCTCCATAACAGGCTTTGCTGAAAGGAGTTACCTTGTGGAGGTCTCGCTCTCTTTGTTCCCTTCCTCCCTACTCTCCCAGAGAAAATCTTGACTCTCCCACAGTGCACAGAGAAATCACTTCATGTTTTGGGGCTGCTTTGGGCACGTTTGGCTGGCGCAGGTGAGGAGACACCTGGGGATTCTTTAGAGTCAGTGAGAGGGAAATGCGTCCCAGCTGCCACCCCTTCTTTTTCTGTGTGAATTAGAGCTGAGGAGGCTTTGAGAATCTACCTAAATCCTTAGTTATGGAACCCTTTTACTCTCAAAGAGATTTCAGGAACAGAAACACAGCACACTAGAGAAAAAACAGGGTATTTAATGAGAAACAGATGGGGCCTGTGTATCGTTAATGGAAAAAGACTACTGTTTTGTGTAAAGAGAAACCAACACATAACGTTAGGAATAAAAACAGAGTAGGTTACGGGACATTGTAACAAGATGTTAATTTTATGCTTGGTGTTTAAGATAATACTTAAAATGAGTTTTTAACTTACTCTCTCCAATATACAGTCTTTATGTAGGTCTTCCTTAAGAAAACAAACCCCCCAAAACCAAAGAAACTAATAAATAATTATTCCAATTATTTTTGCTGTTTCTAGTTCTTTCAATAAAATTTTACAAATATAATCCTTTTCTTTCTTAACAGCAGTTGTGCCTTTCTGACAGTATCCAAAGACAATATTTTTCTCACAATCGATTTCTGGTTGCTTTAACATATGTTGGTGTGATTTGTTAATGTCCAGGTGCCAATAAAGATTTTTTTCTGTTTTCCATTTGTGTGTGTTCAGCAACATAAGAATTTAACGACTTGTTTCATTGAAAATAAACTCTCACTGACTTAACTTTTCTTTTTTCTTGAGATCACTGGGAATATAACAGTTTTACATGCCAGCTTCTGATGGGTTTATATCCAACATTTGATTTAAAAGTCACATGCCCTGAATGGCAGTGTTTGTTTTTTTTTAGCAAAGCCTGCTTAGTTTCATATAACACTACGACATTAATGTCTTCTTTTTAATGACTGTAAACATTTTAGTTTGCATTTTATATGCAGCACCTTTAAGCTTTAATTGGACATCTGATAGTCTGTGTACATAAGCACCTCCCAGATAATGTGGAAACTGCAGACTGAGAAGCAATGATGCTATTGTGCTGGGGGATGCAGACTTGAGCCTGTTTTGTCAGATTGTCTCCCAGGGGTGTCTGCTGTATTTCAGAAACCCTTTTCATATGAACTGTTAGAGAAATATGAAAATGATGAGGCAGGTGCCAAAGCAAGTCTTTGACATGTATTTTATCCCGCTCAGATAAGAAACTTCACACCTCTTCTTTTTTAATCTTAAATAATAAAATCTGGAACTGTGAGTCAGGTAAGGTTAGATCTGTGAATTTTGATGTATATTCAATATATCATCATATTGTGTAAAATGCTGTCCATCATTCTGTTGCTGTGGATGCCTGGGTCTATATCATATTTACTTTTGAGAGATTCATCCTGTATCTAGAGAACAGCAAATGCACTTGATTTGTTTCCTGACACATTCTTTGAGAAATTCTCCCTCTCTCCCTCTGCAGCTGCAGCACCTTCTGCTCTGTGAAAAGGTGTTCCATCAGAACGAACCAAGTTTCCTTTTCTTACTTATTGTTACTTTTTAATTTAACTGTATGAATCATCAATGGTCACCTAATAGTACTTCCTCAAAAGGCAATTTGAAGAGTTGGTTTATCCTGGAATTCAGCCTCCTTTTGTGACAGTGTTTTATCAAAAGCATTTTGTTTCTGAAGTGGCTCCAGCCCAAGAAATATAATATAGCAACCTCACAGGAACTGTAGTGTCTAAAGACATTAACTGAACAATTTTCTTCATGTCACTGCAAGGTGCTATAAATACTTCTGTGTTTGTTGTCTTTACTTCACGGATTAATTGCATGATAGAAAAAATGTGTGTGACAATTTGCAAAAGCCACACAGAAAATTAGTAGCCTTACAGATTCTTGTCATGAGATACTTGCCCATGAGAACATGATGTTGCTAAAAAAAAAAAAAGATAAATTGATACGTCAGTATAGAGTACAAAGTCTATATATGGGTATCCCTCATACGTGTTCTTGGCTCTCGGTGTATTTTATGATGATTACTGACAGTGTTGCCATATGTTATGAGCAGCTAGGGAAATAGGGGCAATCCATAAATATCTGGGCATACGTGGGCTTTTGAGGACATTGCAGCAGAGGTAGAAAGCAAATGCAACTCTGGATTAGTGCAAGCATTTCTTTATTGATAAAACTTCTTTGGCACTGCTTCTGGTGATAGTGCTACATAATTGTGTTTCTATATACAGCAGCATGTTGTTCCTATTGTGCAAGAATGCTTTCCAGTACCTAGCTCTCGCAATGATAGCAATTCACTAGGAACAAATAACTACGAAAATAAAAATTTAAGTCATGGTTTCAGGACTTATGTAGCTTTGCAAAACCTACAGCAGCTTTTTCAGCTGGAGGAAAATGTGTTTTCTCTGGGTTACAGAAGAATCAAATGATTTAACATTTTGTTTGGAGTCCAAGAGACCAGATGTATAAGTCAATTAAGGTAGTAACTAAATAAGGGTGGTGTTTCTGTAATGGCTGAATTTAGCCTCGCTCTCCAAAGCTTCTCAGCAGAGAGTTTCTGCTGAGGAGCCAGTAAGGGGAGCCTAGGGAAATTAAGCTCATTAGGGTAAAGTTTGCCTTTGGAGCACTCAACATGCAACAACATTTATTTACATCATATCCTTGCTATGGACCTGGGGTCCTCAATGGAACAGAAAACGTCCTAAGAGCCAAGAACGTACCCAGGAAGACATAAATCCAAAGCAGCCAGGAAAAGGGTTCTCAGACACAGGGAAAACATGCAATAATGCTTCTTAGGGAACCACTGAATGCTTCCAGTCAGATCAATCTCATTGACATGTGACCTTGAAGAATGCAGTTACACCACAGTATACTGAACCCACCTTAGAAAACCAGAGTCTCTGTGCTCTTATAAAAAGTCCTGGTTTGCATTTAAGTGATATTACTCACTAAGCAAGAATAAGGTATTACCAAACAATAAATCAAGCTTAAGATTACGCACAGCAGTCTCCATCACTTATATAGAGAAGTAAATATTTTAAAAAATAGATTCTGATGGTGAGTAGCCTGCCAAATGGTTGAGTAATTAAATACCAACAGGAATGAATTCTTTTGTGACAGAGCCGGAAAACAAATTTATGGTACTTGTAAAGCATGCACAGCAGCATACATGTCTCTCACATATACCAGAAGCATTTAGTCAGTACTTGGATAATTGTTGCTTTCTCCAGAGAAAAAGCGTAAGCTATAAACTCAGTATGATAAAATGAGGCTCTGGAATAAAAAGCAGCAGCTTCTCATTAGTTGGTTAGGGGAGATCTGAATATGTATGTTTCCAAACATGTTATGGTAACAGTCAGGATTAAACCTCTGTTTTTTCAAGATTTAGACAAATATCATTAAAGTAATAACGCATCTGCGTGAAATTTTGAGATGTGATATCAGATATGATATGTGCATCTGTTTTTCTCAGCAACTTTCAAAGTGTACTTGATTTTTTTTAAATTGTTTTCAAATGAGATTCAGCAGAAAAGTGTTAAAGTTGCTTTAAGCAACAGCTTGCAAGAACATCTTTAGTTCCATTTAGCAAAGACTACCTCCTTAAACTCTCCAGTTTAGCCAGTCTGAGCCCAGCTTTGCCTGATGTGACACTTAATGCTACCATTAATTACTCAATGCACCAGCCTGGCAGTGTGTTCCTGATTATTTGTAGAGCTTTTGGAAAATATGGTGTATCCCTACAGGTATGGTATTTCAAATCCAAGTGTCAGTGCCTTGCAGCTGAGTTACACCTTTTTCAGAAGGATAGCGTTTGGAGAAAAACTGTAAATTACTAAAGAACACACCAAAGCTGCCAAGTACATCGAATGTGATTTCATATCCATACAACTCCTTTTCTGCTCTGTGAATATTCATAAAGACATGTTCAAGCTCTTTCCTTGCCACTGTGTGTGACTACCAAGCTTCAGCTCAGCAGTTACAGAGTCAGGCTGCTGTCCTGAAAAGGGGAAGTATACATAAAATAAGTTTTAATTGGATTTCATTAAAATGTACTCTTTTCTCAATCCTTTTCGTCAGTGCCAATGCCTGAAAAAATTGCTGTGGCTCACCCTATACTATTTCTATGCTTTTTAAAAGCTTTTTCCAATTTTTTGCATTTCTTCAATCCTTTCTTACCTTGTGCTCCAGCATCTGAAAGAAGTCTATGTTTACTCAAGTGTTTTTACCCATTCAGAAAAATGCAAATAGCTAATATTAACCGTACACTTGTGCAGTCAAGTTATCCCTGCACCCTCACTCAGCATATTCTTAGGATACAATTGCCAAGTTCAGAGAAAGAATCACATTTTCACAGAATAATAGAAATATTTAGTTTGGAAAGGATCCCGAAGACCATTGAGTCTAACTGTACTTTGTGTATTTAGTGCACAGTTTCCATATTTTCATACAGTAACAGAACCAGTAGCTTCCAGAGCTAGGTGGCCACAAGGTGGCTGAAATATATGGCTATGGGAGATTTTATCTTCCAGAC
Organism: Hirundo rustica; assembly: GCF_015227805.2. NCBI lineage: Eukaryota > Metazoa > Chordata > Aves > Passeriformes > Hirundinidae > Hirundo > Hirundo rustica. The sequence goes on along the minus strand of NC_053451.1, from coordinate 14,822,300 downwards.
TACACCTGCTCCAATTATCCAAAGGAAACACCCTTGTGTGCTTACTAGCACAGAAAAGTAGTTCTTTCATTAGAAATGAATAAGACCAGTTTTGCTTAATTAACACCACTCATTTTCATGTGGGATGGCATCATGGAAAAAATATCAAGATCCCAGTGCTGAAAGTTCTAAAAAAGTTGTCAGTTCTTGGGAAGAAAGGCATTAAAAAGGAATAGTTGTTCAATTTTGCCAGGCTGCAACTTTGGTTGTTATCAACAGTATTCATATGTTTTGGACAACTAACAAATTCATTTGAGAGTTGGAAAGTGCAGAGATGAGACTGAAAGGGGAATTATAAACTACTTAAAGAATATTTGTTGACAAGGCTAAGATTGTTGGGATAATATGCTGTTGAATGTAAGGCACTTTTATTTCAATTAAGTACTTTGATTATTGTGAGAAAGTTTGTTTTTATTTTTGTCCTCAGCCTCAGTAGTTTAAGTTCATAGTAAAGTGCATATAGAAAAGTAAAAAAAAAAAAAAAATCTCAAATAGCAAGTAAGAAAACATTTCATCTAGGATCTTAGCCATTCCATCTACATAACTGTCAGCTGCAGTTGTTATTCTGGTGAGCCGAAATCAACTCACAGGTACAAAGAAATTTTTCTTACTTTGCCAAAAATGCATGCATAGGTTATAAGTTTGAATTTCAGAAGAATGATCAAAATGTAGGAGAGCTCCATTCATGCAATAATCCTTTATAATGTTGTTATTCACGTGTAGTATAAAGTTACAGTGTAAATCTTTCTTTGTACAGAATACTTATTTAGACAGTTGTATTTTAACATCTGAGAGAAAAAACCCTCCAGGTTCCTGCTGCAGTAAACAGCTCACTGTGTTCTCATCTCATGCAAATGCCCCTAGTACATTTAATATGATGAGTATCAAAAGGTATTTATCTTAAACCACCACTTGCCCTTTTTAAATGTGTTGTATAAGCAACAGGATTCATATGATCATCAAACCAAAAAAGGGAGGAGATGGGCAAAGGAATGGTTCAGGAATTTTCAGACTTTGGGGTAGTCAGCTGTTTATAAGGGTTCTGGGCTCTAAATGAGTAGAGGGTTTGTGCACACTTTATGAATGAGAAAAGAAGATTGCTGTCAAATTGGACAAGTGTTTTGATCCACAGCTATGAATTATCTCCAGTCCATCTATGGAGAGAAGTAAATGTAAGAATACTCTCGCTCTGAAGTAATAAACCCCTACTTGTCTCACTCAAGTCTTGCATCTGATTTCAATAACTATAATATATATCATCGCAGATCTTTAAATTACTTCTACTGTCAAGAGTTTGACAGGCAAATGTGTTGTCAGGTGCCTTTTAAAGTAAGGAGAGTGGCTGTCTATCAGAAACATAACCATTTCTGGGCTAAGGCTGCTGCATGAGAGATGACAAATGGCACAGTAGATGAAGTGTACTCCAAGCTATAGAGTAGAAAGAGGCCCCTTCCTCAGCTGGCAGGAATAAATTTAATGATGAGATTGATTTATACCAGCTGTGGAGCTATCTCTTCTCTCTGTGAGAGAAGAGTGGCAGTAGAGACAACAGCCCATCAGTAGCCTGGCCACGCAGAATGAATGACTTTAGAGTGACGTGGGAGCTGAAGCTACATGTTACAGAACTATGTGGTAAAACAGAGGGATATCTTACATTTTATTATGAAAATACCATGTGCTGTTTTTTGGCTTGCTGGCTTTCACTATTAATTTAAATTGAGCTTGGTTTGGTCTGGAGCAGGTTGTGGGGTTTTTTAAATACCGTAACCCTAGTGGTGATGATTAGCTGGTGGATATTTGTAACCCAGTCTGGAGAGATTACTGCTGAACTGTGCTGGGAGACAGATGAAATGATCTGAGAAGGAGGAAATCTTAGTGTGTGGCCCCTTGCAGGGACAGGGAGATGAAAACACTGAAGTGAGAACAGGTTGCCCAGGTAGCTTTCTCTGAGGAAATAATAGCGTTGTTTTAGCCTTGAATTGTCATGGGCAGAAAAAGCTAAAATAATTTTTTTATTCATTATTGGTCTTTAATCCTTTTCTCTGTGTTGCTCAAACTTCTGTGGTTAAAGCTTACCTTGTGGACTGGTTTTAGTTGGTTGCTTGGTTTTTCTGGGATTTTTTTACAGCTGTCTTACTTTGATTGTAGGGCTATAGGTATGGTGAGACCTAACAGAGCACATGGCATATAATTCTGATCTTGTCAATCTAGAGCCGAAACGTTTGTTATTACTGAGTCCAGAATATCAAAGTGAGTCTTTACAAAGCTTTCCCCACTGAACTTTACAAAAAAGGTATCTAACAGACTTTGAGGCTTGTTGATCTCATTGAAGTGATTAAGATTGTTGAAAAGGAAAACAACCCTTTTCATTACAAGAGATTAAGGTGCACTTGATGATTGTAACACTTAACAGATAAAACTGGGGCCCTGTCAGCTCAATAAGAGATTTACAGTTCAGCGAAGAACAGCCAAAGTTGGATCTTGTTTTTAATCTTAGGGTGGGTAAATCATAATTGCATTCTACTTCTTTGACTGTAGTGTCTTCCTAATCATTTTTACATGCTATATAAATGCTATGAGTCGTTGTGCTAAAAGTTCTTAGAGGATAATACACGGTATATTATGTTGCTCGTATTGTGAAGGTATGGGAACAGCAGTCTTTGCTGTATTGGAAAATTCTCCATTATCTTTCCTACAAAAACACTTCTAAAAGTTCAAGGGATTGGTTGCACAAAACTGCTGTTTTTTCAGGTTTGCTGCTTTCCAGCTGAAAAAAGCACATTTGCAGGTAATTGGCCTGGGTGTGAAAGATGACATGAAGATGCCTAAGGATCTCTTCAGCAATTACCTCTTCTAAGAGCAATTTAGGATTACCTGATGGTGTGCTCTATTTTGTATTCTTTGGTTTGTATTCTTTGCTGTCTTGACAAGCATCTCCAAATAGTCATCAGAGTTTTGTGAAGCATGAGATTGACCCTCCTGCTTCTGAGGGGCACTTGCTCGTGACTAAGCCTTCATCATTTTCTGCTTGTGATGAATACTGAAGCCACTGTAGTCTTATGTTTGGAATCCAGGTTGTTCTGCAAGTCATGCAGCAGAGTGACCACCTCTTACTGATTGTTTTTTTAGTTTAGTTTTGTGGGTGGTGGTTGTTTTTTTTTTTTTTTTTTTTTTTTTTTTTTTTTTTTTTTTTTTTTTTTTGTTTGGTTTTTTTTTTTTTCCCTAGTGCTGTGTTAGTCTTTTTGCATGCAATGATTGCAGTGCACATCTTTAGCTGAGGGCTTGGGCACTGGAATTCAAAAGTACAACTCTTAAATAGTATTTCTATCTTGCAAAGAAAATCACAGTATACCTACAGGACATGGTTATACCTACAGGAAACAATGCCCTTTAATTGCGACATATCTTCAACATTGTCAGAACCTTCTCCCAGGCTATCTCTAAATCTCTACCTTTAATGTACCAACATTCTCTGTTGAGTATTCACAGGTATGAAAAGTCTTTATTGAACCTAAATATTTGGTGTTCTTGCTCTCTGGCATTAGCTCACCTGTGGGAGAACAGGTTCTTTGGCTTAAATAAACCAAGTTAGAGTTGCTCTTCCTAACACTAAGAAACGTGGGTAGTTTGCCTCAAGTAAAAAGAGTGGTGAGTGCTCTTTGCATATTCTCCATCACAGGTGGTTGCTCTAAGGTCATTGTTGAATGTTAATTTGTCTTTTTACCCCATTAGCAATGCAATTAACTCTCTTGAAGAGCTTAATCTGGCTCAGGGAAGGAGTCTACTTCCACTGATGATAAAAGTCAGTAGGTTTACCTTGCTTTCCATTTGAAAGCATCCCTATTGCAAAGAGTCTGTGAGGGACCTCTATGCAAATCACCTGTTTAAAGATCTCTTGTCTCAGGCAAACAAACTCTAGGAAGCTGTAAATCAAACATCAAGGCCCAGATCTCTGCTGCAACATGAATATCACTGGGTTTTTAAGTTGGTTTTGTGGAACCTGAAACTAAAGAGGCCAGGTATTTCTGCAGCAGATAGCATCACTGAGCCATTCAGAGGGGAAGCTGAGAGCTGTGGCAATAGGGCTGTTGTAGAGGTAGATAATGACAGTGAGGACATACCTGAGACTTGGCTTGAATGAGGGAAATAGAGCAATGGAAGTTGCTAGGTGATCGTGGCCTTTAATCGACTTGGAAAAATAGGCCAGGCTATTCTGAGATGTTACCTGCTTAATGGCTAGGGTGAAAGCAGGTGAAATACTATCTGAAACCCTTGGAAATTCTTTAAGTGAGGTAATGTAGTCCAACTATAACAATACTGAGCTTAATTGTCATTTTATATGAGCAGGATTCACAGTTAAATTCTATCTATAGTTGCTGCAGAAGCTGTTAAGAGAGAAAAAAACCCCCACATCTCTTTTTAAGGTAACATGATCTTTTGATGCTGCAGCCTTCTTTCACAGGACTAGATTTTTTCTTTCCATGATGAATGCCAAGTGAATTCTTTGTGTTTAAGACCCTTTCTGATGAGCTGTGATGAAGAGCACGATCTGCGGTTCATAGTGCTCACCTTGCACTGCCTGGTTGGTACGAGCGGTGGAAATGAAGGATTAGGGTAGGAATGCAGGCATTCTTCAACCTGCACCTTCAGCCACTCTGGCTAGGGTTCATAAGCACAAAACAGGTCTGGGGCAGGCTGTCAAGGAGCTTCTCCTTGCTGGGAACTCCTTTGAGCAAGGAGCTGGATGTGAGCTTTTGCATCTTGTGAGGATGAGTTTTGCATCCTCGCAGATGGAACATAGGGGTAATGTTCAGAGAAACTGGAATAAGTAATTCACACAATAATCTTTGAAGAGTTAAGTTTTACCATGATATAAACAAATTATTCATTTCCTTATGCCTGAATTATAGCAATAAGAATGTAATGAAGATATCTATACAGCTTTAACTAGGATATAGGTCTTCTTCCCCAACACAGCTCCATTTTCTGCTGCTCACTCTCTCCTCTGTGATTAAACTTGACTTCAAGTGAAATTACAATGCTGGCAAACACTGAAGAGCCATGGAAATTGGGCTCCCTGCTCCTTAATGTTATTGCAGAAAATCAACCACTGGAACATGAGCTCACCACACGAAATTTCTCAGTTTTTCTTTTGTCTTTTCCAGACGGCTGAGTAATCACCCGGGCTCTTAGGTAGAGAGTCTTGTGAATGATTGTCTTGTTACTTGCCTGACAGATGTTAAACCTGCTATAAATTAAGCTGTCTACTTGTCTTACCAGGCAAGTGGGGCTGCATTAGTCAATATTTGAGCTAACTGAGAAATAGGGGGAATGATGTGGAATGTTCACATTCCAAAGACAATCCAAAGACTTGGTCTTGTAAGCCTTCAGGGACTTGGTTGGTTTTGGTTGGGTTTTATTTGCCCTTGATGATTTTGAGTGAAAGTAGATGAAGCTCAAGGGGTAAAATCACCCCAGATTTCTATGATTGCTTAGTAGATAGGAAGCCAAAGATTCATGGTGAAGGAGCTGCCTTTTTGCAGGTTCCAGCACCGCTCTTTGCTGAGTCAAAGCAGGTTAGAGTGCAGAGCTGCTGGCTAAGTTTGGGAGCACTGGATCAATGTACTGCTCTCTGTTAGCGTGGCCACCTCTGGCAAGTGTTTTCTGGCATGCTTGAACCTGTGTCCTTGGCTCTGATAAGATCACTGAAGAGCCATGGGAGTTCCTAATCAGAACAGAGACTGGATGAACCTGAATTGATGGTTTTCAACTTGCTCTTTGAAGTCTTCAAGTTACAATACTAAAACCACTGACTAAACACTGTGAAACTTTCTTTTACATTAATATCCTGGAGCTGAGGACTTAATACATATTAATCACAAACGTAATGTCCTGCTGGTCTACCGAACAGTTGCACTCTGCAGAAGGCATTGGTTAGACTTCATCGGGAAGCTATTTTTGTACATTGTCTGTTTCCTCCACTGAGCTGCTTTTTACCAAGCGCGTCATTATCCTTTCCGCAACAGAACCTTCTGGAAAGGAGCAAAAGCTTCAGGGGGGAGAAAGGGAGGGTGAGCTTTTGTCATTTTAAATTTCTCACAGATAGCTCAGGGTAGCAAAACAATGAATGTTTCATTATTACCACAATAGATTAAAACATCTGCAATAAATAATGCTGATGGCTATTTGTGATGGCATGAAGTATTGTTTTTGTTCTCTTTTATAAAATTACAGCTCATTAACTGTCATAAAGCAAAGATACCATAAATAAAACAACTAGTAGTGTTTCATTTCCCAGAAATGTGAAAGCCTGCTGTTTGAGAACTTTGAAAAGTTTGTTTTCACAGCTGGAACAGTCAAGGATTGGAATATATTGGGGTCTGCCAATTTTAAGGCAAGAAAAATTGTGGAAAATTGGAAAATTTTGTTTGTTGTCTTCACAAAGTTAATATTGCTCTTGTCTTCCATCTAATCAAGAAGCGGTTTTTATTTAGGCCACAAGACACCTGTGTTGTTCAGCAAGTCTGTGTATGTATATATATTTAAATACAGAAGTAATTTTAGAAAGGTTGTTACTTCCAAAAAGTAGTCAGAAAATGCAGCCTAACTTGCACTGGGCTACAAACCACGGAGTAGTTGCCCAGATAGCCCCCCATAACTGGTACTTATAGTGGTGTTTTAGCAAAAAGCCTAATCTCAAATGGTAGTTGTTTATAATAATCCAATTGGTCCTTCATCAGAGATCACCTCATCTCACCTGAGATCATGGCAGGTTTATGTGCTCTCAGATTTCAAGCTGTGAGAATAGACTTGCAGAGGCTCACTTAGCTCACAGGTGTGCAATGATATAACTTTCAGATTTGTTTCCAATTTATTTGCCACAGGCAGGCTTCTACAGGAAAGCAAGTTTGTTTGAGAAGTGGAATGATTAGAAGTATATCCCATTGTCTCCAGTTCTGAATGACAGTTCAAATTTCCAGACCCAGATTTTCTCCTGTTCAGCTTGGGGTTTGTGACAGATAAAATCATGTGGCAGTCACTAGGAATTTTTTGTCACTAGCCAGGACATGAGCCACAGTCATGCTGGAGCTGTGGACTGCACGCATGCTGTGGGACATTTCAGCGCACAGCTGTGCTCTGCACAATAGAAAATCCTCCTCTGGATTTAAAATTTCTCCACATTAGGGCTAAATTTGTGTTGTGGCTATGGCAGTCTGTATTTTGAAACACTCTTTGTTCCTGAGGTAATTTAGAATTAGATTAAAAAACTTGTCTGGCAGTCTGAGCCAAAGTGCTCTGTTGTCTGCACAGTGCAATCCTGCAGCTCAAGGTTCAGAAGAAATTAGGTGGTAGGAGCAGGAGGGAGAGAGAAGGATTTTTTTTTTTTTTTTTTAGCTTATTAATTTATTTATGTATTCATTTTATGCATGAAAGTGTATGCTTCTGTGTCTATCAGAAGCAGTTGGACTGTAGAATTCCCTTCCGAAGGAGATTTTGGAGGCTGGAAAATAGCAAGAGTCCAAACAAGTTCTGAAAACAATATCTTTAGGACTGTTCAGAAGGAGGGAAAGAAACAAAGAGAGAATCTTTGAATCTCTGAGAATCTGAGAATATTTAATAAAAAATGATCCTGTCTGAATAAGTACCTCTAGAGCTGATCACCATGTATGGGGTACTGATAATTCAAGGGAAGTATCAGTTCTGTATTGAAGTGCAGAAAGTGTTTTGGACACCTGTCTGAAAGAGGGTACTTGACTCTTTGATCTGATCTACTGGTGAATCCTCATTATAATATTTACTTGTCTTTTTTTGAGACCGTACCAATATAGTAGAATTTTCTAAATTAATGTGGGATTAGATCCATCTTGCTGCTAAGGTGCTCAGATGGGATTGGGATGTTATAGGTATTGTTTTTTTCTTGATAAATAATGAGCACAAAGTGTCCTGAAGGATGAGGAAGCCCAATTGATAAATATAAATGCAGGCTGTCTGTACTTGCTCCTTCTGATGATGGCGATAATCCCAAGAAATTACACTTTAGGATGTGCTGTGAGAATTTTGACCCCCTTTTTCCTTCCTCTGCAGCACTGCTTTGATTGTTGGAAGTATGGGAAAACTCCTCTTGTGCTCTTTTAAAAGTGAGGTAAAAATCCAGCTTCTGCCATCCAAGGCAGAACTGAGCAGAAAATAGCCATGACATTAAGTTTGGTAGGGTTTTCTGCTGGTTTTTTTTGTTGTTGTTTGTTTGTTTGGGTTTTTTGTTTTTGTTTTTAATAAATTAGTAGTGTGGCCTATCTTTTCTATGCCTTGTGTTTAAAGTGCATTTCTGGATGATGAGTTCAATGCAGCTTTCAGGAAGAAAAGGTTATATAGTGTGCTTTGAAGTAGGTGGTTTGAGTAAATATTTCACCTTTAAAATTTTAAGGAGTAAAGGCTGGAATAAAAGATGATGGTCTGCATTTTCAGCAACACACAGCTATGTTTCTGAAAAATACAGTCTATTGTGTGGGGGATCACAGAGTAGACTGTAATTTTTGGAAGGTTTTTGTGTAGAGATTTTTATCTTCCTTGTTCCTTTGTAATAGTTGACTTCTCAGACTTCGGCACAAATTCCTGCTGTGCTGACCACATCCACCAGCTGTTGATGCACACAAGGAGACAGTAAAAGCACGATATATGGAAAAAAAAAAGTCTGAATGTTGGAAATATAAGCTGCTCCAAGTGAATGTTTATGCGTCAGTGGTGTGAAGCACAGCTTTAGACAGCAGAAGTGGCCAGAGCCGTGGAAGGAGCCTAATCCCACTGGAACTGGTCTGAGCAGGGACTTCTCAGCTACTTCTATAATCCCAGTGCTTCAGCTGTTCAGCACTAGCCAAGACATTTCTGCACACAGATCAATAAGATATGGTGCAGTGCAGATGTTCTTTGCTGTATGAAACTTGGCAAGACTGTGTGGAGTAGATTTTAGTGGTCTGAAATGTCTGAGCAAAAAGATCATCTCTTGCTTCATCGGTACCACAGGCTTGTTAAGAGTTTCCGATTTTACAGATTAGAAATCTGTATCCAGTTTCTTCCATACTTCAGCGCTGGAGCTGTGATCATTACAATTGCTGATTATCACTGATGCATATTGCATGAAACTATTCACCAATTTGTAAACCTAAAGAGTCCTTTGCCTTCCATTCCAGAAGGGCTGTGAAATGAGGAAGAAAAGTTCCTCCAAGTAATTTATTCTTAAACAGTTTGTCACTGCAGTGCGGCACACGTGAGTCTAAGGAGAATTTTTGTGTGTCTGTGCTGGTGTGATACACAGCAATCCCAGTGGAACATAACTTAATTTACACCCTGGAATGTGCTAGACAACCGGCCCAAAATCTGGGAGATTCTGGCACTGAGCCTTCTACCTGTGCCTTGTCTCAACTTTTCTGGAGGGTTTTGTTTTTTATCATTTTCTCTCCTTACAGATAGAAAAGGAATGATCTCCAAGGGAACACTTGTTCCTACCAAGCAGTCTAAGTGACATCTGTGAGCATGATATGCAGACGCAGCAGTTCCTGTTTCCTGCAGAATCTGAGCTCTCACATCTAACTGCAGCTGAGGTTGACTGAGGACATTCAAATGAAAGAGGGTATTTTGCATCATAAGGCTGTTGGATTTTTCTTTTATTTATGTGGCATCTCTCAAACGCATTCTGTGTGACACTAGGAAGGAATCCACAGGGAAATCATAGGATGGAAACAGGGATGCAAGAATGTGTTTTCATATATATATATATATATATGCACACAAATATATAATGAAAGTACAATTCAGCAAGGATTAGATGCTTAAAGACATGGTGCTGAGAAGATATAAATGGCCGTTCCTGAGGCTCGAGTCCACTCCTTAATAACCCTGGTGTACCCTTAGAGCTGAGGCTAACAGACTAACTGAGCATCTTGGAATTTCTTGGGTGGGGAGTGTTAAGTGCCTACTGATGATCAAGTATCTGGAATGATTTGCAAATCAGCTCTTTATGATGTGTACAGGTTACTATGGATGGTAATGCTTCTGATCACTATCTACTTAAGAATGCAGAGTAAAGAGCAAACTGGTCTGAAATGCCAGGAGGATAGAATTTTCTCAGTGGCCTATAGATGGCAGACCAATATAACAGATGAGTGATATGCTTGAAGCTCGTTTCTCTGAATACTAGAAACACATTCCACCTTACTTATGCAGGTTTTCACAGAGAAAGAAGTTTTGGATCACTATAAAATGAAATCGGTTTTGCATTTGAGCTACTTCAGAATATGTTCAGTCTTTTGCTTTGTGCTGTAAACTCTGTTCAAAATTCAGTCTAAGAGCTCTTAACCAGAATTGTTTTAAGTGTTATTGGACTAACCTAAAGATTTTGATAATTGATTCCAAATTCTCAAAATGAGTGTGTAAGGCACTCAGTTTTGCCTCTATGTAATTCGTGTCTCCAAATTACTCTGCTTTCTTAAGAATGTTGCAATAGTTTTTGCTGACACGTTAAACATTTTTATATAAATCTAGATTAGCTTTTTTCCTGTCGAAGACACCAACAGTTAAAACTTATGGTTGACTTTTTTTGATCATTTAATATAAAACAAAAATTCCTTCAGAAGTTTTTGGTCTGCAAGGGAGGAAGAATCATAGAGACAGTAAAGCTTTTGTTTCTCTTTCTCTTAAGCACTGAGCTTTAGTGGATGATTTGATACTCTTTTGCATCTTTAGCTCATAAAGGCATTAATTCCATAAGGGGAAACAAAATAGCAGCAAGCCTTTTCCTTCACTTGGAGAAAAAGAAGTTATTGGGAGGGTAAAAAATAAGAAAATGTGGCTTTTACCAGTCTTCTTGTTCAGTGAATATCTAACAGAAAAGACATCTTAAACACTGTAATCTTTCAAGTGTTTTGTATTTGTTATATAAAACATTATTAAAAATGAGTTGAAATAAAAAAAAGATGTTGCAGGTCACAACCTTTCCATATTGTTTGTAAAGTGGCTAATGGCTAGAAAAATCAAACTTGCTGTACTTCACTGCTTTTGTCTTCTTTTTTTTTTTTTTTTGACTGTAGATTGAAATAGGCATATTTAAAATATTGTGAAGTATGGAAGTGATTACAACCTGCCGCTTAAGGCACGACTCAGGAAATTGAAGAACAGGGGCTTAAAAGTAGTCCCCAAACAATGGGCTCAACAGACCTTCTCACAAAACCCTCTGAAAACTTTTTTTTAAAACTAGAAAATACTCAGTTTCAACCGAGGGACTGGAAAAATATGTTGTTATATTCTTGAACTGCTTTCTATTATGGAAATCAAACAAGCTTTCGTGACGGATTACTCTTCAGGCAAGGAGAAAGGAATGCTTGCGGAGGCCGCACACAGGTCTGTGGTCTGTGCTCTGCCCTGCTGCTGCAGCTAAGCCTGTCTGAACTGTCTTCTAATCCACAAGTGTTATTCTGGCTGTTAAAATACCCAGTGAAGCAAAAACTCCTAAATGTAAGTCATTTGTGCAAGATATATGTAATATACTAAGTGGCAAGAGAATGGTGTATGGTCTTTCTGAGCTGCCCTGGTGCTGTGAAACCATGACAGAGTGGAGTCATGGTCTGCCCTGGCATTCTCTGCCTTATCTGTCGTGTATGTGTTAGAGTGTGAAAAGAATAAATTCCCCAGTATATTAACTTCAAGTGTGATGGAAAAGTGTCTGGTTTCATATCTGCTACAAAGATGAAATATGGAAGTGGCTGCAAAGTTTGCTGCTTAACTTTGCCATCTAAGAGCCTTGTTATTTCTGTCAAAAGATAGCTGTTGTTTGAGGAAAACTGCTTTGAAGATCTGCCTGCATTGGAAACCCACATAAGAATGCTGAGGGGATGTATGAGAACAATGATGCTGCATCCCTAATATCAGGGTGACATGTGCCTGGCTGCCGGCTAGGTTGCTTTTTGTTGGTTTCTTTTTTCTTTTTTTCCCTTTTTAAAAACTGGAAATTATATGCAATTGGAAAAAAAGGGGGAGAGATAATCTTGCTTTGAAAATGGCTTCTGTCATGACACTAAGCTTTGCTGTCTCCTGAGGTTTCTCAAACACCAAAGCAGCAAATGAGACTAGGTAATTAAATGCGAAAACTGATGAAATAAGTTCTGCAAGTCTTTGCTGGCTCATGGGAAGGGGCTTCTGAATCAATGCTAAGGTGACGAACTGGCATCATTCAAAGTGAACAGCACACTGAAACACTTTGTTTTAATGAGTCTACAGTCTGTGACTCCCAGCCTCAGGACAGAGGATTCAGGTGGCTAAAATGGGACTTGTATTTTCTAAGAGTGTGAGAGGAGACAGAGGTTCTGACCCATTTTCTTTCTTCCTCAGACTGCAGAAGCTCTGCTTTGTGTGCTGTATGCCTGCAGAGTATCCTTATGGCAACAACTGTATAGGCAGAGCTGCTTTGAAAGGTAATACTCACAATGTGCTTTCTGTATAGCACGGCCTAGCAGTTACAAAACAGGAGGTTAGTGAAGATTACAGGAACAGCTGTCTGCTTTGTGCCACTCCCACGCATTCCCTGAGCCAAACTCGAGGACCTGACAGAGTGAAGCATATTGCAGCCAAGATCTTTTCTTTGTAAGGATCCATGTATACATAAAGAAGTCAAAATAGATTCAGCAGTAGTGAATCATACTTCTTTATAGTTTACTCTGACTAGATTACCATTACTCCAATATCCTTGGTTTGCAAGGAAAAATATGTGCTGCTGCCTTTTTCAAGCTACTCTGGGGATACATTTCCTCAGGCATCTATTCAGAGAGAAAGAGAAATTGAACCAGCATCAGTTCTGTTATTTCTCTCCAGAAAATTCATTTATTTAGAGTGCAGGGAAAGTGTAAACCAGTTGCTTTTTTTCCCTCTCCTGTCTTTGATTTTATTTCTGTTTTATAAGGAGAGGTATGAGCTCTGAGCCTGCAGTTTACTGCATGCATATGGACAGCTGCACCTGCACGGAGCCGCGCTGGCTTCAGCGCGGCACCATGTGGGCACGGCAATCTGCCCACCCCTACGTTGTAAATCTCAAAGTGAGGAATTTCACTCGTTTATGTGGTGCTCTTGAAGGAGTAAGGTATCGGAAAGTGCCTGTAGGGTGTCAGCAGGTGCCATGTGCGTTTTCCCACACAACCTTACCAATGCGCAGCATTCCTGATGTGTAACTACTCTCCTTTGTATACGGTGTGCAACCTGATGACCATCCGTGCGCGTGCTGCTTGCGTTGAGGTGAGGTCCAAGCAAGACTTGCTGTGTTTTCCCCAGTTTGTAGGTGCTGTTATGCTGCTAAAAGGCAAACGAATGGAAGGCAACTTCCGAATCTCATTCTGTTGCAAATTAAATGGATTGATACCTCTGGGTATTTTCTCAGTTGCATTTTTTTGTTACTCTTACTGAAGTTCAGATTTTGCCTGGGTGTGTATTTTGGGGGACAAGTTGTTCTTTACAGCAGGATAACAACTAAAGACACTGAGCCATAAAGGCACTGCTAATCTTAGAGCACCTTGCAAGAAACTGTGCCCACCTGTTCTAACCAGGCTGTGCAGACTCATCTGTGTTTTATCCATCTTATCTAAGAGTCACAAGTCTGGCTTGCTTGGGTACCACCGTCAAAGAAGGCTCTACCCAAACAGCAGCTGTTTCTGCCTTCCGTCAGGCCTCACACATGCAGAAGAGTAGTCCTGCCTTCTGTCTCACCTCTCCTCCCAAGTATTAAACTTGCATGAAAAAGTTTACAATATTCCTTATTTTGTGCAGCTTACCATCATTCTCCCTTCAGGCTATTATCATTCTCTCTTGACTACAAGTCGGCTAGTCCTACTTCAATTTTTTTTTTTTTTTTTTTTTTTTTTTTTTTTTAGAGGTATTAAAACAATGTTGTGTGAGGGTAACATTGGGCCAAAACAACTGTTGAAAGTTTTCCTTTACCTGATATTCTCTATGTTTTTAAGTTTGTCTCGCATTCATTGCAGATTTGTTTAATTATTTAATCAGGACTGAAAACTGTTCTCTGTTAATAATCAAGGATATCAAAGAGGGCTGTATCAAGTTTCTGTGTTTTGAGAAGACTGCAAATCATTTTAAGGAGGTGGGTAATTAAATACGTAGTCTTTTGTGTCTCTTTCAACTGAAATTTCAGAAGGGTCTGTTTATCTGAAGATGTGAAGGAGATAAAAGTATCAGTAGTCTATATTGCATAGATTTTAGGTTTGCATAGGAGACTTCTTGTTATGAAAGAGTTAACAGCTGTGCAGAAGCCTGTGTTAGACTTTTTTAGTCAAGCAGCCCTGAGGTTGACCAAAATGCTTTCAAACACTACCAGATCAAGTTTTATTACAACACAAACTAAACCATTTAACCATTTAAACACTCAAAAACCTGGAATGTCCTTAGTGAGACACCATGAAAACACCAAGGGCTCAAACAACAGTGTGGTGTCCGTGCAGAATGTGCCTGGCCTTGTCTCTGCTGGGAGTTGGCTGCACTCCCCACCCCGGTCCAGCAGGAGGATGGACACACTGCCCACTTCCCTCAGCAGATGTCCTGCTGTTTCCTGAAGCAGCCAGCTGCAAGCTGTGTTCTCTATTTTGGTCTTCAATAGTCACTCACTGTTATAACCTTTAGGCATTAAATTCTACTACATTCTCCTCACAGAGAAATTTAAAGAAACTCTGACAAGTCTCTGGTACTGTGATTTTGAACAGGATGTGCATGACTTTAGTTGAGCAATTCCTTTGATGCTTCCCATTTATCCTGTAATATGCCTGTGATTTAATTTCCATTAAATGTCACTAGCAGATTAATCTCTCTTAAAATGCTGAACAGGCAAACAAATTACTGCCTTATTATCAAGTAATTTTAGCGTGGGTTGAGCAGAACCTAAAGCAAGTAGATCTTGTTCTAAATCAAGAGTAGGGAGGTTTATATGTCAGGGGCTGAGAACTTAAATATTTGTCCTTTTTTGCAATTGTGCATTGTTCCTTGTCTGAATAAATAATTATCCTCTGCACCTGATAGGAGAATAGAAGATCACACATTGTGTGAAGGATTAACATAATGTATGCAGGAGGCATTTCTTTTTTAAACAGGCTTTTTTGGAGTCCTGTTTGACTTTTAGTTTTTCTCCAAAGCTGATTTGGATAAGCTCAATTACACCCAGATTGGGTGGCTGCAGAGTTTTAACATGTGACTCGGAATGTCTGAATCACTCTAGAATATCTTTTTATTGTATTTTCCCACAAATTATACCTATATGTTTTTTGATTGATTTATATGCAGTGGTGATTTTTTTCTTTTTAATTTTTTTTATTTTTCATTCCTGCTGTTTCTTTCAGTCGAAATGCTGAAGACTTTGTTAGAACAGTGGAATATAGGAGAACATACTGATGCATTGTCTTGATATGCATTTTCCAAAGTGCAGGAGTGTGCTCCAGCAAAACCAATTGTGACATCTTGAAGTAGCACTACTTTTATGTAACAACTGCCTTAAAAGGTTTTTTTTTCATGGGCATCTGTACAACAAGAAGCTGGAATGTGCACAGAAATTTTCCCATTTTTGTTTGTCTCTTGCTGGTTTTCACTGAGAGCTCCCTTATAGCTTTCAATTCAATTTACTTGAACGTTGTATATTTTAAGGAAATGAAGCAGTTATGGTCTTTGACTAAATAAAATTCCTTCATGTTTTTGAAACTGTAGTTCTATGGTTTAAAATTTTGCGTTATAACCAGACAATATTATAAATTCTATAGTATTCAACTTTTTACTTGGTGCTATTCTCTTCAAGGACAGTGTGCTTATCAAAGGGATGTTACTGAGTGATAAGCACAATATCAGATTGTAATGTTTCCTTTGTTTAAAATCAGTGCTCTGGGAAAGAGTAGAAACTGTGATATGAAAAACTGCTGAACTCCATACCCCAGAAGGAACCAAGGCCTCTTTTATCATAGGGTCAGATCACATTCAGCAGTGGCAGACTTTGATACTTAAACCACTGGAGTCTTGTTCACAGTCACCTTGCTGCACTTCAGTTAATAACATTTATACTCTGATTTCTGTACCAGATGGAGGTAGTCTATATACACATAGTAGAAAAGAGGGCAAAATGCAGTTTTGTATTGCCATTTGTCCTCACAGAAATAACTCCAACAGCGAGAGACTGGGATTGAGAACCTGTCTTGGAAGTCCACATCAGCCCATGGTGTGATGGCTGATGTACAAAATAAAATAAAATAAATAAATAAAATTAAGAAACTACTCTGAAAGTCTTCCATGTGGTGCTGGTAATAGAGATTTTTGCATGTCAGGACAGTAAATCATATAATGTGGGATTGTATGTTACATTCCTGCCTTTCCATTCAAATATTGCATAATAAGGAAGATTTTTTTTAATATTGCAGAGCAGGTTTAATGTGCCTGAATTCCTTGTTTCTAGCAGGGAAAATTATTTGCAGGACTACAGTAGTATATATGAGACACTGCTGCAATTTTATATAACTGTGGTAACTACGACCAGAAACCTGAGGTGCTGACTCCTCCTCATGCATCACCCTTGGCTTTAACCCTTAACCTCAGCCTTGCTTTTGTTTTTGGAGGAGAGTTAGGAGTTTAGTGTGTTCTTTATGCCCCACGTGGTGCTGGTCCTGCAGCTCACGACAGGAGGCCAGGCTGCTCCTGGTTCAGGAGGTCATTCCCCTGGAGGAAGTGCTGGTGCTTAATGGCCACTAAGGGCAGGATTCACCTCTTTCAAAGCAGTTGGAGAGAAGCTCTCTAGGACGTGATTAGGGTTGTTTCTCTCCTGATTACAGAGGGGAACCCAGGAGCACCATTTTCATAAGCTTTTGCAAAGAACTCCGATTCATGTCCACCAGATTTTCAGCCTGAATCTCAAGTGGACTAGGCTTTTCTCATCACGTACAATGAGTGAAACAGTTTTTACTGTACTTTGCCAGAGTTATTTGGGGTGTGGGTGGTGTTGTTTGTTTGTTTTTTAACTTTAACTGACTGTTTCCTGCACTTGTAGTTGAGAGGTGTTTGATATAAGCCTCTGGATTTAATGATTTTTACTGAACAGCTCCATGCCTAATGCCTGGGTTTCTGCTTTGTAGGAGATCTTGTTTGTGCCCATTATGACAGCTCATTTTCTCCATGGAAAATAAACCTAAACTGTAGAAAACAATGGGCTCTGCAATACATTTTATTGATGACTGCTTACTACAACTGAGCCTAGACAAGGGAGAGTCTAAAACTAAAATTATTTTTGTGCTTCTGTTAGAAACACACTCATGGTATTTGAAGTATCTTGGTTAAGCCTACTGATTTTAAATAAAGCAGCCTATTCCTGTCATGTGTTGCTCAAATAATCAATTAGCCCCCACAGGGGAAATTTTTCAATTTGAATTTCTTTGCAAAAATATATATAAGTAAGGGCTTCCCCTGTGAAGTTGTACACAAAGGGAAATTTTTGTATTAATTGTGTAAGTTTTGCTGCAAGTTGTTTCTTTGTCTATCAACTTATTTTCATAGAAATCTCTTAAAGGAACTAGGCAGGAAGTTAAAACAGTGTTGGACTATACCTAATGAAGCCAAGTTTTCAAGCTTAAAAAGCAGTCTCATGGTCAAGAAGACAGAGCTTAAGACAGGTTCTGATAGCCCCATTTACAGATGATGAGATATCAGTTCATTAACGAGTCTTGCTTTGCAGGAAAGGATCAGGAAAGTTTCTTGGTTGCAGCCTCATGCCAAGTGACATGGAATATAGCTGCAGAAAGTGGTTTATAATTTGACTTTAGAAAGTACAGGTAGCACAGAGCTCAATGATGAAAAAGTATGTTTTCGATTAGGCGTTATGCAAAAAAGTCTTTATTTTATTTGGCCTGTGTATACAGCTTGTGAGAAGAGAAATTCTGTTAACCTGTGGGGAAATGTTCTTCATGTTAGAAATGGCTTATGAGTGGAAAATGGACTTTGGGACTAGGACTGAGGCCAGAGTTTGGATGAGACTCTTGAAACATTCCAAAAATGTGTTCCCTTTGAGAAACCAAATAGGACATTTCCAGGGTGTCTGGCCATTTTGAGCACCAGGTTAACATACTCTAGCTGGCTGTGGTAGTTCTCCAGGAGGAAATATCTGTAGGATGCAACTCATCTATGTATTCAAATAATTATCTATGGCTCTAGAGGTGATCATGGACTTTCAACATCCCAGGGAGGAGAGGCGCTGCCAAGCTGAAGTGTCTTGTACAGCCTAGAGCTGTACAGTACTGAGAGTGCTCATCTCCCACAGACCTATGCCTGATATATTTTTTTTCCTTTCTTCCCTTTCTGGTACTCATTTGCTTGTATAGCTTCTGATGTGTAGAAAAGTAGCAAAGATTAGTGATCATAGTAAGAATCTTTTGTCTTGCTTTTCTTGTGTTTTGTCAGTCCTGCCTTTCATGTTCTCCTCAGATTTTATGGACACTAGTAATGAAACGCCTAGAGACAGAATATTCTTGCTGCTTGTCAAATGTAGAAATGCTCCATCCTTATCTCTGTTAGTCTGTTGCTGGTCATCACCTTCTGTCTGTGATGGAGGACATTTTAAACTTGAGAAAATTATATTATTTAGGAATGTTTGTACTGGTTTTATTTTTCTGTATAGGAAATTGGAACATGATAAGATATGTATAAAATATTTTTTTACGTCTGTAGAAAGAGTTATTTCATGATAAAGGCTGTGCTAAAACCTAGTCAATATGTACCTGACTGTGGTTGTTTGTTAAAGGAGACATACAAAAAAAGTTCTAAAAAGACAAGGTTTTTGTTATTTGATTCTTATCAGATATAGATTTTGAAAGTGAAACTATATTGTTGACTGAAAAAAATCTTCATTATAAAAATTTCCTGCCCTTTTTTTTAACAACATATAAATTTTAAAACTCACAAAATTTACTCTGATTTTAATAAATACCCCTCCCCCAAATGTCCAAGACTTTAGCAACATTAAAAATCCTAGTCAATGTATCCAAAATCAATTGTTTGTAAAGAACGTGAGTAATGTAGGAACAAACAGGTTATAAGAACTTTTTTTAAATGAGTAAAAGATCCAGAAGGTGCACTGAGGATATTTTTTTTAAGATAACTTCACTCTTGGGGCTTAAAGACAGCCCTGAATAATTGTGCACTGCTGTTTAGTTTATACTGTCACTGACTTTGGAAATACTTCCCACTGTGCACATTTGTGGTTTGGTTTTCCCATGATACAAATGTTAGGTTCTCATGAAAACAATCAAATGGAATTATTTAATTCCTGATTTTTATATATATTTTTTTTAACATTACTTGATGGTTGAAGACTTATTCTACTTATTACTTATGTATTTAGTTTACATTAAATCAGACTCCTTATGGGGTCAGAACATTAAGAAATGGAAAATTCTGGAAGTTTGGATGTTAATACTGTTTGAGGATGGGTTTTCTTGGGTGGTGGTTTTTTAAATTTTTTTTTTTTAAGTACTTCAGCAGATAAAGATGGAATTTCTTGAATTCAATAGTGGAAGAAGAGTAGTGAATAGAATGAAATTTACTTTAATTCATTTGTCTATTGGGAAGTAACCTCTGTGAATAAAAATTACTGCTGCTCATAAAGTAATCCCATGTATACAAGCAGCTGTAAGACTTCTGATGTCTGTTTCTGGTTAACACACAGGCCTGCTCCATAACTCCTTCCAGGTTTGTTACTGATTGAAGGTTCTTTCTTTCTTGAAGGGCAATTCACTCACATAAAGTATTTCTAATCTTTTAGAACTTAATGGCCAAATATTGGTCCCGGTGCTAGTAAGCAGGGTTTAGACTAGAAGAAGTGGTACTTGTCTTACAAAGGAGAAGATTGAAGAAGGCATTAGGAAATCAGTAATATTAAGAATCATAAATGAGAATTAAAGTACTTCAAGGCATTATTTATGGATACTTTAACTATATCATATGGCCCATGCACTAGAAATAATTTCTGCATGGTCTATTTTCTAGAAATAATTTCTCCATGCTCTTCTCCCCAGGCAAACTTGTTGAAACTTTCAGATTCTCCATTTACCTCAAACTTTAGACAGTTGTCCAGGAATTGAGGGGCTTAGGACAAATGTTGTGAGTAACATCTGAGTAATTGACAATAAGTTAATAACATGCATTGAAAATAAACTAGACTGTAAGCAACCTTAAGTAAACCTGTTTTCAATAAATTATTTTAAATAAATATTAGTGCTAATGAGCTATATGAAGTTAGAAACTCAAATGAAGCGGTGTGGCTGTCGTAAGATGTGCAAAACTACTAAGGCCAAGCCTAGGATCCAGCTTAACTTGTTTTCTGTTTACGCCAAGAAAAGACTGTTGGACAGGTACAATCCCAACAGCCAGTGTGGTGAACAGCTTTACATTCCAAATGCATGTATTTATTCCTGATGTATGATGGCATTTCCCCTCTCTGTGTGGGAGAGGTGGAAGTCTCCCCACCCTGCCAGCTCTGCAATGAAAGACAGATCTGTTTCCAGGAGCTGTTGCTCAGACGGGGCTCAGCTCGTACCAAAGTACTGGCCAGAACAGGTCTGTGCTGCTCAAGAGCTGCTGCAGAGCTGGAAGGCACAGACCTCCAAGTAGCTTCACCTCTGAGAAGGCCAGGTGTTGTTTTTAATGCCGTTTATTTTTTTGTTGAAGACTACGTCTAAATTTTCATGATGCTGTATTTTTTTGTGGGAGGAGCAGGGATGGGCTGGGCCCTGTGAACAATCTGTACCAGCATAAGCTGAAGACCTCTGAGAAGAAATACAAAAAAGGTCAAATGCAAAGGAGAAAAAAAGGTTTTTCATACAGACTAGACTGATGTTGCTCTTACCTAGCAAAACCTTGATAGCCATTTTTAATAATTAACACCTTACATTTTGTTTCACTAGGGCGAAGTGATTGCTTTGTCCAATACTGGAATTCCCCACCACCCCCTCAAGAATTTTTTTTTTTTTACTATGTCAATGACAATGGAGCTATGACAAGTTTCTGTTTTAAAATATCCTGATTACAATAAATATACAAGAAGTGGTTAATCACACTGCACAAAATAGGAACCCAAAAGTCTCTGGGCATGTGTTATTGATGGCATTACTCTATATGAGTGGAATGTGTAAGTGAATTTTATCAATGCTCTTTAGTTTCTTCAAAAAAATGACTTAATCTGCGTCAGAAGTTCCCAAATTTATGTGTACTATTTGCAACTGAACTCTCAGCAGTTAATCTGAGGGCAAGTAAGAAAAGAAAGATAGATCATCAATTTTTTGTTTACTGAAATAACAGCAATAACTGAACACCATCTTTCCTACATGAAATAGTTTTAACTTTGAAATATCTTACTTTCTTATGGTTATAAATAAGTCAGGAGCACCCAAAACAAAATAACTTGTTTTCAACATCTCTCTTCTTCCTTGTGATTTTAGTATTCATGCAGCTGAGAGTTAAGTTCTTGTTTTCTTTATCTTGAGGGGGACAATTTGTAACTTGAGGGAAATGTATTGGTAACTCTGTGTTCAGGGCAAACTGACCCCTGTGTTGGCAAATGGCAGGGTTGAGACACTTCTGATGTGATGTTGCTTTGCTTTTTCTTGCAGAAATCAGTTAGGTTCCTCAAAGATCAAGGGGAGGTACTTAAGTGTGCCCACTGGAATGCACAAGCTCTAACACGATGTTTCCGTGTCAATGACAGATCATTCCTGGCTGAGAGGTCAGAAGTGAGCTTTGTGTCAGGCTGAATGCAGGCCTGCTGGTGCACGTCCCGTGGTGGGAACACCAGCCTTTGTACTTGGAGCAGGCTGGGAGTTTGTGTGTGCTCAGGTATTATTGCTCACCTCACAAACAATAGCTTGTGAAGCCATGGTGGCTCTTTGCTCTGATCACCTGTTTGTACCTAAGTGTAGTAATTGCTCTTCACACACGTACATAAAATTCTTATGCAAGTTCTTACATGCGTCTCAGCTAGCACAGCACCTTCCTTTTTATTTCTTTTTTCTTTTTTTTTTCCCCCCAAGCTTTGAAAAATGTTATGTTTTTCTGTTCAGTTGTGCCACATTGACTGTTGTACAAATTTGGACCCCCAATGGCAATATAAGCAGCAATAAAAAGGAAAGCTTGGAGTGATGGATTTGAAAATCCTACTGCAGCTAGATATAAGGACATATAGATAGCCTAGTTCACATATTGTATCCTTAACCTCTCCATATTTCCATGTTATCCTTCTGTATTCAGATGACTGAGAGAAATTAATTTATAATGCTCTGTGGGTTTGTGTTTGGTTTCCTTGTGATCCTAGATCCCCCAGTCTTTTTCAGACTGTGGCTGAAAAGGTGCTGGTTAGTCACTTGGTTATGTTCCAACAGGAGCATCCAAATCAAGTGCCTTGATGTCTGTAAGGGAGGAAGCTGCCGTCAAGCCCAAATTATATTATTTCTGTTTTCTCTATTGTAGCATTTGTACTCCCCGCTCCCTGATTTATTTTTCTGAAATAGCTGGGTTTTCATCATGGAACTGTCTGTGTATGAAGGTTAAAGTTAACTCAATAATAATTAAAAAAATCCAAACAAATGAGTGTTAGTAACCCATTAAAACTTTATATTACTTCTAGTATTTGTACCAAAAAAAATCTCTAAAAAGGGACTGTAAGTTTTGATGTGAGAGTAATTTTTGGAAACGCATTGTATACCTGAAAGCTTAAGGGGTAGCTATTTTTTAGGAAGTCATAAAGTTGTCATTGTTTTCTGGTGGAACAGCCATAATGGCATAAAAATTGACTAAGTATTTGCAGCAGTCTGAGTGAGAAACTGTAATTAACTGCACGTCTCATTAGGATTGTGTTGTGTAGGGTATGTAATCTAGAAGCATTCAATTTTTTTTTTTTTTTAAATGGTCTGCTGTTGGAGAGTCACATGGAAGTCAAAGGGCTAAGCAAAAGTCCTTGATACTAGAAATTCACTAACATTTGTCACCTCTCCTGAGATGCTCTACAGTACACCAAATGTGGAGTAGACCTATTTTTTCCTAATATAACACAAACATATAAAAGGTGAAAACTTGCTACCTTCTTCAATATCCTTCAACTCATATGTGGATGTTTGACCAGGCATTTTTATACAGGAGCCCAGTAGTAAAATAAAATGGACAATGTCACCATGAGGGAGATCCAACCCAGCAGCCCATTTCTGAAAATGCTATTAGTTGGAATGTAACATCCAGATGTTGTCTCATACGTTTAGCTCACGTGCAAAGCATTCCCTTAGTAATGTGATTCTACAAGAAACCATAAAATGAGAATAAAATAAAACCCAACAAGAGATGCTAAAAACTTGTTTGGTTTTAATTGTCGTGATAGCTCCTTCCCTTCCTATTTTCAATACAAAATTCTTTTCTTTTGTGGTTCAGGTCAGGATATGTTTTTGCTGAGAAAACCCAACTAGTATGATGGGATTTTACTTGAGTAATTTCAAATAATGGGGAGTAAACTTGGGAGTCGGTTTAAGTGTGTCCCTGTTCATTACCAAAATTTTTACCTTCAGTTGCATGACACTTGCTTTTGAACATACAAAATTTAAAATACTAAATGCAAAACCTACTTTAGACAGTGCTGCAAGATCTCAGAGGGTTATGCATGGTAATTATAGAATCGTGATTTGATCACTGATCTTGTCAATACTGAAAACTGCATCTTTGATTTTGAGGAAGTGGTGGCCCACAGTGATAAACATATAAAAAACTGAGCAGTATGGGTTAAAAGAGAAAAAAATAAAAAAACCAACACCCAACAGATTAATAATGTAGGGCACTGTGTCCTAAAAGGATCCCTAATTCAACAATTACTGCTTTGTAAGCCCTTTTTTCTCCGCCACAAAATGCACATCCCTTCCCCTCATCATCCCCCCATCTAAAAGGAGGAAGAGTAAAAAATGGTGTTACCCATCTCTCCTTTTGATGGAGTCAACTAAGTTCTGGTGATTTCACAATCTTGCAAGCTTAGAAGCTTGATATTTGACATGATTAACAAAATGCCTGTCTTAACACCTGCTGTGGCATGGAAGCAAACAGTTCCATGATTGTCTGTGGTTCTTCACCAACAGAAAATGTTTGGATTTCTTTTTATAATGTGGTATTACAGGTGGTTACCTAGGCCTGATGTATTTTCATTATGTAAGGTGCTGTACAAATACTGCAATAAATGATGAGAAGAAAACTCATCATGAGAAAACAAATTGAGCTTTTATGTGATTTCTGGAAAGATTTAAATAGACTTAAACTACCTTTTCCATGAAGTCAATTGTGCATGAAGTTCTCACAGGAGTCGTGCCTGTCCAGAAGCATGTTTGAAATGAAGTCCTATTGCCATGTAGTACAGAACGCTCCTGGACTTGCAGGGGTGGGATCTGTTTGTTCAGCTTGGCAATTCCTTAAGAATTTACTATTTTGTCCAGCTAATTTCTACTTCCTGAGTTGGATCAGTTAGTTATTAGTATTAATACTTAGAAAGGCAGTTAATTGTTGGCTAAATAATAAAGGAGGACTTGAGTAATAAGATATTCCAAAAAATGCACTGTTTTAAGAAAGGAAGGAAAAAGGAAACCACAAAAATACAAATGCTTGTAGTAGTCCCATGATTATTGATGAAAGTCAGACTGATTCAAAACAAATACTTGCAGTCTGATATAGT
Source organism: Hirundo rustica (assembly GCF_015227805.2). Lineage (NCBI taxonomy): Eukaryota > Metazoa > Chordata > Aves > Passeriformes > Hirundinidae > Hirundo > Hirundo rustica. The sequence goes on along the minus strand of NC_053451.1, from coordinate 14,797,501 downwards.
AGTGTCATGTTGATACAAGTTATAATTTGGGTAGTGAACAGAAATAAGCCATTACATAAGGATTAAATGCTGCAGAACTACTGAGCACAATGATATGTTAAGTTGTATTGTCAGTCAATCTTTTACACACGTTTCTTCTCCCAAATGTTAAGAAAGAGTGAAACATAATATATTGTATGCAAGACAAAATTGTTGCTTTAATGTTAATTTCCCAATGTATTTAATCTCCCATTATATTTGGATTTACATTTTTATTGGTTTCAACGTCATTATTTTTGCATGCTGTGGCATAAGTTTTTTAAATTGCAACTTTGTGCTTTCAAGCATAGCCATTTTCATTTGAAAGGGATATACTGAAAATGCGCTAAAGAGACCTGACTGCTATACAGTGCTTTTCAAAGCTTTTTCCCAGGATTTAAGGGCCAGCCCTCTCATTTGACTTGGAGGAAAGCGAGTGCCTCTCTTATCTGAGTGTAGATCTCCAAAGTAGGAAATATTGTATGGGAAAAGTAGTATTCTGGTTTTGTTTTCTTTAAAAAAATCATTCTGATTTACTCTGGACCTAAAGTCTCTTAAACTGTGTGGGCTTGCTAGGAAGGGTTTGTTGCACATTTTGAGTGAGCATCTGGCACACATGCAACTGTGCCATATGCAATCCCAGTGTCTTTAGAAGGTGAAAGGCCAGTTTAGTGGTAATTTTGCCCTCTTTGCACCAGATGTTAAAGCTCTGCAATGTCCCTGAGTGACCATTAGATCATGGGCAGCTGGGATTGGAGGTTTATGTTTAATTTATTATCGCACTATTAATCTATCTGTCTGTCAGAACTCTCTCTTCCTCATCATTTCCAGAAGTCTTTATATTTTAGGGGCCATTTATTTCCCCCTATGATAGATCAGTTTTATTTTTGCTCTATATTTACATAGATGAAGCCTGGCATACATTTTCGGGGGATAACATTGAGTGGCAATATATAAATATAACAAGTCATTAACATTTAAAACACATATGAATTTATTTTATGCACCATGCTATGGATTAAAACATGTTTCCATGATCACCTTTGTGTTTCAAAATAAAAACCCAAACCAACAAAAACTAAACAGAAACACAAAGGAAAGAGCAGAAAACCCACAAAATAAACAAATAAAGAAAACCCCCATGTGCCATCCCTCTCCTACATTGCAGGTATTTTTTCATTTATGAGTATATTTAGATGTAGCCAGTATGGGTTTGTGCTTTTGGCTTAAGATGGCTTCTTTAGTTTTGCATTTTTGGTTTTGTGTGGGCAGGGAAGAAAGGGAGAGAGAATGCTGGGGGAATGGAAGAGATGATGACAACAGTAATAAGGGAAAGAGGCTCGGCATTTCCTAATGGCAATCCTTGGAATATTTTAAGCTAACTGTGGAGAGAAATTGACAGTACTGTTTTAATTTATTTTATCATCAAGATGTTTTCTTGCTTCAGTAATTCATAGGCAATTTTAATAGCTTATTGACTTAAACATTGTGGTTTTGGCTTACCTTTAAGGAAAAAAAAAAGTCTGTATATTTGATCTCCACATTTCTTCCCCCATATCCCTGCCTACTATCATACCAAATGTTTGTATCACTGGGGACAAAAAGAACACATTTTGTAATTATTCATTTTCTCCATCAAGTCAAAATTTTATGCAAATTAAAATTAAATTACACTGTCAAAAGGGATGGTAGACTCTGCAGGACTAAATTATTTGCTGCTGTTCTGGCTTCTGGCATCCACCCTCCTTTCCTGGTCAGTGCCAAACCTGCAGACAAGCTATTGTAGGAATAGGTGATGGAATGGCTGGATATTCACCCCAGTAATCATACTCTCAAAAACTCTCACCTGAATGAATAAGGCATTCATACTTCCAAATTCACTTTCTTCAGTTTGGGTTTAGCATGCATATGTCCAGTGTACTGCCTTCAAAGATAGTTCTGAAATTTTTTATTGAAAAAACCCTGTGCTCTTACAAACTTAGTTGGCAAACTTGGGTTTTTTATGAGCTCAGAGGCTTGTAAACAGCAGCACAGAGTCGTGTTGGCATTAGCAGTGCTCCCTGGGGGGCATTTCTGGGTCCAGTCCTCTTCAACTGATTCCTCAGTGGGCTGGATGAAGGGACAGACCTGGATGAAGGGACAGAGAGTACCTGCACCAGGTTTGCTGATGCTACAAAACTGGGAAGAGCTGGCTGATCCACCATGAGGCCATGCTGCCAGTGGGGTACCTGGATAGGCTGGACTGTGGGCAGAAAGGAACCTCATGGAATTCAGCAAATTCAGGGTCCTGAACCTGAGGAAGAATAACCCCAGACACCAGTACAGGTTGGGGGATGACCTGCTAGAAAACAACACTGTGGAGAAGGACATGATGGTCCTGGTGGACACCAAGCTGTCCATGTGCCAGCAGGGCATCCTGGTGGTCAAGAAGTCCAAAGATATCATGATGTGTGTTAGGAAGAGCAGTGCCAGCAGGTCAGGGAGGTGATTCTTCCTCTCTAATCTGCCCTGGTGGGGCCCCTGGAATGCTGTGTCCAGTTCTGGGCTCCTCAGAACAAGAATTACAAGGAGAACTGCAGGAAGAACACTGGAGGTGGTTCAGTGGAAAGAGTTTAGGGAACAGGCGCATCTCTTCTGAGGAGAAACTGAGGGAGCTGGAGCTGTTTAGCCTGGGTCTCATCAATGTGTGCCAGTCTCTGTAAGGTGGCTGCCAAGAGGAAAGGATGAGACAAGGGGGCAACTGGCACAAACTGAAATACAGGGAGTGTCCTCTGAATAAAAGAATTTTTTTGGTGGTGGTGGTGGCGTTTTGTTGTTTTTGTTTGTTTGTTTGAGAGTGACAGAGCACTAAGAAAGGCTGCCCAGAGATATTGTGAAGTTTGCTCTGGAGAGATTCAAAACCCATTTGGAAACTCTGCTGTGCAGTCTGCTGCAGGTGAATCTGCAGGAAGGTTGGGTTAGATCATCTCCAGAGATCCCTTCCAACCTCCACCATTCTGTGATTGTGAGCTACTGTTGGAGCATTAAGTGCTTGAGCACTGAAATTAAGCTGAAATTAAGAATGCATAGAAAACAATACTGCTGAGGTTTCAACAGAACCAAATACAATGTAGATAAATAAATTAACAATACAACATGAGTTCTGGGTTCTATTGCTTGAGTATAAACTTGTACTGTACTTTGTAAGTTAATATAAATTTATGAAAATAATTCCCTGTGATTTATAATGATCATTTTTATTTACAGTTTATTAAACAAAACACATGGATCTCTCCATGCAATTTTTTTTTTCCTATGATTAATGGAAAAAAGTATCTCATAAAACTTGGGAAGTCTCTGTATTTTTATGATACTTCCTGTGGCGATCTTGAAATAGCGAGTTATTTAACTTTTAAGGTTTACAGCAATTTTTGCAAAATTGGTGATCTCATTATTCAAAATAGATTTGTGTTAATTTATAGGAAGTTCCATGGATGGAATCTGGTAAATATTTCTGCAAACATTATGACACTCTTAATAGAGAGCAGGCAGAAATCCGCACAGATGTACAATGATTCATATTTATTCACTGGGGTAAGCATTAAAACATTACCATGGCATTCTGTGTATTTTATACCTAATAAATATTATGTTTGTATAATTTCTTGTAAAATAATTTGTAGAGATTTTAATGGTGACCCCTTTAATGCAACTAAGATTTAATTTTCCCCTAAACTAGTACCTGCAACACACTAGGGTCAGTAGCAAAACTGTAATTACTGTTTAATATGTCTACAACCCCTGTAGTTCATGTGCTTTGTTTTAATTCTTTTTACATAGATAATATGGTAATAGTTAAATATTTCTCTTCCTTACCTCCTGCTCAATATTTTCATATTCAACACAAGATCAACTTCTGGGAGCTATAGCAATGGAAGTTTTTTAATTGTGGGGTTTTGTACTTCCTCCAGCACCTATCGTGATGTATAGAGGACAACCCCCCCCCCCCCCAACAGCAGAGAGAGTAGTTTTATGAGGAAAACAGAATTAAGAAAATTCAGACTTTTGAATTCAGCCACGTGTGGCCTTGATAATGAATCATGTACCCATTTGTGGGTTTTTTAAAACAATTTGGTTTTACTCTGATCTAATCTCTTATGCTGGCTTAGGTATTGATTAGCTCTGAAAGATGTCTCACTGCAACATTTATTCATTCTTAAACTTTAATTAAGAACAGTAAGCTTTCTGATACCATGATTTCATAGGTGAAGTTATTCAGATACTCCTAACTTTTGCAAACCTTGGGAACTCATACCAAATTAGCTGCCTTTGGATAGATGCAAATTACTCTTGCTATGATACAGAATGCATGTAAAACAATCCATTAGTACATAGGACGTATCTCTTCATTTCCTAAGACAAGATGTGCAGAGAGTGAGGTTTGGAAAACACGGCTCTTGTCTGGAAACGATGCTGCCTGTCTGTAGTACAGACAATCCTTCTGTGAGGGGCCCAAGCTGTCTCTTTATTTAAATAAAAGTCTGTATTTTTGACAACAGTGGAAGCTAGGAAATGCCTTTCCTAGCCAATGCATTTGTAGGCGTATTGTAGACAGTGACAGCTTTTGAAGTCTGTATTTATAATGCTGAGGACTTTTCAGCTTTCCACTGCAATTACAGCCAGTACATGAGAACCACTGTGGGAGTTAAGAAGGGGGGATTTGCAGTCATCGTGGTTGGATGTGGAATAAATTTTAACAGCACGAGATTGCAGCAGGATTTTTTGTAAACTAAGTTTTTGAAATTGGTTAGTTTTTCATTGGTGCACATGGCTATGAAAGTTAATTATGGAGATAAGGCTTTTGGTATAGAGTCCTAACTAATTCTGAGGAAATGACTGTTATAACTGTCTCAATAAGAGGAAAAATCACACAGGTCTTTCAGTATCACCCAAAAATGTGATACAGCAGAAAAATCAACCATTACAATCTAAAAGAGGAGAAAAGGTTTTAAGGAGGATGTGATTTCTCCTGTCAATATCAATTGTGTGTTGTAAAAACTCAAGGTTAGATTAAATCATTGTAGAAAAGAAAGGGTTTAATAAATTCTAAGATTTAAAATATGCTCAAAACACGGCAGTAGAGAAATAACCTCAGAATTGTAATGCTGTAACTTTTATTGCCTTTGATGTTGAAAAAAAAAAACCAAAAATCAAACCCACAGACCAACAGCTCCCCAAACAATAACAAAACACCAAAATGCAATATTACTTATGTCACTTTTCTGTCACTCATAGATGATGTATGTGATCTTTTATTTTCAATTCTCTTCAATCTCAGTGTATCTGTGATTACTTCTTATAAAAACCGTTCCTTTTTTCCCTAGTATAAAACTTGCTGCTACAGATTTTAAGTCTTTTTTAAGCAGCAATTGCCCTATGTGATAAGGTATGAAAATGTCCATAAAGGAAAGACTTCTGTTTTACCTCTTTTTCCTTACTTTCCATAATTTGCCTTATTCTGAGGGCCCAGCAAAAGTGTCCTGCTGTCCCAGGGGAGTCGGGAAGAGCCAAGCACACCCATGCAGGGTGGTGGAAAAGGCTCAGCAACACCCGCAGCTGCCAGACAGATGAGCAGTTTTTAACGGAGCTGAGCTTCACAATGAAATCTGGGCCCAGAACTAATCAGCTCTAATTAAGACAGACACGTTATGGTCCAGTACTGTTGACAAGGTCAGGGTTCCTGTAGCTCTAAATGAGGCATGTTATAATTATGATCTAATTGAAAAGCTGGGAGCGATACAGAACCTGTGCACTGCTGGGCCTGAAAGAAAAGTTGCATTTCAGGTCCTGTTGTGTACCTTATTAGATTGTTAATGCTCAATTAGACAGCTGTGCATTTAAAGCAGAAAAAAAAGGCATGCAGCAGTTGCACATGGCTCAAAGAAAACCTATATGAATTTTCAATATCTTAGTGGATCCCATTCATGGAGATTTGTTAAATATATAGAAATAAGCCATTTGTTGGTTTGATGTTATCTTTACTTGTCATAGCCTTATCTTGTTATACAGCAAGGCAAAAGGCTTCTAGATTATTTTATCATGAGGCAAAAATACTGTGGATGTTTTCCAAAGTGCAGTATATGCATACATCAGTCTGCAGTACGATATATGAAACGTGGTGGCTGTGTTTTCTACCTTTCATCTATTGCTACCGAGTAAGCAGTGTGCTGTGCAGTAGCTTTTTCATTCTAGAGACTGTGGTACCTTCATTTCTAAGTATGACTTGACATATGGTCCTACAAATTACCATAAATTACCATGGCTTGTGTCATGCCCAGTTTCCACAGTTCTGATCTCCCTTTTTCTCTGGTGCTGAATTTATGGATCTGAATTCATGAATTTCTTTTTATAATACCATCTCTTCTATGTGATTCTTTGTTACAAAACCGGAGTTCTCACTCTACCTTGAAAAGTCATTAATACACACAAAGTGTATTGAAAAGTGCTACCATTGTGGAGGGTGCCACTCTGAATCCAGTGGGCTCTTGCACATAGCACAAATAAGAGAGGTTTTGAGGGTAAAACTGCACTGCTTAGCACGTGTTAGCAGTGAAGATCTCTAACTTTTTCCCAATCTACAGGGAATTCCAATATTGCAACATCCTTTTCATCTAGATTTTTCCATACATTTTTCAAAAACATTCCTGAAGAGTTCCCTAATTCTGCTCTTTACCCAAATGGAATTTGAAAAGCCTGTGTAAGCTCTGTGAAGCCTTTTTGTTGTGCAGAGCAATGTGGCCGTAACATCTGTGTAGCATTGGATCAGCCTTGGCTAGCAGTCAAATGCCCACCATTTCTCCTGATTATGAGCAAGACAGGGAGAACACAGGAGGAGAAAGACAGCAAGGTGTCTTACCAGGTACCCTCACAGGCAGAATAACCTTGGCTTGGGAAAATAGAAAAAATGTATAATGATAATGAAAAAATAGAGGTTGAGAAAAAAAGACAAAAGCAAAACCAGATTCTCTCCATGCTACCTCTTCTGCCCAGGTTCAGTACCAGTCCTTGGCTCCCAGATTCTCTGCATTCAGTCCTGAGCAGCCTGCAAGGGGTTGTAGGGAGGGTAGTTAGCACAGAGATTTGCCTGAAACTTCTTCCCTTTTGTAGATTTCCCCTCTACGTATGTGGGCTTCTTACAGCCTAGAGTGAATCCTCTGCTTGGGCACCATATGGAATATCTCCTTCTTCGCTGACTTTGGTGTGTGTTGCCTCTTCTGTTTGTCACATTTTTTTCCCCCACCCTGGGCTATGAGCTGTGTTCTGCCTTTCCTTACCCAGGCTTTCCCTGTGGGAAAAGCTGAGCTGTGGGCTCAGCTGTGCCCTGCGCTGGGCTGTCTGGAACCATCCTTGTCCAGCATAGGGTGATCCCAGCCCCTTCTCACAGAGGCAACCTGGCAGCCTGTCCTGTGTCAGCCCCTGGGCATCTGCACCCTCTGCATACTTCAAAAAAAGAAACACAAATTGCTGTGACTTGCTTTTGTAGCAGTATCCAAATAAATGCAGAGTTGTGCAAACTTCGTGTCAATCAATGGCTGGTTTGCGAAACCAGCGCTGGCTGGATGTTTCTTCTCTGATGGATGGAAAGACAGGTTTCTTTGTGTATACCCTCCTTGTCTCCTGACTTGTGCCTCCCTCAGGTGATCAGCAGAGTCAACTCAATGGCCAGCTAAGAGGCAGAACAGGAAAATCCTTCACTGCTTTAAATGAAAGCCCTGGATGCTTCTGACTTTTACGCATTTCAAGCTAGCAGGGTAACTTTGATCTGCTGCCAGAAGGCTCTCACTTCCCTATCTTCCTAGGGCTGCAGAACAGGCTTGCCCCCTCACTTGGGGGATTAGACAGCCTGAGAGGTGGCAAATAATTATGTGGAACCTCTCTTCTGCTGACTTAGCAATAGCTGTAACTGCCTGAGAAATGAAAATTCAAACAAACAAACAAACAAAAAAAAAATACAAAACACCCCACCTCTGAATTGCTCACAACTACATTGATCCCATACATCTTTCTGGAGGTTTTGGTTTAAATTTCAAAATACTGAGTGGCTGACATTTGAATGTCTGACCAGACAACAAGAATGTGGCTATTTATATCTCTGGCTGTCCCACAACAGCACAGCCATCCCCACCCATCCGTACAGCGGGAGCTGGAGCGCGCGGGAAGCGGGAGCTGGGGCGGTGTTAGGAGTGGCAGCTGTTTGGGGTTAGTCACCAGGCCCTTTGCTCTGACTTGCAGCCTTGCATGGTCTGTGCAAGTCTCTGTCAGCCCCACAGCAGATACAGGAGGCTGAGGGGGGAGCCAGAGCAGGGCCAAGTTAGGCAGCGTGTGGCTGTTCCCATCTCCCTGTCCAAGTGGGAGCTGTGTCCACACCTGCAGGACATGTGTTCACTTCCATCTGCTGAGCGCTCTGCCAGGTCTTTGTGCCAGTTCTGTGTGTGCTCTGTCCTTCTTTTGTTATTCTTTTATAATCACAGTCAAGGGACTCCAAGCTGAGGCTTTTTGAAGAAAGCCTAACTTGTTTGTTCAGCAGGTTTGAAAAGGATCCCTGACACTCTTTGTGCTGGTGACTCAATACATGCTGTAAATAATATTGTTTAAAGTAAAAGGTGTGGGCCTATAGCTTGATTGTTGTCAAACAACTTTCAGCAACTTTTGTTCTGAGGAAAGATCTCCAAGAATTTGTTCTTTCCCTCTCTTGCCCCAAAATTATAAATATGATACAGTGATCAAATCCGTTTTGGAGAATGAACTATTCCAAAAGTCTTTGGAGAAGGGAACAGATAATGATGGGAGTCAGTGCCATATAATAAGTGATGGGAAAGAGTAGCTTTCATTGAGAACACGTATTTCTGTAAAAAAAACACAAGGACATTTCACCGTAAGCTATTTTTAGAGTCAACATTCCTTTTAAAGGCACAGTGAAAAATACACGGGCAGAGGTTTCCATGTTCTATTTAAACAATCTTTTAGAAATTCTTATAACAGCCTATTTTGTCAAGTATCATAAAGAGCAACTATTTTTTTTTAATATGTATTTTTTCAGATAATATTCCACTTCAAAATTACAGAAATGAAGCTTTAAGCTCCTTTGTACCTCTGCACCTTCCAAGCTATTGTTAATTTTTGTGCACAACAATATCAAAGGTGTATATTTAATATGATTTAAAAAATATTTTCTACAGAACTTGGCATTCTAAAATTATCAACCTGTCTATGAATTGCTCTAATTTCCTAGCCCTCCTATAAAGACAGGAGAGGTTAGGAAAGAGGTTAGATAATGATACAAGAGGGTAAGAAGATACTCTTTGATTCCACAGCTGAAAGGATTTTAAGAGATTTTGCCAGTCCCATATATTTTCTTAAAATTAGTTCTAATTAATTTGACGCTGCAGTCACTGAAACCTTGATCTCTGTGTAAAGGCATTTGCAGCTTTGTGCATCTTCCTGTTGTCTTTGCTATCTTGTGTGAAACAAGTCTCACTTGGAAAGAAAAACTGAGTGGGGGGGGGTGGGTAGTATTTTTTCTTTTTTTTTTTCTTTTTTTTTTCTTTTTTTCTTTTCAATGGGAAATTCACATTGGTAACATATTTCTTTGTGTCTGTGCCTGCACAGATTAAAGCTTCTGTGACACTGACCCTTCTTATTGACATTGTGGTCTGGTCTATTTATCACCTACAGTAATTCCTAATTATTTAGAATGTATCATATGTCAAGTGCTGATAAACTTCAACATTATGGTCTTTTCCATGTGAGTTATGATCAATATTTCATGTGGGATGGCAGGACATAGCATAGGCCCTTCTGTTTTCTTTCAACAGGACTTTATTTTTCCTCAGCAAATTACAGTGGGGAAAAAATACTTAATATGTGTGAAGGACTTCAGCTGATCTGGGAGACTTCTGGGTGTTAGTTCTTCACTGATATGTTTGTTTTGTGGCGTTTAGGTTTTTTTTTTCCCTCTTTGATTTATATATATATATGTGTGTGTGTGTGTGTGTTTTTTCTTTTTTTGAAGACTAAGTCTCTGTTCAAGGACGAACTGTATTCCTGTTTGTTTGTTTGTTTGTTTGTTTTCCTGGGCACTCTGAAAAGAAGACAGTGTGCAAAATATTGAATGTTAGCTCTGTGGCAGCAAGATGAATGTCTTTTTGAAAGGGAAAGGCTCTGAGGATCAGCTGAGTAGCACTGTGTGCAAAAACTACACATCAAGTTAAGGATATACTTTATTTATCATTTCCCTCTCAAGTCAGTACCTGGAATGTTGTTTGATGTACAAGCAGGAAGTTGTTTAGTGGTCTTAATTTGTAGAAAAACTGTCAGGTTTGGTCAAAACTCAATACTCTGAGAATCAAAGAGAAGAAAGGATGAATCCTATGCATTCCACTTTGAAGTTTCTTTCACCAGGACTTGTGAAAGTTATATTATTGGTATTTCAGCCCAGGGTCCTTTTTCCCTCTCACTGTATTTCTGGATTACTTACTGCTGCATCCAAGTAACTCTATTTATGAGGACATGGTAGAAACAAAAGGTTATTCTGCTGGGAGCAACTGGATTATAATTGCATCATAAATGTCAGGAATTACAGCAGCCATAGTGGGATAATGAATCAAGGCAAAGCAGGAATATTGATGTGTTAGTTATAGGCATGCATCTTTCCATTTCTTTTTTTGCTCCAGGAGCACTTTTAAGACATAGAAGACACAGGAAAAATATGGTTAATCATAGCTCCTTAGAAGTGTTGTCAGCCCTCAAGTGAAGACTAGTATAGATTTACAAAACAGAAATGTTAAAAAATTAAAAAAAAAAAAAAAGGCTTTCTTGAAGAAAAAGTGAAATACTGAATGTTGGTTCCATTGTTAGATGATAGAGTGGCTTCCCATGAGCTTGGGGAAGGTGCATCTCATGGGAACAACGGTTTTCCAAGCAGAGAGGAGAGAAAGGAGGATTGTGTGACATGCAGCTCCACCACTATGGCTACCTGTTTCATCTTAACAGATAAAACATCCCTAGTGTAAAGGAGTCTTGTGTAAAAGCTCTTATGCTATTTCTTAAAGCAAAGCAGCACACTGAAGACTTCAATGTTCTTATCTAAGCTGAAGAAAATAAGTTATTTGAAAAAAAAAAAAGAAAAATCCCCCAACTTCTCAATACTAACCCTAGCCTTAACAACTGAAAACAAAAGACAGTAAATCTTGTCTCAAGATTTATTAGCAAATAAATAAGTATTAAAAAAAAAATCAGTTAAATTCTTAGTAACTTACATGCCTTGTAATCCTTGAAAGCAAGCACAATGGAAGCACACATACTGTCAGCTTATAATTAAAAAATGATTGAGTAATCTAATCACTAATACTTGGATAACTATTTTTAAAATTGCTCCTGTCAGTATTTTGATCTTAGAATTTGTCCTCAATACATAATAAAACCCCAAAAAGGAACATAGACTATTAACTTTCTTTTCTGAACCATTTCAGGAAATACATCCTCTAGAATATAAATGGAAAAAAAGAGAGGAGAGCACTTTGTGCAGTTGCTGTGTAGTGTTACCCAGATAAGGGTGTTACCACACCTTTGTACAAGACGGAATATTTCAGGTTATTTCTTCAGTTTGGTCTTTTTGTTTAGTAAAATATTTGAGGGTTTATTTTTTTGTGGGTTTGTTTGTTTGTTTGTTTGTTTTTGGTTTTTTCCCATTCTCTACTTCTATGGTTGATTTTTGTAAACACGTCTTCAACTTTTACATTGCAATGCAGGAATCTATAATCAGTTTCTGAAAGTGAATGTCTTATGATGACATTATCTGCTAGGCACAAGGATGGCTTTCTCTGGTTATTTTTATTTTGCTAATCCCTTCCTCTATTTAGTTGTTCCGGTAGTTCAAGTAAATCTAGAAAAACAGCATGTTGCTCCCGTGCACCAGCAACAGGATTTGTCTGCATGAGTACTCATGTAATGGAGCACTCATGGATGCATTGGCCATGAAATAGATGGGTTTGAATATTTCTATTTCTGAGGTTTAAGTCAACTTATGGACATAAAATTTTAATGTCCCATTGTTCTCTTCTCAAAAATAACTATTTCCCTGATGTGTCTGCCCTGTGAAACAACAGGAATAAGAACTGACAGAATTCTGGACTGTAATTGTTTCTCTTGTGCCTCCTCCAAAATTTGATGAAGTGGTGGTGTGAATTTCCATGAATTTTGCTTTTTGAACGTTGTTCCTGGAGGAGACAAAGCACTAGGACACAAGAAAAACAAATCTGATCTTCACTGCTCAGATTTGTAGCTATTGCACTTTCAATGATCAAATGGACTCCAACTTCCTTGATGAAGTGCATAAGCACTAATTAGAGCATAAACTCTTATTGCTGTTCTTCTGTGTTAGTTACTAGAAGGAGAATTGTTATGATACTTACCAAAAAAAGTAGATAACTTGAAGCTTAACAGGTAATGTATGTATAAAGTATCAATATTCCTTTGTCGCTGACTGGAATGCTTCATAAGTGAGAGGATGCCATGTGTGACAGCCAAGCACAAAATGCATTCCCTCAAAATCAGTGCTGACACAAAGGCTCAAAATAAAGCTTTTGGAAGGATTTTTCTCATAATTCTGTGATTCTGAGTTCTTGAGGAATTTTTCTATGGGTAGAAGTAAGGAAACCATCTGTGCCTGGGAACAGCATCGTGATGACTGTGAGGTACTTTAACCTTTATGTCGTTCTCTAATGGATGCACCCAGAAAAAAGGAATAAGAATTTGTACTGGTGGTATGAGAAATATTCTTTTAAGAGTTTTCAAAATTCAGAAGGCAAAATACCCTTTTATATGGTTTTTAAAGTTTGGAAAGCCGTCATCATGAAGTATGAAATGTAATTTCAGGGAAATTATAAGAAGCAGTGTGAGGGTAGTGAAACAGAGTTGAATGAAAAGTTCCTATGGGTTATTTGTGTCTGTTTTGCCTCCCACATTCTCCCCTTTCTTTTGCTGGAAATTTTGAAAAGGAAAGCACCTAAATATTAAAGTAAGGTTACAAATTGTTATTGCATCTTTCAAAATAATACAGTACCTCAATTGATTTCCCCCATGGTTTACATCCTGAAATAACTAAGTAGTTGTGGTACATCTTGCCATTCCTATATTTTTGAGAAAAAATGGGGCACCAAGACTTTAAATGATAGTAGATTTTTCTGGTTTCTGTTTAGGTTTCTTTCCAGCATGAGTTCTATTCCTTTTTTTCCTCGGTGCAATTATTGCAAAAAAGAATTAAGACCAAAATTAAAAATCCAAATTTTGGTTGTTATTAATAGTCTCTATTGGTACCAGTTTCCCTCTGTTTATGCTTTGTTTTAGTCCAATTCCCAGTTCCAATAAGTCCTATTTCATATTAATTTACCTCCAAACCCTGAAGACTGTTGTAAAGTCTTTAATCTCTTTTAGCATGTTGAGGAGGGACACAATCGGATTGGCAGTCATTAATGAAACATCTGTTTGAAGTGCTGTATCTTGTTCCCTTGCCCTTGCTTCAGTCCTTCGATATTTGTAGGTTTCCCTACTCCTCTGGCAAAGCCTCCTTTCCTTTTCAGAGCTGTTTGCAGTTCTGTCGTTGCAGATTAATCAGCTAGGTTTTCAAATACTACTGTGCCAGACCACATCAAAATTTAAATTCAGGTCACTTCGTTGCAGTGCCTGCAACAAAATCTCATCCAAAGAGCTACAGAATGAGGAGGTAGTCATTCTTGTGGTTTTTGTTTGTTTGTTTGGCGGTTTTTGTTTGGGTGTTTTTTGTTGTTGTTGTTGTGGGGAGAACAGTGTTTTTTAAGCATTATAGTATATTTTCTGAAGTTACCATCCTGCTTTTTGGCTTTGGTGTCCATATCCATATTAACATTTTCACAGCACAGTAAAACTGTCATCTGTCACTTTCGAATTTTAGACATGAAAACTAACAACTTCTCCTGGAGGTCCTTAAGTAAACAATCTGCAATTTTCATAAATGTATCATTGTAGGTCTCTTCTGTATATCTTAAACCTTTTCAAACATGAAGGTGACAAATGAAATGAAATTTTGACAACAGCAAACCTGGGGGATGGGAAGAAGTTTTTGCCTGTCGTGGAAAACTCAAAAGGAAAAAAAAAACGTAGTAACAGTCTTAGTGCTCCGTCCTTTGAAATTACTCTCCCTGTAGCTGCAAACGCATTGAGGGCTCCTCTTTCCTCTCCTGAGCCCCCTTTTCCAAGCTAGCCTAGCAAAGGACTTTGTCATGAAAGAAAGTTCCTTAAATTAAGAGTAATTTCTTGTTAAGCAATCCTGCCTGTGCTCTGCTACCTCATGTAGCTCAAACAGCAGGGTCTCTAGAGACAATTAAAGGCTGTCTGTGCTTGTAAGGTAAAACTTTGACTTTTTGCTTGAGCTTTGCTTGCTAGTGCTTCAGAAGTAACAAATCCTGAATAATAAAAGGTCAACAAACATTAAGACGTCACCACTGTTATATGTGCATGTCTGAGCAGTATCTCAGCTATGCTACCAGATGACCCAGTCTGGTCTGAGAGACAAATGATTACTTTTCTTAAACTGCTTTTTGTGAGTACACTAAACATTTGGTGGGATTACTCTTCCCATCTACAGGAAAACTATTAAATCCTTAAGGAGTTGTTTCCAGCCGCCTTGGTTTTGGTCTTACGAATACTGGCTTTGATCTGTGGACAATATAATGTTCTGTGGAGTATCTCCTGAGAGCCCAGTATGTTAAAAAAGCAGATTTCAAATGTTTGACCTGGCAGGGTGAACAATCAGAACTAGATAAACTCTAATGGCTTCTAGTTTTTGGAGAATATACATTCCTTGACAATTGGGTCACATGTACATATATCCTGTATCTTGCCTTTTTCTACACAAACTTCATTTCTGTTTATCTCCCTCATGCTTGACAACATAAAAATATTTCTTCCTCAACAAAAAACAGCCCAATAACTGTTGCAAACTAATTCTTTAAATAATAGCGAGATAGAGACAGATAACCTTTGAATAGCTGTATACTCAAGGCTCCATCTTTTTATGATGACCATTAGACTGGCTATGTTTCAGTGTAGCAAGGTGGTAAATAGATCAGTGTGCACTGAAATAGATTGTTTCATATCTTTTTTTTCACTGCCGAGAGAACTGGTACTTTATTTACAAGTGGTGTTCATTTTTCATGTCATTGTTCCCACGGGAATTAACATAAATCAGACGAGCTCAAATGTTCTAATTTCAGTGTGGGACCAGCAGCTGTTTCCCAGAAGTTCAGATATGCAAGACTCTGTAAGTCAGCAGTCAGACAGGCAAAGTCAGCTATATCCAGTTTCATGCCATGATATATCCATGGTACTTATGCCTGTTGGAGATTATGATAGCAAAAGGATTGTGTAGGGCTTCCGAGAAATTGTGAGTTTAAGTAAACAGTTATGTAATTGCCCCCCTTGCACTTTGTAAATCACAGTGACATAAAAATGCAATCTGTGAGTGTCCAGGTCTTTGGAGGAACACAGTAGTGGGCTGGCATAAACATGAGGAGCCAAGGAACAGCAAGAGTTAAACTCATCTTCCTTTCTGTGTTAAATATGTCTATAGAAGCAGATAAAGGAGCACAATGAGTGGGTTTCAGACTATACTATCTAAAAAAAAATAAATTAGAACAGCTGGGAAGAAGTAAACAGCTACAGCTTTATTTTTCTCATCTGTGACTGGACTGTTTGTATGACAAAACGCATGGAAAGGTGAAAAGCCTGCTAGAGAAATGTCTTGGGAAGGATGTATAGACTTCTGTCCATTTTGGGGGCAGATTTTCTTGGGCAGACTTTTCTTCGCATTAGCTCTGATTTACTGGAATGAAAGCAAAGGTGAGGGAAGGAACCTTTATTATTTATTTTACTGATCAAGGGTGTTAGGTGATTCATTGGGTTGTTTGCTGTGTGGGTGTGTTCTGTGTTGTGCAAAATTGTGCAGAGCAGAACAGTTAGTTAAAAAAGACACTCGTGTATTGAGTTGTATTCATTTGAATATGCCCAGACCTGGGGGTGAAGTCCTGATTTTCGTGAATTCCATAAGATTTTGTCTCCAACCCAGGTTAACCTAGGATTTCTCTCCACGTTTGTGTTACACATATGAGAATGGAGTAGGAATATGTGACAAAAAGTGGTAATCATCTGTCTTCCAGTTTCATCATCACTTGATGCAGATGGAATCAGATCTTAGATTCACTTGTGGTAAAGAGTATTCAGTATAGTATTTGTCAAAAGTCTGCAGTACTTTCCTACTAGAGTGTGAGCATCATTTGGTCAGAGATTTTGATATTTAAAAATACTCTTAATGAACAAAGTTTTCAAAAATTAGTTTTGCACGAAGTATTTATTAAGAACTTTTCCCTTGGGAAACAGTTAGCACTGCTAGGAGGCTAAAATCCCTTCAGACTGAGAAATGTCAGGACCACAAAATATATTTTTTTAAAGCCCTCTCTTTAGCAGAGATAATTTTAGTATATTTATTCACTGTTTCACAAAGCACTAGTTCAACATGGCTGCTGATTTCAGTTTTGGTTCAGGGTCTTTTGGCAGTTTTTTTGGGGGGATGTGGGTTTTTTTGTTGTTGGTTGGTTGGTTTTCTTTTTTTTCATTATTATTATTTTGTCTTTTTGAAGACTTCCATTTACATCAGTGACTTCTCTGCTGCTGGATACAGAATGTTTTATTTGTCAGTGAAAGACACTGCCAGCTTGAATGTGGCCATCCAATGGCACCATTCCAAAGGGCCAACATTATGGTCCTGATTTACTGTTCTGTGGGTTTGTTGTAGGCTTGGTTGGGTTTTAGTTTTTGGGTTTATCTGCAGTATGTACAAATGACGAATTTAGCTAACTAAAGACTTGGTCTTTGATAGCATCCAAGTCATCCAAGCTTTTTTATTGTTGTTGAAGTTGTTGTGGGGTTTTTTTTGTGGTTTTTTTTTTGTTTGTTTGTTTAGTTTTTTGTTGTTGTTGTTGGTTTTTTGTCTGTTTGGGTTTTTGTTGTTGTTTTTGTTTGTTTGGGGTTTTTGGGTTTTGTTGATTTCTGGGTTTTGGTTTTGTTTCCTCTAAGTACATGGATTACTTGAAAGGGAGAAAAATAATTTCCAGACTCATTACTTCAATACTAATTGGAATTTACTGGAGATTTACTATGTTGGGCCTGAAGGTTCCATTTGGCTATTTCATTAATGTGACTGATCTTTCCTTTACATAAAGAAAACATTATCCTACCTCATTTTATTGAATATTTTTCAATAGTGTAGCTACAGAGGATCTAACTCCTTGAAGTGTATGTTTGTGTAATCATCTCTTTTCCTTTTTTCTTTAGCTCCTCTCTTATTTCACTTTTTTCTTATTCCAAAAAGAAAATTAAGTGGGATGAGATATGATTAATGTAGGAATAAGGAGGTTAGGCAGACTGCACTTCTGTTGACTTTTGACGTTGGCTTAATAGAGATATATTGGGGTATTTTATAATGGCAAGCTGAGTCTAAAGATTAATTTCCTTGATCTGCTACTTAAATCTCTCCTGGTCACAGAGAACCAGTATAAAACATCTAGTAAACAAATTTGACTTATGCATTCATGGAAAGTAGAAATTTAAGTAGCTATTTTCACATATCGAGAAAAAACGTGCTTTAAAGCATGTAGTGGGATAGAGAGGGACAACTGTTACATTGCAAACAAAATTAGAGGGAGTTTTATGCTTGGAATGGGAAAAAATCTTTATAATTCAGAATCAGATCATATTGCCAATCAGTTTAAAAAAACAGAACCATAGATTTATGTAAAATAGATTATTTACTCATATATAATTTTCTTTAATACTTTTAAAAGGCAGCTAATGATATGTACAGATGAGTTTACTACTGTTATGAAAGCACAAAGATAACTTTGTAATAGCAAAGATGGGAGTCTCTCCTCAGTAAGTAGTACTGTGAGCTTCTCCACCTTTGTTAGGTAAATCTGAGTTGCCCTACTGGAAAAAAAAAAAAAAAAAAAAAAATTGAAACATCATCATATATAGAATGTGGTCAGGTAGTCTGGAACCTGCCCAGACTGTTTGAGACTAGTGATTGCAAGATTCACTGCTCTGCCTCAGATTCTGTATCTGTGAGGATTCTGTATCAGCAGTGAGGATATAACATGTGCTCTTATTTCCTGTGCATTTGTTCTCATTGTCAAGGGTGGGGGCACTGGGGAGAGTCAGCAATGTATTCTGAATGTTCTTTTAGTAATTAAAATAAATAAATAAATAGAACTCTTTTTTTCTATTTTGATGTGCATATTTTATAATTCTGATTTGCATTTGCACATCTTGTTCTCAGTGGCCCTTAGGAATGGGCTTCATGCAACCACATATCTGGCTGTTCTCACTGCACTAATCTGATCTATGATATTAAACATGTCAAGCATCAGTGCCCCTTCTCAGAACATACTCATGATGAGTTGGGCAGCAATAATTGCTCGAATGTTTATGGCCTGCTCAACAGATATGTTTCCGCTTGAAAGAGAAAAGAGTAAGTTCCTAAAAATAAAATATAAGAACTGCACTAAGGGTGCAAATGTTAATATACTTGCAACACCAACTTGGGCAGAAGGTTGAAGGTCAGGCTCGGGGGGCAGCTGTGAACTTCTAAGGGAAGCCAGTTCAATAGAGCAAACCACAGGGCTGGGGGGCAGGGGAGATTTATTGCCAGACCAGTGGATTCTGCATCTGTTCTCTTTGGTTTCATATGGATCCAAAACCGGAGTTTTGGATTGCTGATCAGCACGTGACTTTGACTACTGAGAAGCAATTCCCATCCGAGCTTGTTTCTTTCTGTCTTATGTAGGTACATGATTTATCTCTTTATAAGGCACAGACACAGCAAGCACTGTGGGACTGTGACTTCATCAGGTCAGACAGCGTGTGTTTGTAGCAGAAATGCTGGTTTCTGTGCTAAATTGCTGCTAGCATGTTGAGGAATGATTCCTGATGCAGCTATAGCTGACACTGGATTGAGAGAAGGAGCATAATGCCACTGAGGAGCTTTGTGCATGTGGCATCCATCTGCCTGCAGCTACTCAGGAAGGAAAGGGAGACCTGCTTCTCCCTTCTCTGACTAGAAATGGTCTGTAAATAATATGCTACTGAGCACCATCTATGCAGTTTTGGGCTTTTTCCATATTTAGTAGATTCCTCAATTTCTGTTATAAATGTAGGTACCTTTTAATTAAAAACTTCCCCATAGTAATAATTTCTAAATATAACGCTGAGTAAAAAGTAGGTTATTTTGTGAACTACAGTTGTAGAGTTTTCTGTACGTTTTGAAAAGTAATTTTCACAGTACACTAGAGATAATTAGAATTCATTAATTCTTATACATATGCCAATTAGCAAAATTAGAACTGGTGTTTAAAAAGAACCTCCTTATTTCTCTTGTAACCATTTAAAATAAAAAGTAAGCTATTTTTCTTGCTTAGATTTTTTTTTTTTTAATGTACATGTCAATGGCACTGGTCAACTGTAACTTAATGTGATAGAAGCAAAAGTTACTATAGGTAAGCACATCTGATACTTCCAAATATGCTTTGAATTAACTTGCGCCTTTTGTTGTTGTTGTTGAGGGTTTTTCCTTCCTTTTCTTTTCAAAGACACAGTGTGTTGCTTGAAGATTGCTAAAATTTCTTGGGAATGTGCTCTAAAGTTTTTTTTTTTTTTTTTTTTTTTTTTTTTTTTTTTTTAAGCATTCCCAGAAGATTGTTTTAAAGATATTTCCCTCCAGGGTTAGCAGGTGTGAGGATGAAATATCCATGGCTTTCTGCAATATCAGGTTTAGAATTTCTTAAGGGACTGCGACTGCAACCAAGATGTTTAACAGTTTGCTAAACCCTCTAAAGCCTGGAAGTTAACAGAGAAAATGGAGTGTCTGTATGACTTGAAGCCCATTTGGCCTTCAACTCCGCATTTCTAATTTTAAGCTTTGGAAAAGCTTGGACTGTGGCATGTTGGGCCAACATCACGTTTGGGAAGGGCTGCCAGTGAAGCAGTCTGAGGTTTTCTCTTCAGCCCCTGCTCCTTCACTGAGATCTGTTTCTCTAAGGCCAATCGAGGTCTGTCCCTTTTGTCACTGCAATGGCATCTCACCACTTTGTCCCAAGGACAGCATCTTGTGGGGATTCCACCAACACCCAGGGCTCACCTTCTGCCTTGTGGGGAGTTGCAAGTGTTGCTGCAACATCTTTTGGGGCATATCAGCAGTCCTTGTGTAATAGGCTGTTGCTACAAAAGGCAGCTGAAAGTAATAACAATTTGTGTGCCCGGTGCAAGTGAAGTAAAAACATGAGAATACATGTTTGACCTAATGCTACTCTGTAATTTAAACCTCTTTCTTGTTCTGACTCTTCTCAGTTACTATCAGAAAAATTACTACAACCTCAAAAGGTACCCAACAATCTGCAATTGGATATATAGGAATTACATGATGTGTTTTTGTACCATAATGACCTCTTACAATGATAGGATTACTCAACTTGAGCACAGTTGTGCTATGGAAAGGTTACTAAGCTAAAAGAAAACTTGCAAATTATACATCATCTTTTGTCAAATATTTCAAGTGATTATCAGGGGGTTGTTGGTTTTTTGGGATTTTTTTTCCCCATAAAAAGCCAAGATCCTGCTTATACTTCCAGAAAGATGAGTTTTCTTGAATACTGAAAAAGACACTATTCCAAATTCTGCCTGGTTTTCAAACCAAACAGAGTCAGCTAATGGTTGTATTAATCATTCCTGTATACAAACTGCTTCTTTATTCACTTCTGGTATCTCAGAGATGACAGTGTGGCCAGCTGCCACTACATGTGGGATAGTTTCTGTGATTTGGACACCTGTCAGCAAGAAACTGAAAACCACATGGAACACAAAACAGCTGCCATGTGTAATGATTTAATATTAACATACAATAAGGAGCTGGGGCATGTTTCTCATTTTGTATTGCACTACAAATAAATGATGCAGTCAAACCACTTGTGATATACTCCAGCATTTGATATCCACTTCCAAATGTTTAATAAATAAAACTAAGACTACTTTTGGACTCCTTGTTATTTTATATTTTAAACCTATTTTACTGTCTTGCATTCTACAGAAGGTAGATCTTCTCTAGCCCTGAATTCTCCAAACCAACTGCCTGTTTTCCAGGACGTGCTGTAATGGATGTCCATGTGTGTCAGGTTGGAACTGTGCCAGGGCCATATCCATCAGCATTAAGGGACCCAGAGTTGATCTCTGTGTGTATCCATAAACCAGAAATGTTACTGCAGTGTTTCAGATCTCCTTGGTTTTAGACAATTCTGCTGCAAATGCCTTTAGAGTAATTTAAACCAGTATTTCTAGTTGGATAGTAAATCTTTACAAACCCTCCTTGCTTGAAATAATTTCATACACAATATTATATATTTTTTATGTCTTAGGCTTGTATCCTAAGGCCTGTACTCTTGAGTGTTTTCTCTACTGGTTTACCAATTTTCATACACAGGATTTTCATATGTTATTCAAAGATGGAAGTTGAAAATAGTGCATGATGCCCATAAAAGCAAAGTAGCACAGTAATCATCAAAATATAACTTTCAATTAAAATTAAGCTGTAATATCATCTCACGGGTTCCTTTTCTGGGGGTAATAGAGCATTTCATGTGCTCTGTTTCTTAAATTTTCTACACAGAGGGCAGGGCTTTGCAAAATTCTAGGGGAGAAGTTGTACTAGTTATTCATGGTGATACCTCTCTTGCCTCCCTCACTGCTCATCTAGTCAATTTTTGACCACGTCCTTGAGGGTTAAGTCAAAGGTGGAGTATGCCAAGCTAATTCATATCTTGTTTTAAAGCTAACTTCAACAGTTTGGCTTTGGGAACATTCCAAAATACATCCATCTGTACAGGTTGCCACAGATGATTTAGTGGTTAGGGAGGGTCATGCTTTATTTTGCTTTCTGTTTAATTTGATTTCTGGTTTTATAATTTATAGCAGAGGCATCCAAGAGGTTTGTTTAAAGCCCTTTTATTTTCTTCTGAGCAAATATTGACTAAAATAATTTTAATGATAAATCTAGTAGGTAGACTTGACAGAATAAGCTGTGGGTTTCTAATCCCATAAAAAAGGGAAGGCCTAAAACTGAAGTTGAAAAAATGTTGCTTTTCTTTCTCCTAATGTCATATGAAGCTGGAAGTGCACCACTTCTGACTTCATAGGAATGTACAGGCTCATGGACTTAATGGTATTTTTTATGATGTTTGTGTCATTTTAGGAAATTTTGGTAGGTAAAGTGTATTCTAATAATCCACAAATATTTTTGTTCAGTTCCTTTGCAGCAGGAGAGATGTTCCCATAATATGCATCTAACAACATGCTTTGTTTTGTCAAGAACATTTTTTGGAAAATCTCATGACTGTTTATGGATTGTTTGTCCTCCTTTTGCTGTTCACTCTCTGGAAACCAAGTAGAGGAACAATTCATCAGGGAATTTATTTATTTTTAATAAAAAGCTTCAATTCAAAATCTAGTGCTGGAAAATTAACTTTTAAAACCCCTTGGGATGTTTGTTTCTCTCCTTTTGGCTGGGTTATGTGTTTTGCTAAAATAATGTGGGCCATTTAAATGGTTCTCTTGATAAACCATGCAGGCTCGTTCATAAAGAAAGCTTCTATTTATCTGTTTTGGGGAATTTTGCTTGTATTCCCAGGCATGGCTCCTTAGGGAAGGAAAAGTGTTGACTCCTCAGTGATGTAATTTTTCACATTGAAGGGTTACACATTTTGAAGAGGATAATAAATGTGCCCAAAGTGACAGAGCTGACATCTAGAAATCTGGAAGTGTTTTTGAATAAGCTATTCACAGGGTACAGTTAGGTTTTCATTTGAATCTGTAATACATTAGTTTTAGACTGAGTCAGTTGTAATTCATTTTTATACAGATTATACCTTCCTAAGCTTAATTACTATTCTTTTCCTAATATGTCCCTGAAGAGCAGCTATTTTGCTGCAATTACTGAAAATGAAAAGGAGAATAAAATTCAGTGACAGTAAACTGGGCTCTCCAACTAGACATATTCATTCAGGGATCTGGTTTTTGTTGGTTTTCATTTTTCTCTGCTCAGTGAAAGACAGGTCTCATATTATTATGAATTTAACAATCAAGCTTTCAAGAGCCACAGAACCAAATTCTTTCCTGTTAATATCTTAGCAACATAATTAGTAGAAGGAGGACGTTGGATTAAAGTAATTTATTTTTTTTTTGTTACAGTGGACTTAAGATACTTTTCAAATACCAAACATTAAATAAATGGTTTTTATGTAGATGCAGTCAATGGTTGTATCTCCTAGGGTGTCTTTTTAAAACAAAACAAAACAATTTGGAGTGTAATTATTAGGTGAAATTCCTGATGATGCATTCATCAATGTAATATCTTCAATTAGCGGGATATATCTGTGTGGAATGTACATCTGGCATTTCATTTGTAAATAAGTTCTGCATGACTACTGATTTTAATCCAAATGTTTGCGTTATACTACTCAAGAACCCAAGACAAAATCCAAGTGGCAAGATCTGAGCTCCTGACCACAGGTAATGAGAAAACTTCCAGCGAAAATTGCCTTAATCTTAAAGGCGGGTCGGTCAGACCTGAGGTACCAGTAGAACGTAGATGGTCCTTTAGGCTTCAAAAGAAAAATTGAATTTGGTTTTTTTTTTGGTTTTGTTACATGTTCACCTACAATTTCAAAGAGCATAGCAGGGAAGTGAACCTCCAGTCAGGCTCTAGCCTTGTTCTTCTCCCACCTCTGACTCACAGCAAGCAGAGTTCCCAAATGTGCTACATTTCCTCTCCAGGATGCTGGGGTGGGGGGGAGCAGTGTGAAAAAAAAAAAAAAAAATTAAAAACCTAATAAAACACAGCATTTCAAACTCTGCCATTCATTTCCAGTTCTGCAGTTTCTTTCGCCTGACACTAAACTTGAAAATAGCTGGGTCTCCATTTTTATTTCTTAGAGGGAAATAATAGTTTTGGATAGTGCCTATCTATAGTAGCCCTGCAAGCAGACAGGGTCTCTGAATGTTTCAGTATTTGCCCAGCAGGATTTCTGGTTAGTAGGTTATTTGGGGATTTTTTTTATGCCTTCCTTGTTGTTTTCATTAACTTGGAGCTGTGTCCTCAAAGGTACTTAAGAGTGGTGTTTAGTACTGCTAGAATATCTTCTTGTGAATATTGTAACAGGAAGATTCTCAGATAGGAGAAATCATTTGCTACAATCTACTGTACAAAACAGTTTTCAAAAAAAGATATTACTTTTATTCAAAAATCTTCTCTTCTGGAATATTAGATGCCAAAGTCTAATTTCCTGCAATATTATTAACTAAGCTGCATTAGTCTGGGTGATTTGTGAAATTATATAAATAGCTGATAAAATATGCCCAGTCAGGCAATTCAGTATTTTTAAAAGTCTATCTCTTTTCTTGTGAGATTTTATTATTACCCTAGAAACACTAAATAATTTATTTAAAGCAAAATTAGGGTTCTTATCAAAATAGGATTATTATAAGCTTAGAGGACACCCTGGGACACTGCTCTTTTGGTGATTAGTGATCTTGAACAGTTGAAGCCAAAAAGTCAATGTGTTGAGCCCAAGAGAGGGAACACTCACTTTCCTTGTCCAGAGAGGAAGATTGTCTTCTGGCCTCTAAAGGAGCAGGACACAAGTCACACTTTCTCCAGCTTGGCTTTGTAAGGGGTGTGGAAATAGTGCATATCTTGCATGAAAGGGAGAGAGGAAAACCTGCTTACCCAAACCAGTAAGACACAATCTCGCCCTCAGGGTTTTCAGTTTGGTGCAGGTTCAGAGAGTACAGAGGAAAAAATAATCACAAATGTGCAAAGATCATATTGGGTGTGTTCACCCCAAAGCTGATCAGAGACATTTAAGGTAATTTCATTGTCTCACTTTTCAATAATACCCCACAGCACAAAGTGAAATAGAGCATTTTTTTAGAATAGGTATTATTCTGTTTCCTCATTCATGAATGTTAATCAAGGTTTTTCATATCCAGTTTTTTAAAGAAATGTATATTGTGTACGCTGAGGGTCCAAAGTTCAAATTGCAGTTGAGAAGGCCGGGCTGATTTTGAAATCTGTGGGGAGGATTTACTGCAAAAAGTGTTGGATGAGAGTTGGTCATTCACTGATACCTCTTCCTCATGGCTTTCTCTTCATGTGCTGCCTTACAGGCCCCTTCCCTTGTGACCATCATTTTCCTTAGCTGCGCCCTGATAATGCTCTCAAAATAGAATTATTATCAGAGATAAAAATTGTGCTTTTTTACTGTCCATCCCATCTTGCTTTTAATTTATGCCTGCCAGAGACAAACCTATAGCATTGCATTTTTAAGGTGTTCAAGATCTTGGCAATCAGTAATTTGATGTGATTTACACACCAGTTATTTATGTATTTTTTAAAAAAACATGTCTTATGCTCAGCACAATAAAGTCATGGTGTTAATTGCAGAATTCAAATCAACATGTCTTGCTGCCTATAAAGAGTAGGACTTGAACTGTTCATTCTGTGAATTGAAGACTGTAATAGTAGCTATTCTGTTTTGAAGTATCTTGATTGAACACTTAAACTGTAAAAAATAAGTGTTTGAAACTATCTTCATTTGTATGAAAACACTAATGTCTTTAACTTCTGCTGTTTTTTCATAAAACTTGAATCTTGCACAAACCCACCATTTTTACGTATTAGAAGTCAATCATATTTTATTGAAGTCAACTGCCTGCAACTATGGCAGATGAATTAATGTGGCATAAGCACCTTATAAAGGAAAATAAAAAAGATGACAACAATTGTATAGTTAATAGGAATAAAAATCAATATATAATAAAGGGAGAGTTATGCCGTATAAAAAGTGCAACATCAGCACAAGTCAGAAAAGACTGTGAGAACTTATGGATAGCTTCAGGATGTTGAATCAGCAATTCTGTGACAGATAAGTAGCTGACATTGTGGTCATACAACTCTTGCAAGGTTTTAGAAAGACACGTTTGAAAAGGACTATGTAAAGCTCTGGTATTTCATTAACAAGCTCTAATACTACACAATGAGTGGGTAGCAGTACCTTCTCATATCAGCAAATTTGAGCCTAATTTTTGATTTAGAAGTGCCATTAGGTTAGCAGTGAGTGAGGTTAGTGTTATGTGTCACCATGGGTGACACCTATGTGTCACATATGTAACACCAGCCCGAGCTGGTGAGGCTTAGGCGCATGACAGAAACCTCTCCAGCTGTATTTTCCATGGAGGCTGGGCAGGTGTGAGGTGCTGTGACACGAGGTCTGGCATGAGCTCAAAGCAGTTGGATGTGAAGGGGAGCAGCTCCTTAGCCCTTAGCTCAGGGCAGCGTGGCCAGCAGGCACCAGGGGTGCAGACTGAGGCAGGAAAGAGCAGAATTGCTGCAGCTTTGGTCAAACCTCCTGCTTGAATTTTGACTTTGAGTAAGTTCACTTAATGAAAACACTTGGGTTTTTTCAGGTGCTGGGACTATGAGTGCTGTGTGAGCAGATCATTTCAGTGTACAGACTGGAGCTGCACTGATGTTTTTGTGGGAAGGGAGGAAAGGAGCTTGAGATCAAGCTAAATGTGGGAGTTAGCTAAACTGGAAAGCCGCCCCTTCCCAAAGATAAATCCATGTTTTAAGTAACAGGCTAAAATCCAGTGAAGCACAAAGCCAGGATGGAGCACTGTGAGCACTGTGAAGACAGTGAATGGTTCCCCATCTCAATCTTCTAAGTTTTTGATGATTTCTTAGCTGCTTTCAAATGCATAGCTAAGATTTGGGTCGTCTTCTGTGATTTTTAGGAATTTCAATCCTGATTGACAAGGAAAAAAAAAAAAAAAAAACCCACACAAAAAAACAACACAAACCAAAACCCCAGGTTATTTGCATCTTTCCTTGCCAAAATAGCCATCACACCAAAATCATACCAATTTAGAAAAAACATATCTAATAAAGAATAAATAATAAATTAGGAAGGAAAATCCCAAATAACTGCTCTAGATCCTGAGAGTAACAGATGACCATATTGTGCAGACAGACAGTACCCTCAGATGAAGAGATTTAGGGTTCCTGGATATGAAGAAATGTGATATGGTATCCCTGAAAACTGAAGAACACTACAAGAACCTTCCAAACCTGGAGCCATTTTTTGTTCAAAAAAGAAAATATTCTTTCTACCTGAGAGAACAATCTCTCAACTCTGTCATGAAAGTCTCCATTTGACCAATATCAAAATGTGGTTCTTTTATGATTAATAAAAATCTTTAAAGAAGTTTCCCGATCTGAAAATACAGGGAAAAACTAAATAGAACTTTCTCTGTTCAAGTGCAGAAAAAAAAAAATAAATTCTTTTTTAACCAACCAACGTCCAAACTTGGTATGTGAAAAAGAATCTTCATCTTTTTGTATAATGCATTTGCTTTTATCATTGCACTTTCACTTTCTTATTACTTGCTTATTATCTCCTATTGCACAACTAAACCTTAAACATGCACTTTAAATTACCTGAATAATATTAGTTACCACAGATGAAATTGCTTTAGATGAAATACAATTAAGTTCACATTGAAATCTGAAATGTGCTGATATAAAGGGAGTGGGTGTAAGAATTGATAAGCAAGTGAGACTTGAGAACTCACTCCATTTGGAACTCTGTCTTAAATTGATTTCAGAAACACTGCATTCTTTCCATCCACTCTTCGAGACACGTGACTTTTGCGGCTCGAGTTATGGAGGGACACAATATCTTAAAGATTTCTAGATGCTGTCATTCTAATGCCCTGCTGGATTTGGAATGGCCACGTTGTTCTGTGTTGGTTTGGAGGAACAAACATATCTCTTTCAACCCATATAAAAAGATGTTCTTTATTAAAAGATCTCTTCCCCACACTGTTTCTGAAATGTGAGGGGAGGTATCTGAATTTTAAGAAGCTTTCAGCACTGTTTCCACACGGCTTTTGGGATGTGATTAGTCCCACTAGTTGTGCTTATCAGACCTGTGTGCAGCTGAGAGGAAACCACACGTATGTGCTGAGGGGGTCAGAGGGAAGCCACGAAGGCAAAGTCCAGTTCCGCTCCCAACCCTCGTCCAGTCCCTGAAGAGCCAGGGAGGAAGCCACAGCTGTGGGTCAGGGTTTTAATGTGGTTTATGGCACAGCAAACCAACACTCATATAAGCGAGAGGTACGTAAACTGTAGAGTATGAAAGTAATCTACAGAGCACAGCAAGTCTGTGACCCTTCCACAGCACAGCTTCACGTGTTCTCTATGCAGTCCATCACCGAACACTCAGGTAGAATTCTATATGGTATTCTCACAGTGTCTTTTTTCATTATTTTCTCAGCTCACATTTTCTATTTTGAGCCCTCATAATGAACAGCAGTGAGTTTAAACAGAAAATACAACTCACAGGTGATTTCTCTCCTCTGCCTGGAGCTAGGTGATTTGCACTGCTCTTACCTTTTAGAGTACTTGCATTATTTGCTTTATAGTAGACACAAGTTCCATTTTTGCATTTACTGATTAATGGCCATACAGGAAAAGGAATGCACATCAGGTGTTTGCATGAAGATGTGTTTTGTTTTTGGTTTTTTTTTTTAACGTCAGTGCTCAGCAATAATTTAACAACGAAGCATTTCAGTAGTTGAGAAGCCTCTCAGTTTCAGGAGCAAACATATCTCTAAAATTGAAGGAATGAACTTGAGAAAGATAATAAATGGAATTGTGATTAGAAGTCCATTAAAAATCCCTTCTATATAAAATAATTATTGCACTTAAGTAACATTGTGTACCAATTTTACAGGTATGATATAAAATCTTCCTCCACAACCAACAGATTTCCTTTATTAAAATATGTAGAGGCTTTTTCTTCCAATGGTGACATCTTTGCAACTGTTAACATTTTTTTGATCAAAAGCATTTTAATAGAAATTTCAGCAACTCTTTGATTAGCAAGAACAATATTAATTTTTACTGGATTATTGAAATATAAAAGAAGATTTATATTGTACTTATTGAAAAATAATACACAAGCAGTAGAACTTGATGTAAAATCAGAAGATAAGACGGTGCTCTCTCCTGGAATTCTGAATATCATTAAGAAATGCTGAGAATGGAATTTCCAAAGTGCATTTGAAGTAATGCAATATTTATGGTGATAAAGAATGTACCACATAATTCCCTTGAGGCTCGTTGGCTATATAATTAACATAAGTATAAATTAGATTTCAGTAAAACTGGATGACAATTTCATTTTTTTTGTGAAAAGACAAAGATTCTACCAAAAGACAAGTATCAGAAAACTGAGAATCCAAAACTGCCCCTTTCCTAGTTAAATACAAATGACACACTACGTGTGGCTGATGGCTAAAAGCAGCAGATTGCTGACTGTGTGATAAAAAGCAATTGCTGCAGTCATTGATGAAACGGTTTGAATATTGCACTGATTGATTGTTTGCCCCTGTGAATGTGTGGCATTCCATTAAAAAGCTTAATTATCAAAGTCAAAAGTCACTAACTTATGTGGAACCTAACTGAAAACGTGGACTTGCCAGCTAAAGTTAATTGTGTGGTAAGATTTGTGTACAACCTTACGTGTGGACTTAAAAATTTCTTTTAGGAGTGAAATTAGAGAAACCAAGCCATCAATGTGTCAAGTCATTATATATTGCCTTCTCATCTGCATGACCTGCTATCATGACACCACCATCCCATTAAAACATATTCATTCTCTAGTGCTGGCCAGAAGTGACACTGATAGAGCAGGCATCAGTTTTTAGAGGCAAAACCAGGATACTTTTGAAATTAAATACAATTATCCACCATCGGCTACTTGAGCCTTTTGGCTTCTCTGGCAATATTGCTGACAGTCATCGTCATTTCCCAAAAGAGGTACCCTGTCAAAGTTGAAATCAATAGAGTTTTGGTACTGCCTTAACAATAGTCAGGAGCTCCCTTTCAATGCCTGATGCTTAAGTGGATGCAGGGAATGAAACCTTGAAAAGAAATATTTAGCCTAAGAATTTAAGAATGGTGTTCAGTGATGAGTCTATTAAACAGTTTCTCTGTGAGAAGTTTTTTGGGAGATGTGTCTATGGATTGTCCATATGAAATAATCTCCTTGCAACATAACAGGTATTAAATGAGGCGGTACTTGGTTGGTCATTGAGCAAAAAATTCCAATTTTCCATAGTGTTTAAATCAACCATGGTTGTCTAGGAGGGTTCAAGTTGTTTTTGCCTGGTGGATCTTGAGATAGATGTTTTTATAAACTTTAATACTGCCTGATAATTGCTGTGTGTGAAATGAAAAACAAAAAGACAGATTATATTTTCATTTCTAGTTATAATAAGCAATTATTGACTCCCCTGTCCTTGGCAGAGTGTAAAGATTTATTAGCATCAGAAATTAATATTGATCAAAACTAGGATGGTGGGTCAATGAATATTAAATGAAGGCATTTTCATCTTCCCAAGGTTAAACTAAGATTTTACTCTGTGAATTCTGTCATCAAGATTTTGCTTCTGGTTTCAGCTATGATGAAAATGTAATTGCAGATACAGGACTCTTGCAGTTGCAACATTATATTTCGAGCAGTTTTAAGACAGATGGAAATTATTATCAAAATAATGCAAGATGGTTAAAAAAAAAAAAAAAAAAAGGAGGGGTGGGAGGGACTGAATCTGTACTGTACTTAAAAGATTTGCCTACACTGCTGTATCATTTCCTAGCCCTGACTGATAGGAGAGCAGAAGTCCTGGTGGTGGGTTATCTAATCACCATCCCTAAATACAGATGGGGTTTGTGCACCATGGCTCTATGGACCCCGCTGAGCCTGCATCACTTTCACTTATGGAAGTCTTTTGCTGAGCTGGGAGGTTGCTAAGTTGGCATTGCCTCCACAGGTCATGGTTTCTCCTCTTTGTTCTTTAGGCTGCCTCTGCTCATCTTTTTTTTTTATTCTGTGCCTCTAGACTATTTTCCTACAAATTACAACCAAGATTGTTATCACTGATTATGGTCCCTGACTTAAATCCTTTACTTTGTTGTAGAGGAACAAAACATCCTTATGAAAGCCAATTTTTTAAAATCAGTTTTAAGGTAGTGTGAAAGAAGTGGTTTGAAATATTTTCTGGTACAAAACACTTACACTGATATATCTTGGCATTTTGAAATATTTTACTTAGGGTACTTCAACAAATACTTTCAAGACTTACGTCTTGCAGCCTTGTGCTGGAAATTAGAAAGGTCACTGACTTCAGTCTTTTTTTTTTTTTTTGCATGCCCTGAAGTTAGGAGAGGGAGGAGTCAGCTTTCACTGGCTGGCGCTTCTCTCTTATTTACCTGGTGTTCTGGAAACTGCTGAAGAAAGCTGAGGACAATAAGCAATGCATTTATTCTGCTCCATTGCAGGTTAAGGCTATCTGAACTTGAATTTGTGTATTCCTACAAAATGAATTTGAATTTTTTTTTCTTTCTTTTTTTTTTTTTTTTTTTTTTTTTTTTTTTTTTTTTTTTTTCTTTCCTTTAATAGCCAATGGTAGTTGCTTGTCCTGTGTGCCAACTAGAAAATAGGAAAGGTTTATACATCTGAGCCACTGTCCTGTTCATGGACTGCTTTTCGCGGCAATGATACATGCTGGCACATGTATCAGGCTACGTAGAAGTAAAATTTTGCCCCAGTAACATGCTGAATTAAGAGATGTGTTTTGCTTAAAGTCAGTAATTTGAAGAGAATTCTCTATTTTAATGTCATGTATAAAAAATTAAGTACCAAAACTCAGTGCAAGCACACGAGATGACAGACTTGACTTTAATGTTCAAGTTTGTTGTGTCAAGAAAGTCCCTGATTTGTACTCATCTCTTGTTCCCCTTCTTCATTCTGCATTTGTGTAAAAGCTAAAAAAGTCCCTTATTCTCGCTGACTTTCTTATCTTAATTTCTCTTTGATCTTCTTTAGTTCATTTTCCCCATTTTAACCTTTCTGTAGCTATACATGTTGTTTAAAGCTTATTCTCGCCAAAAACCCCTTCCCTTTCCTCAGGATAATTTCTGTCCTTGAATATAATTTCCAAAGTAGCTCAAGTGCCATATTCAGAAATTGTAATTATTCAGAAGCCTTTTCACTTGGAGGATCATTGAACTAAATAAGCTAATCCCATCAAGTGATTTACATTCCAAACTCACTTCTGTATTCTTTAAAATTTTGCCTTTTTTAATATTTCCAGTTTTGTCTAGGTCTTTCCTCTCTCCCTTACCACTTTTTTTGCTACGCAGTCTTCTTATGTTTTCATGTCTATTTTCATTTTTCTCTTATATTAATTCCCAGGGTTTTTTTGTATCTGTATCCATGTTTCATGTTTACCCACTGGCATATTCAGCCTTCCCTAACTTTCATCTGGTCTTTTCTTTTAAGTCTGTGCAAGAGCAGTGGTGGTGCCTTAACGAAAGTAAGGGGAGAAAACAACACTGCAGCAGCCAAATCTAATTTTATTCAGCTTCCCTGCATGCTGTTCACAAGACACCCTCTTCATATCAGTCTTCCAGCTCATTTTCTTGATATGCATGCTACACAAATGTCTCTTAAGGGAGAATTTGTGAACCTCAGCAAGGTAAGTTGACAGCCTCAGAAGAGAAAAATTTAATACCTTCATTAAGCATGGCTACAAGGCAAAGATATTCTTTTATTTCCAGTGAATTCCCCTAGCACCTTATTTCCTAAGTTATTCTTTCTACAAAACAGCATGAAATTATGAGTCTTTTTTGCATTTATGGTCGCCTTCTATGCTATGAATTACAGCCTGAGATTTTTAACCGTTTTGTTCCTTCTACAGACTCTATTTTAAACAGCTTTTATAATTGAAAAAGTTATAAAGAATTATGCAATGAATTCTGACATTGCCTAAAATTGTATTAATCTACAAAATCCATTATATGGATATTTTCTGTGGAAAGAAAATTTTGTATCTCTCTTAGCCAAAACATCACAAGGATGTAGTATAAATAAAAATTCATGTAAGAGGTTATTAGTAAGTGCTTTTAACTTTGAAAATAAAAAAGAATTAAGTCTATTTTTTTTTTTTCCCTGCATAGGACTGTACAGTATATTATATTCATATGTTAGTATGATATCGATTTCAATTTAAAAAGAGGTCACATCTTTTAGCATCATACAGATTTATTGGTTCCAACTTGCCATTTCCAACAGGAACACATATTTCTTAAATTAGGCCTAGACAGTTGATAGTTTTGTTAGAAAAGTGATAAAATTGACCTGATTAAGTCATGAATTGTGAAGTATTTGTGGGTGGAAGGCCTGCATTTGAGGAGCATCCTGGGGAGGCTTTGAAGATAAAGGTTTATGTGTATCTTAGCAAAGATGTACTGGAGAAATGTCTCCAGGTGAAGGTTGGGTAGCCAGCTGTGAGTCTCTGATCATTTGTTATAGCAGCTGATTAGTTGGATAAAAAATCAGGAATGAAGCTTCTTGGGAATTAGCTGTAAATGCAAGTATTTTTAAGCTTGTTTCCTTATATAGAATTATAGAATAGTCTGAGTTGGGAAGGACGTTTTAAAGGTCATCTAGACCAAAGCCCTCTGTACACATTTGCCTTTCTGTAGACCTCCTCATACTGGATATTTTAAGTGTAATGAATATATTGTTTAATTTCTTCTACTGTAACATATCTTGGAGGTCAAGGCTGACAAGCTAGAGGTATATGAGGATAAGCTTTAAAATTAGGGATGCCAACAATTCTTGTGTTAACAGCAAAAGGCAAAAGTCAATGTTGGAAGCAGGCATCCTTCCCATTGGTTTTGAGAGAGTTTGAAGCTGGTAAGACAAAACACTGGTGTGGAAGTAGACTTCTAGCTCCTTGACTTGCTCTCTTCAGCACAAAGCTGCAAGAGTAGGGACAGCCTACGGATCCTCTTTCCAAGGATGCGGCTACCAAATTGGTCTGCATTAGTCCTGAGTTAGTTATGGAGGAGTTTGTTGCTTATCACTTCAGGTTTAATTGGTTACTGAATTGATAATATATATTTCTGTATGTCACAGCTTTATTTCTAAAGCAAGGCAATAAGGATTTTTGGTAAACCTCTAAATATGCATAAATTTAAAGGTGGCTTATAATACCTGGTGTAGTTTCAGCTGCTAGAAATCCTTTGGTTGTCACTATTTTAATTTCCCCTCATACTTAAAGAGGCTTATATTTTTCATAAAAAGGAAATGACAGAAAAGAGCCCCTTAAAAAGGTGTAATTTTTCTAGATGTTTTTGAAATATCATTTCACTCTATATATGTCACATTTTTTCTATTTATTTATGTATAGCCATAGGATAAACGTATACTACTATCACTGCTATTGCTACCATGTCATAATTTCACAAATTGTTCTCATTTTTGTTTCTATTTTAATATATTTTTGAAATAATTGTAGGCAGCTGCTACTGAATAAAATATTCCCACTTTTTTCTCTGAAATGTCTCTTGCTCTGAAAACAAATTGGCAGAACTTTATGTTGATATGTATATACATTTAGAATGTAAACACATTCAGCATGATCAAAAATAAATGTAAGGTAACACATTTTTAACTGTCAAAATGGGGTAAAATGCAATACAAATTTCTCAAAACCTTCGCTTCCTAAAGCAAAACCTTAAAATTAAGATACATTTACCCATGGGAATTTTCTTCCACAGTGATCTGTTCTCCTAAAACTCTTGCTTTAAACAAAATTCCTTCCTTCCTTCCTTCCTTCCTTCCTTCCTTCCTTCCTTCCTTCCTTCCTTCCTTCCTTCCTTCCTTCCTTCCTTCCTTCCTTCCTTCCTTCCTTCCTTCCTTCCTTCCTTCCTTCCTTCCTTCCTTCCATCCATCCATCCATCCATCCATCCCTCAGTTGTTCCCTAAGGGAACAACTTAGAAGTAGCTCAGCACATAAAAATACCTCTAAATCAAAGATCTCAGGTTTTAATTAGAAACCCATCTCCTAATGGAAACAAATCCAAAGACATATTGGAACTGCATCAGTATGCTACCATAGCATTAATGCCTTCTGTTATAAGAGGTATTGTGGTTATTTTGAACCAAAGAACACTGAACAACTTTTATCTGTGACACAGTTTTATTTCAAGCTATGCTCTAAATCCAGATGTTGCACATAACAGCAACTGCTCCATGAACTCCTGAGTTCCTGTACAAGCCCCAGCCCAGGCTCTCTGAGTGTGCAGCTGTTCAGTCAGTACCCAGCACTACAATTACAGTCAGTTTTACTTCTCCTGTGTTTAGTTACAGGAAAAAGTCACCACATGTTGCCCTCCCTTGCTTCATCGGAGCACGTATGTGCTTTGAAGCAGTGGCTCTTTTAACATCACAGTTTTCTCCTTTCTTCTGTGCTGTGCTTGTGGATGTAGGATATTTACCATTTTTCTTCCTTCCGAGCTCTTCAGGCTAAAATTGTAGGGAAAAATTGTAAGGATTTTTTTTTTGTTATTGTTTTTCTTGTGTGGCTGCTTGATTTTTATTAAGGAAAGGAACTGAAAACAAAATTCAGAAACTTTAGACTCCAGGTTATAGAATTACATTGACAATCTTCAAGGTTACTATAAACCTGAAAAGCTTTCATTCTGCAGCTATATCTAGCATAACAACCTTTGCCTGAATAATGAAAGCGTAAATGATTTCAAGGTGGGCCTCAGGAAAAGAATCATCTCCAGCATCACAGACCACCAGCAATGGATGTGATCATCTTAACTAGTAGGAAAAGGAGAAAACTTTGTCTCTGAGTCTCCTACTGAATTCTCAGTTTGGGCAGTGATTTTCTTGGTCTCTTTGCATGGTGAGGAAGTTCTCTTTCACCTGCTCTCAGCTTCCCATTTTGCTCTCCTGTTCCTGTCTTGTGTGAGATACAATGAGCTGACAAGCTCTGAGGTTTTACCTGGACTGTTTTCCCTTGTGGTGTTGGGTGACATGTGACTCCTTTTATTCATCTCTCTTGAAGATCAGCATGGTCTTCACCCTTGGCCTTACTTCTTACTCAAAACCTTACTGGACAGTTTTTAAGGAAAAACCTTTACCAACATTTTCTACTTGTCTATCTGACAAACTGCAAGTGAAACTACTTTCGCTGTGCTTAAAAACTTAAACAGTGGTTGAAAACCAAGTCATTCTGAAGAAGTATATCTTCTTGTATGATGAAACACACTCTAGACACATATTTGTATTATGAAACTGTTGATCCAGATCACAGAACCAGGGGTTATTGAGATTATTTTGTTATTATAGCAGTAAGAGAACAAACTCACGTGTACCACATTGTTACAGCTCAGTTGGATATTTCAGCTGATTCTGCTGACTGCTGCATGTGATTTCCCAGAGAGAGCTCAGCAGATTTAAAAAATAGGCTTTTTTATGATGCACACTTCTTTTAATGATGGAAATATAATCCAATCTAATTTCCTAAGATGAGTTACGTTTGAAGCCTTGATATTTTAATAACGATATTTGCCAAAGAAAGTTCTGTTTAAAACCAGAATTTTACAGTTCTCTGCTTCTGGTGTCTTAGTAAAATCTTAGATTATTTTTATCTCTTCTAAAATGAAAGGCTGCTGAAAGAGAAAAGGAGTTTGACTTTGCTGGGATTTTTTTTGGTTTGGGGGTTTGTATTTATTATTTCAAAGACAGTTATATGCATTATTTGTGTTTGGTTCTAGCTTAAGACCAAAATAGCATCATAACTGTTTACTATTTGAAGAAAATCTAAGATTTCATTTTGTAAGTCTCACTGAGGTTAGAGGATTCAAACATATAAAAATTTCCAGCACAGCAGCACGTTCCCAAATTCAAGGTGTACCCTTCAACTTACAAACGCAGTGTTGAGAGAAGTTATTTCTTCAGAGGACACAGCTCTTCAGTTAAAATGCAGTCTTTATGTTTCATTAGTGTTTTTACTTGCATCTGGTGTACAAATTATGTTCTTTTTTATCAATTTTGTCCTTTTTACCTTTCACTAGATGAGCATGCCATGAGGCTTACGGAAGATCCAGAGTGGCTTGTGAGCACTGTAGTAAAAAGGACTGAAAGCTTTTCTCTCCTTCCTTATGGAATTCAGTGTTGAAACCAAGGCATTTAAGCACAGTTGTTGAAAACCTTCTGCTGTGAGCAGAGCTTGAAAAGAAAACGATACCATATCATGTCACTTATTCTTTTATTGCTTCTCCCTGTGCTTTTAGCTGTTTATTTTATGCTGATTAAACAGACTCCTTTCATTAACTTCACTTCCTTAGATATTGTTTCTTCTGCAAACAAGAAAAGTGCCAAAAATACTCATCTTTTGAGCTTTGTTCAACCTGAACTTCTGCTAAGCCGTTCCCATGTGCTCTGTAAATAATAACTATAATGGGATTCTATTAGTCTAATCATTCTAGCACAGAAGGAGGATATTTAACCAAGTCAAAAGCATGTTTGATAACACATGCTGGAGAAGCATAAGCAGCTGGTTTTTCTAAGAAAGAAAAGCAAAACATACTAATATATATTAAAAAAGCATAGTTTTTACACCCCTTTTTTTCCCCCTACTCCTCCTTTTTATTACCTTCCACCCTTTCTTAAGTGTGAGCCTGGATTCATGTACCAGGAGAGAGTGGCTGTCCCACAGAGCTGGAGCTGGGATGTATAAGGAAATACAGGAGGTAGGCATGAATATCTAAAGCACACATATGACACTACTGGGTCAGAGCCAACTGCCCCTCTAATCAGTATTAGGAGGTAAATTAATAAATTATGGTCCATTAATTCATGTTTAGTAATACCATGCCTTTTGTTTTCCTACTACTGTGGCTGAGGAGTATAATTTAGGAAGGAAAGTTGTGTTATTTAGTATTTGAATTCCTTTCAGTCCTGGCAAAAGCTGAGCACACTGACCTTGATCAAGTTGAATGTTTAAAGACATGCTAGTCCAGTGGCTCTCCTTTCCTTCTTGCTAAAAACATTGCCAAGCTCGAAATTAAAGAAAACAATAGTTTGTTATTGCACTGTTATTTTTCTCATTTAACTGCCTAATTTGTATCACTGGCAGGGGAAAAAAAAAAAAATAAAAAATCAGTACCCTTTTACTCTACATATTCTCACTCCTGAATACTGAATTCACATCTTTTACTGTCAATCAAAGCATGGAAAGTTTTATTCTACACTGACTGTTAAACAGTGTAATATAAAATTAGTGTGCACTTTTTGCAATGTTTCTGCTGTTCTTATTGTAATTTAATCTCACGCTTCATTACTGAATATATCCATTCTAGTTAATCCCACGTGTTCTAATATACATAATAATTTTTTTAAAACTAGTTTTCTGGATTAAATGCTTCTATACTGTGCCATCTACAGTTTATCTGATTTACTTCAAAGTGAATGGGACTAATTTTAGTTTTTTTAGGCCCACAGAAAAATCCTATATTTCTGATTAAATGAAAGTATTCCTTATAGGAGAGCTTTTCATGTAAGAGAATTTTTGTACATATCTTATGAGCAAACGCAAAATTAGTGTCTGTATATCAGTGTATTTTTGAATTCACTGAAACACATCCAATAGAAACTCATACAGGTCCAAGAAGCATTGAACCATCACTTATTTATTATCCTGGCTGCATACTACAGTGAACAAGAGTTGCTCAAGTGTTTTGCATTTCCAGCAGTTTTGAGCAAGAAATACTTGAATTCTTAAAAACATATGCAAGAATCTTTCTAAGTAACAGGTGTGTGGGAGAAGGTGGCTGAAATAAATACACTGTAGAGCTCTACTTTGCATTTATTTGAAAAGAATTTGAAAAAAATAATAAAAAACTTAGTTGACTTAAATATTCTGTCAAGGTCAGTGAAAGATTTATTTTAGCCTTTACAGAAACAACCTTTAGGATAATCTGGAATTATTTAAAACTAATACTGCATTTTATTATCAAGCCATCTGGGGGAGAATAAATATTATTATTATTAAGTCATGAATGAAAATGAG
This sequence comes from Hirundo rustica, assembly GCF_015227805.2. NCBI lineage: Eukaryota > Metazoa > Chordata > Aves > Passeriformes > Hirundinidae > Hirundo > Hirundo rustica. The sequence continues at coordinate 14,758,315 of NC_053451.1, read as the reverse complement.
TAAAGCAGTTCATAAAAACTGGACTGTATATGTTTTTCTGCAGCCCCTTTCTTTTTATATTTTCAATAAAGGCCTTAATGGTAGAAGTCCTGGCTGAAAGTAAATTAAAATTTAGAAAAAAACTCTTATTTTCATATAACAAAGTTGGTACATAATTTTTAATCATTGAATCACCATTACTAAGAGGTGAGCTACAAGGCTTCTGCCCTCTTCTTCCTCTTTCTTTCCCTTTCTTTCCCTTTCTTTCCCTTCTCTCTTGTCATCCTCATCACAGCTTTTTTCTGCCTGCCTCTGGCTTGTTGAAGCTCGAGGGTGCTGGCTGTGGATCAAAGCTTGTCGTTGCCGAAGTGTCATTCCCAGTGGTTATCTAGGACTGGCATTATGTGAAGTCATAAAAAGTCTACGAGTTGGGTGGGCTGCCAGCAACAGTAGGAATAATATGAAGGCAATCCTGTAAAGGCCAGGATGCTTTGGGAATGGAGCAGGGAGTGGTGCCACTCACGTGTGGGGGAGCTGCAGAGCTCAGCAGAGGGGAGGGCATTTGTGGGTCCCTTGATCGGATTATTTTGGTCCACCTGCTCACTCCAACTATTGAGGCTGCTGAGGGAGCAGGGCAAATCTCTTTTGTTCCTCATCTGCAAGGTGAGGAATGACAGCATTTCTGTGATGAGTGAATGTATCTCAGATATAAAACACTGAACAAGACAAGCAGTATGATTTTGTCAGGTGTTTTAAGACAGAAAGAAGAAAATTCTGGACCTGATCTGAGGAAGGTTGACCACAAGGACCAGAATTAGGAGGGGCCTTGCTCATTCACCTCACTCTTAACCATGCGATACTCAGAAGCTGTTCATTAGTTCTGTACAAAATACCAACCTATTCTTGAAGGAGTAGGCTTGATAATTTGAATTAAATTCATAAAGAAAATTGTTGCTGGACCAAGGTGAGTATGTCTTGCTGACACTTTCAACAAACCTGGATGGGAGATATAGGTTTTTTTCAAACTTTGGAACTTTAACACAGCCTTAGAGAACATGGAAAAAATGAAAGGAAATCTGCAGCTCCGTGATTTTGTCTTTTACTGTAAATTCTGAAGATCTCTAATTTCCTGAGTCTAAAGCAAAATGTAGTATTTCCATTTGAATTACCATGTTTTTCTAGCACCGTACAAAAGTGTATAAACAGACACACTCTTACTCTAAAAAGCTCTGAACAGACTGCTGAAGGTTTCCCTCCCATTTTACTTGTCTGATTTATAGCTGGAGTTGGCAGCAATGTCTATAGCTAAAGTTTCTTAACACTTTCTGTTACCACGTCTGTTTTCAATTGCATATAATCTTGCCAGCTTCAGCTGCTTCCCAGTGCTTTAAGACCTTTGGCTTGGCCAGTGGTTTTGAGCTTTTATGATACTGGTGAGTTACTTCAGAAGTTTTATGGACCTCATCCTGAGCTGATCTAAATTTGTGTAACTTGAACACTGGGTTTAGCTATACTTTCCAGGATATAATGCTGCAGAAAGAAGCCCAGCTGGTTTTATTTATTTTTTAGAGAGTTGTGATGTGAATGAGAATGAGACAGACAGTAAGGAAAATTGGGAGGAAGTTGGGCTGGAAACTCTACAGTCATGACATGTAGTAACTTCTTTCTATTATTCTGCCTTTTCATGTTGCACCAGCATGTGGATTCCATTTGACTGCAGCCAGCTCTGCCCTTCATCTAGCTCAAATTTCTTGCTATTGCAAAAGCAAGCCTGAGGGGCGTTATCCTAAAGGAGGAAAACTTCAATAAGTAACCTAGTGCATTTTTCATTGAATTCCTACATGACAGAGGCAGTTGAAAAAGTTTTCTAATTTATTTAAGTAGTCCTGTATTGGGCTCCCCAAAACTGAGCTCTCCTGCTTGCTGTAGGAAAGGCTCTCCTGGGATTACTGGATCCCTGAAGTTTCTGTGCCATATCCCCATGTCTGTAGCAGGAGATTCCCCTCGGAGAACCTAGGATGGGTGCCAGAGAATGGCAGCACTTAGTGACAAATACTACAGGGGGAACAAGTGATCCAGCAGAGTGGGTTGGACACTTCCAATGGCTGCAACAAGACTGCACACATGGAGAGGTTCACATGTTTAGTGCATTAATGGTTAATGTGGATCTTTTCTTAATTTTGTGCATGGAGTATGCCAATTTAATCTGGAGAGTTTCGAGTCCTGCTGTGACATTTTAGCTTAACAAACTGTACTTAATCCATTCATCTTTCTTGTGATTTCAGCTTTTAGATTTCCTCCTGTTTTCTTAACATCTCTTTATCCTTTAGTGATCTTAAAACAGTAGGCTGCTGTTCTGAGACTGTGCTTGCTCTACTGCAGGCATATATGGATTAAAACAGAGAAAGTCTCACTGTAGTATATTGTATTTATTTAATTTCCAGTACTTCACTGAAGGTGTCAGTATTTTCAAGGAGACTTCAGTGTTGCTGAAACTGGCAGTCTTATGTAGTCAGCGCTATGGTTAAAATACAAATGCAACAAGTTAAAGAGGATACTTAATAAAATCCTTCATTGAGGTTCAATTTACTTCTCTGAGCTCTTAGTGCATAGGGCACATGTAGTTAGTGATGCAGTAATCAAACCAAATTGTTGCTTTTTTTCTTTTCAAAAGGACTGTGGGTAGGGGCTTGGACAGGGAATGATCCAGCAGCATTTTCCTGTCAGAAAAATCTAGTCTAGTTAGACCACATTAGAGAAGTTATATCCTGCAGGATTGAGTAATTTACTAGGAGAATTTATCCAAAGGAAGAAAGAAGGCATGCACAAAACCATTACTGGTGCCCTGAGTCCACTATCAAGTGTGGTTCTCATGGAGCCAGCACCTGGCCTGGCCTGACACACAGCCTGGGAGCAGAGAGGTTTTTAGTCAACACTGCTGCTGCTGACTGGCAAACAGGTTTGAAAGTTGCTTTCAGGCAGAATTTCTGCCCATGAAACTACTTTGTGAAAGGTATTGGTAGCTAGTGAGTTTGTTTACACCAACAAATCAATACTTTGATATTATCAGTGCATTCAGCTGCTCCCACTCTGCTCCCCAGGAGGGCCAGTACCAGAGTGATCTTTGTAAGTGGTGTAACTTTGTAGAGGGAAAATCATCAAATTACCTGGAAGAGTAGAAGAGTTGCTTCTCAGGAGGCTCATTTTTAATTCATTTATAAAAAAAAATACGGTATTTAGATCTAAGTCCTCCTGAATGTACTTGATTTCACCTGGATTCTTGAATAGACCGCGTCTTCTGCTTGGTCTCTCAAGGACTGTTGTAATTTTTCAAAGAGCATTACTTTTCTTACTTTGATCTTCACTATTAAGGATTATATTTCATTTCCTTGTCCTCTGATGAATTCTTGGTACTTGTTAATTGGATGTATCTTTTAGTAATATTATCAATACATCTTGCTATAGATTGAGCAGAACTTCACATTGCTGGGTCCAGATAGGCTGAGCTAATAGAATGCAAGATTAATCATTGCTTGATTTCTAGGTATTGAGGCCTACCTTTAGACTCAATTTCAAAGATTTGAATTGTTTAAATGGGTTCTCTTTTCCTGAAAGTTAGTTTAAAGCGGTCTTCAGGGCACAGTTGGCACATACCTTCTCTTGGCATGTAGCTTTCCTGTCCGTGACCCGTTTCCTCTGACTCTAAAGGACACCGGCACACCTGGCAACCCCATTTTGGGAGAGCAATCAGTGAGACACATTCTTCTGTCTAAGAGTCATTACCAGGGTGGATTCCAGCTGAGCAACCTGATCTAGCTGAAGATGTCCCTGATCGCTGCAGGGAGTTGGAACTGAATGACTTTTAAAGCTCTTTTTTTCAACCCAAATGATTCTGTGAGCCCGTGACTGCACCCAGCAATGCTCTCTAGAGAGCCTCACTTTACCAGCATATTCCATTTGCCATTTGGTTCTCAGCTTTTGAAATAGGGTGAATTAGGATGCAACTGGAAAACAAGGGTGTAGCTGATCAAGCTGACGCTTGGTTGACCCCTTGGTAAACCAAAGCAGTTCAGAGGCAACAGAAGAGTAATAACCATTGGAGGAACTAGTGATGAGTCAAAGCAAGCGATATCAGCTTGATGTGAATTCAGATCAGTACCACAGTCAGTGTGATACAGAGAGAGGCACAAGAACATGTCTGGGAGTATAAGAGCGATAATCAGGAGACAGTGAAGGAGTAGGTGGACTGTCACTTACAGTAGCCTTTTAGGCCAGCTGAGCTCTCTTGCCTGCCAAGTTTTAGGCTGAGTTTTACAGCCTTTTTATGCCAACACAGACATGCAGTGTAGTGAGTGTGACACAGTCTGGCCCATCTTGTTATTGAGAAAAGTCTCCAGGAAGAAATAGAATTTGAGCTAGAAAGCAAAATTACTCTCTTAACAGACCGTGAAGTGATGACAGGCTGCTTTTAAAACAAACAAAAGTCCAAACCACCCAAAACTCACACTTGATTTTGTATGTTTTTGGATTTAAACTCCCCCAACATGTGTAGATATCGTACAAAATACTACACTTTGAGTATGTTTCAGGTCATCAGTCTGTTACTTGCAGGATTAAAAATCTGTCTTAAAAGACATCATGATCTGTCTGGAAGGCTGGTGAAAATGTATCCTTCTCATAGCTGTTAATCTCCACATCTGCCCCTCTAGAATGCTTTCATGTGATCTGCCCCTGTTGTTTTTTAAGCTTATGTGACTGATGCTAGATAAAGATTATATAGATCAAATGGGAAAGAAATATGATTATTTTACATACAATATAAAATTCAAAAAAGCATGCTTTCATCTACCCACTCCTTTAAAAAAAGAAAAAAGGGGTGGAGGGGGAGAAAGGTGTCAGACCTTGCTCAGAGGATAATTATCTTCCCTGCACAGTGAGTTATAGAAGAAACATTGAACTCATCAATATGAGAATATCCCCCCAAGTTATAATGTGGAAAAAGTAGAGGGTTGAAACTAAGAACAAAGACTTGTCAGACTAAAATGGATACAGCTGTGTGTACAATTTTAATGCTGTTCATAAGGAATTACGCTAAGGCTTCAACAAAATGAATCGTGTGTTCACCCAAGTGGACATTTCTGGAATTTAGAAATACAGCAATAGCAGTGGTGGGGGTAGGGGCTTTTCCCAGCAACTTTGAACACCTCGGCCTTGTTTAAGTATGTGATAGTACTGCTACTTGCATTTTGAACACTGACACTCAGCTGGCTGAGGTTTTCTGTGGGCCTCATATCTGAGATTGCAACAGCTGTTGGGATGTTGGAAGGTGCACAGACAATGCAAGCAGCCCTGATCTAAAACCTCAGAGAAGTGTGGTAGCTATTATTTTATGCAGTCAAAGCTTTTAAAGAAAAACAACATCTCAGTTTTTTGGGTTTTTTTTTTGTTTGGTTGGTTTTTTGTTGGTGGTGGTTTGTTTGTTTGTTTGTTTGTTGTGTGTGTGTGTGTGTGTGCGTGTGTGTGTGTGTGTGTGTGTGTGTGTTTTGATAATATTAAGTGATTTCCTGAGCTTCTTCTTATGGTAAGAATACTTAGTAATTCAAGACATGCAAAACAGAGGAGGGATTCTGCTTGAGAGAATCACTTGCAAATTCCTGTTATTTTTGGATGCAATTAATGTGGTGTTGGCCTTTCTCAGTGCTAGTCAATATGATTGATGGATTTCTTTCAGGGCAGTCGATTTAGTTTATTGAGGACTTTTAAACAGTGACTGATAGCTCTGTAAGTCAGAGAAACAGTAGTATAAAGGACTGCAAGAAGTAGTACTGAATATAAAATAGCATTCTTTTCAGACTGAAGTTGTACTAAAAAGTTTCATGAAAACAGTAAGTCGTTGCACCTTTATGAGAAAGAATATATAGCCAGAAAGTTTTCAGTCTTATTTAAAAATTCATTAGGTTAGGTGTTTTTTTTGGTTGGTTTGTTTGATACCTGTTAAGATGAAAATAACTTTGGGTTGTTGGTGTTTTGTTTGTTTGTTTGTTTGTTTTCTATTCCTAATCAGTTTACATGTTGTAGCAGTATTCTAAATAAAGTTAAAATATTGCTACTGGAAATAGACTGGTACATTCACCCCTAAGAAAATAAAATTCTTGACAATTTCTTTAAAAGCATTTTTATCAGATAGAAAGTATTTTTTTGAATGAAAGTAATAGGAACCCCCAAACTTCTATGGCTGTGGGATGTCGATTTCCAACTCCAGCACAGCTTCCTGAAGATTCCTTGGTGGTGTGAATTCCACTGGCAGTCACAAAGCAGTCAAGGCAGGAAGGCACCTTTGGAGATTATACCTGGTCCAACCTCCTGTGGAGAACAGGGTCAGCCAGAGCATGTTGCTCAGGGCCATATTCCATCAGGTTTTGATTATGTCTGGGGATGAAGAGGATTTCTTCAGGATTCATAATTATTTACTTAAAATAATCTCTATTCTTGCTACTGGTTGTTGTAAATACTGTTGTGTTAGCCTTCCCCAGATATTGTAGATTGAATTCAGGTGAAAAACTTCACCAGTTCTGTCTGAGAGCTACACACAGTTTCACAAGATACGTGTCCCTTTGTACATTTTCAGAATTTTACCTGACATTTTTGTGAGCATGTGATGTCACAAGCCACTGGGATCTCTCTAAAGGCAGAATGAACCACTACTGGAAATAATCCAACACATCTTTCTCCTTTGGTCTGCAAACTTGGTACTTTCCCAGCTGCACACTTATTTCTACAGTGTGGGCATATTTTCCACCACATACAAAATCTTGTCTGACTAGAAAGAAGCCCAGAGTCTAGGCATCTGCACTGGGCACAAAATGTCCATAGTTCCACTTAAAATTTAAAAGCATAAAAGACTTTGAAAAAAAGTTGCTATTATTTTCTGCCAAATTTTGGGGGGACAAAAGTGTAGAGGTGTATTGTTCATTTCTGTGAGGATGCAATGAACATCACATAGCAGACGGATATATTTGTGCTCTTTAGGAAATTTCCGTACCCTAACTAATGTTAACTAAATGTTTTCCTTTCTTTTATTTCCCGTAATAAGAAACAAACAGGTTTCTGTTTTGTTCAGCATTTGCCACATGATTCCCTGTGGATTTTCATAGCTTATGATTTGGACTCTTGATATAGGGACAGTGGTGGACTTGGTGGACATTCTGGAGCAGGAATTTCAGTCATTGACCAAAGGACAGGCAAAAAACTTATAGGAATACTCAAAAGGTATTTCATGTGCACAGAGGATTTCCAAGTAGTAAATATCATCTTTTGTCTTATTTGCACCTAGTTGAAATGAATGTAAAAATCTCATATTAAACAAAACATATGTCAGTTATGCTGATATTTGTACCTGCTAACACTAAGTTCAAGCACTGGAAGATGAAGCTATTGGACAGCTAGGAAGTAGAAAAATTTTATTACTTCCTTTTCTACAAATTTCACAGAATACAAGGCTCATTTATCAGAGTTCCTGCTTGTCCTTCTTTGTGTGATGTTGCATTGCTAAAGCAGTGGATCAGTGACCTGTACAAATCAATGGGCTGCCTTTCCAGTATTTGACAGGGGGGGTATGGATGGGTTGCATGCCATTAGTGGGCTTCTCTGTGCTACTAATGAATATTCTTGACCACAAGACACCAACAATCAGAGAACAGGAGGCAGCCCAGGGCTGCTTTTCTGTCTCACACTTTCTTTTTGTCTGACTCGTGACTCCTTTAGGCTTGTAAGCTAAGAGGAGTGGTGGCGCAGACTGATAATTTCTGATCCCCTCTGACATCAGTAGGTCTTGTGGTTAGGTATACGTGAACAAAGAGGGGTAGAGGAGGAAAAAAATTACACATCAGAGAAAAAGGCTCTGTTTTTGGAGGTGTTCTTTTTACCTCTTTCAAACGTACTTGTGCAGAAAACTGCTTTATTTTATGGGAATCTTCCTGCCACGTGTTGCCTGGTGTTGTTTTTGTGTTCCTGATATAGTTAACTGGGATCTCGATGTCTCTGGGTTTCCATGATAATTTAACTGTGGAAGGGCTGTTCTTCAGATCGTCAATCTACTAGTTTCAAAGCATCAGAATGTTTTAAAGGCTTCACTTTAAGAAATAACGTACATTTATAAATCAGTTTGAATTGGGTGAGAGTTTTAGCTCCAGGGACAAGGCTTGTTGGGGATTCTTTAGTTCTTTGTTAGGCTAGGTGACACAGTTGGAAACTACAAATTCCTTGGCTCTCAGGCACCAAGGACTGAAACAGCAAACTTTAAGCTAATCACAGAAGAGAAGAGTTGCTTCAAGCTTAAGTTAATTATATTAGGGAATTAAAAAGAAAACTCTTGTTGGTACTTTTTAGAGCAGAGGTGAATGTGAGTGAGTGGAGACTTGATAAGGTCATAAAAAATCTTTAATGCTTTGTAAATGATAAGTACTGAGAAGAGTGAAATGCTTTTAATAGCAAATCTCTTGCTGTCAGGAAGAATAGTTCTGAGACCAAAAGAGATACCAAAGGCTGGCTTCCTCAGTCTCTAAAGACATATGCCCTCCCTTTCATCCTGCAGCTTATCTCCCTGCCCAATTTCCACTATATTTTTTATTAAAGTCTACTTATCTATAATCTAAAGTGCTATTTTCATGATCTTCATATATTTCTTAGTAAACTCTTAAGCCATGCTGAAAATTTGTTATGCTTTCACTAGATCCTAAAAGCAACACGTTTTGCAACATATGGATGCTGTTTGATCAAAGAGAGATTATTTAAGTTAAAAAGCTGGTGTTAGAAAAAAAATATTATTGCTAGAGGCTTCTTGGGAGTGTTCTGTTTTCTTCTACAGTTCTATAAATACACATATTTCTACAAAAAAACCCCACAACTATTTCATCACTTACTATCTATGTTGTGGTTATTAAAGATATGGTTACTAAAAAAAAAAACCAAAACAAAACAAAACAAAAAACCCAACAAAAATGAACCCACTAAAAAAGTGTAGCCTCTTCTAAATGACTGAATGTAAAAAGAATACAGATGAGTCTCTGCTTTGTCTTTTAGGAGAATTAGGGAAGGAAACATCAAGCAGCCATAATTTTTTATTTGCTAAATTTTGTCATGTAAAGGCATTAGTTAAAGTAGTTGTTTAAATACTGTTTCATTCATGATATATTTATAATGAGCTTCATATAGATGGTGTGAACTAGGAATTTTATATATTTATTGGTTGGGGATGAGGAGAAAGAACTGCAATAAAACAATATAGCCCCCAAAAAATTAAAAGAAATCCCGGAAATTAAAAAGCAGTTGTTGGTGACTCTACTCACTTTTTTAAGATAATTTGACTGATAAAACTACAGGCAATGTATAAGAGCCTGACAAAGTGTAAATGTGTGCACTATAGGGCTGCCAAGAACTTCTGACATAACTAAAGAGACTCCAAGGAAGAATTTCAACCGCTACAAACTTCCTCTTTTAAATAATACAGAACCATTTTCCTAGATCTTCCAAGCTGCCAGTAGAGTAGATTTTTTGGGATATTTTGTTTAAGTCATAGTATCACAGAATGTTTGGGTTGGAAGGGATCTTCAAAGGTCATAAAGTCCAGCCCTTTCCTGCAATGCGCCAGGCAGTCCTTGAGTAAACCAGGTTGCTCAAAGTCCCATCCAAACTGACTTTGAATATTTCCAGTGAAGAGATAATTATCTGTTCTAGTGTTTCACCACTCTCCTCATGAAAAGTTAATTGCTCATGTCTAGTCTGAACTCTTTTAGGTTAAAACCATTGCCATCTGACTCATTCCCTCACTACAGTCCTTACTGAAAAGTCTGTACCTGTTTTTGGGGGTAGAAGGATTCGGGCATGTTTGGGAATGAAAAGCTCAACGTGATTTGACAATGTGAATTTGCAGCCCAAAGGGCAATCATAACCTCCATATCCTGGGCTCATCCAAAGCCCCGTGGGCAGCAGGGCAGGGAGGGGATTCTGCCCCTCTGCCCCGCCCTGCTGAGACCCCACCTGCAGGGCTGCATCCAGCTCTGGGCTCCAGCACAGGAAGGACAGGGAGCTGCTGGAGCCAGGCCAGAGGAGGCACCAAGGTGATCAGAGGGATGGAGCAGCTCTGTCATGAAGACAGACTGAAGAGGCAGGGGTTGTTCAGCCTGGATAAGAAAAGGATGTGGGGAGACTTTATTGCATCCTTCCAGTAAAGGGGGCTTGCAAGAGGCTGGAGGAGGACTTTTCAAAAGGACAAGGAAATGGCTGTAAATTGGAGGGCCACTGTCTAGTCTCCTTGTAGCCTTCGGTTCTCCAGGGTGAAGAGCCCAAATGGTCTCTGTCTTTCATCACAGGAGAGCTGCTTCACCCCTCTGATAATTTTTGTGGCCCTATCTGGACCTGCCCCAACATGTCTATGTCTGTCTTGCTCTGAGAAGTCAGGCTAGACACCAGGTGAACTCGAGCGAGACACCAGGTGGAATATCACCTGGGCAGGGCAAAGCCATGAAGCCCTCTAAAATTGTCCAGTAGGCTAACAAAATATCCACTTATTTTGTAAAAATAAA